>NC_070533.1:2560000-2880000 GCF_025433545.1 Fusarium keratoplasticum
TTCTCGCTTTGGTAGGTAAACAATCCGGTGGCTGGGAGACGGGTAAGGGACGGGATGCGGTGAGGCCACAAGATGGGGGTACGTTGTGGAATTGAGGCGATCAAGGCTCTAATAGTTTAATGAGAACTTGAAATTCGACTCAACATAAAAAAAATCACAATTCGAGTCATGAGTCCGTTTAATGTGACGGTTGTTGATGCAGAGCCGTTGCAAGGTAAGAATTCTGACGGCGCGACGTCATGCAGGTCCCGGCCCAAACAGGCAAGTTTCCAGAACCACCATCTAGATCAACGACAAGACACTCCATAGGCGCTATGCTGTGCACGCTTATAGATCTATTTTCTTTAATCGTATTATACATCGTAATCATACATGGATGACATGCCTCCCGTATATCCAAGCGCCGCCCAGATGCTTTTCCGATCGTAGTAGTAGTCGTACATGAGTGTAGGTGAGTCGTCGTGAAGTGTTGTTACATGAAATGGTTGGTAGCTTAGAACATCATCTCGACATTCTCAGCCTTTGTTTCCTCCGGTTTCTTCTCCTCCGGTTTCTTCTCCTCGGGCTTTTCTTCCTCGGACTTCTTCTCCTCAGTCGTCTCCTCCTTGGGCTTGTCCGCCTTTTCTAGTTCGGCCTCTTCCGCCTTGTTTTCCTCACCGCCCTCGCTGCTGAGCAACACCCCCTGCTTTTCAGCCTCAACAGGCTTCTCCTCTGCTTCGACTTGGACTTGAGGCTCTGGGACCTCAACCGGGGCGTCAACCTGCACCGGCTTGGCTTCAACCAGGGGCTCCTTGACGAATGAGTGGCATAAGAGTCCTGCAGCAACGCTAACGTTCAAGCTGTCAATGCAGCTCCCCTGCACAAATCGAGGCACCGACAACTCGTAGTCGGCTGCTACCTTGAGTGGCTTCGGCAACCCGTGTCCTTCATTGCCAAGGACAAGAAGACAAGGATGCTCGTTGAGCGGGCTGTTGGCCTCGATAACATCTGTCGAGATGAACTTGTCTCCGTGCTTGCGGACCAATTTCCGGTCGGGAGGCGCCACGGCAGCAAACGTCTTCCAGCCGGCCTTGCTGGAGTCCTCGATGAACCTGAGCGGGTCATCGACTGTGAACAGTGAGATCTCCTCCACTGCGCCAGCTGCAGACTTGAGAGCCACGGGTGTCAACGTGGAAGATCCCCGGCTGGTGATGCCGACTGCATCAATACCAAGGTAGCTAGCCGTTCGGATGATACCTCCCAGGTTGCCAGGATCCATGATTTCGTTGAGCAAAAGCACAAAGGGCTTAGGCATGACGTCGTTGGCTCGTCGGAAGAAGCTTTCAGTGCCGTTGATGGCCTCTTCTTCCTTGGTCTGGAAGTCAAGTTCCACATGGAAGCCCAGGCGAGCTGGAGTCTCCTCAAGCTTTCCCAGTGACCGGATGGGCAGCTGGGGCAATGGGGAAGCCTCAAGCACAAAGCCATTGTGAGGCCGTCCCATGCTCATCTTGTCCATCAGACGCTGCTCCTCGGTGGGCACGATGGTAATGGGGACGCCCTGCTTCTCGGCAAGCCGGGACAGGAACGTATTGTCCTTGTTGTCCCTGCGGTTCTCACCGCCATAAATGTACAGATTGTACAGCTTCCGCCTGCCCTGCTCGAGAGCTGCCTTCACCACCGACCTGCCGTAGAGGAATTGAGAGGCAGCGGTGGTATACTTGATTGTCATAGGCATCATCTCCTTCTTGCGCCCGCGCTTTGGAGCTGATCCTTCGGCAGAGTCACCCTCCTGATCATTCCATCGGTCAGTACGGCCTCTGTCTTGGCGTGAGTGAGTGTCCCGATCCGATCGATCAAACCGTCTCTCGGATCGTGCAGCATCATAACCTGGCCGGGAATCGCGGTCTGATCGATCAAACCGTCTTTCGGACCTTGAAGCATCCTGAAATGATCGAGAGTCGTTATCTGATCGATCAGACCGTCTCTCGAACCGTGGAGATTCCTGATCTTGCCAACCGTTGGGATCTTGAAAGTCAAATTGCCGTCGTTCATTGCGGGTTTCGCGGAATGATCGCGGCTGGACGAACTGTTTGATGGGCAATTCGGCGGCCACATCCTTGAGGTCTCCATACTTCATTCGGTGCACAAAACTCTTTTGGCCAAACTCGTTTTCTGGATCTGCGAATCGCCTTCTCCGGGTGCGGCGGCCGGTCTCCTCGTCGCCTGCCTCTTCTTTTGCCTTCTTCTCTTCCTCCTTCTTTCGTAGCTTCTTCCTTAGCTTTTGCTCCTGGCGCCAAGACCTGGTGCCACCACTGTCCTGGGCCCTCGCATTGAACTTGTCCATGAACTCATCCCGACGGGTTGGGGTATCGCGGTGAATTGGAGGGGCCGCTGACCTTCGCCGAGCTCTTCTATCGAATGTTCCATGATCGCGCGATTCGGTCGAGTCCCTTGTAGGACGGCGAGATTCTCCAAACTGGGCTTTCTCCGAGTTGCGCATACCCCGATGGATAGCGGAAAGACTCTTTGCGCGGACCAAGATTCGAGAAGGGCATGGCTGAGGTGTAAAAAGGCCAGCAAGTGGCCGACGAAGGGCAGCTGCCCTCAATTGCACCGGATGAAACATGGCATAACGTGAGCCTGGCTATCAGACAGAGACTCTTTTGATGTGTGCTGGTGGTTGTGGTTGAAGATAGCCTCTGATGGAAATTCCACCCATGTTCGCTAGGAACTTTTTCTGCCGGGCCGTTGCAGGGGTCTTGCGGGCGGTGAGGCCCACTTCCAGTCTCTGATTGGTAGATATTTTCAAGATTCGCTTTAGCGCATCCGGGCTCGGCTCGTGTTAATGAGATTCGAGACAACGCGTTTGGCTACGACATCGCGTTTACCAAAGTAAACGAAAAACGACTAATAATCTTGCACTTCGCATCACGGCCTGACGATGATTTCTAGGCCTGGCTAGATATGCCTTCATGTCCGTTTTATTCTCCTTACAGTTTGTAATCATAGATCCCGGCCCCTGCCTTTCTGCAACTCCTCGCGAAACGAGGGTCCTCATGTACCCCACGTCCCCTCGACAACGACTCGACTCGACCGAATGCGCTGCCGGGAATGGACACCGATGATGTCTTCTACGAGCCCCTCGAGGGCTTCAACGCTGGGGGCGATCAGGATAACGAGATCGAGAGATCATTACAACGTCTCCTAGCAGATCTCAACGACGATGAAGTCCCGAACCCGAACCCCGGGACGAATGATGCGTCTACTCCCGACCCAGAGTCGATTCTAGACTCAGTGCCCACGGTTGAACAGGAGGAGCACGAACAACAAACTCATGACCCGACCAGCGAGTCACAAGTCTCGATTCCGAAAATAGGTTACACGATTCAGGTTGCGATCCGTGAGATGCCACTGGAGAAACGCAAGGAATACTCTGTGGTCCGGAGCGAGATCGTCGAGTTTGTTTTCGGAGAGCTTCCACTCAAGCGCGTCCAGGCCAGTTATAAAGTCGAGTTCACAGATGGGAGGCAAGAATCGGTAGGTGAATATTCTTCATTCAAACAAGGGGTTGCACAATGCGATTGTTCATGAGTCTATCCTTGCGCTCACTCTCTTTGCGCGTGGCGGCTGGCCTACTTTAGCTCGAGGCAGCGCCGCAGCATGCAAACGGATTCCTCCGCACAATATCAAGAGCCCGCCTATTGTTCAATATTGCCCTTATTCACTGTTGCTGTTATAAACCTCTTCTCCTCTTTTTCGCAGCCCCGCACATTCTCCTCTCATCGCATTTCTCCTACTCCTCCCCTTCATCCCTCCACTTTCGCGCGCTCACTTCAGCTCAAATCGCTAACTCAAGCTTGAGATACCCTTTACTGAACTCGTCGCCCTGGAGAACGGAAGAGCTGCCTTTGCTCGTTTTAACCAAGGACCTGGGCCTCTTGAGACCGACTCCATGGCTGGGTTACGGAAGCGAAAGCGCGAGCTCGAGGATGAGTGGGATTCTGACTCCGAGTCAGTTGCCTCTGATCCCATGGACATCGACGACAACGAAGAGGAAGAAGAGGAAGAGGAAGACCAAGAGCTCATTCGTCACAGACGTGCACCCAGTCAACCAGTTCGACGTCTTCGCTCTCGGGAAACGACAAAGCAGATCTCTCGAAGCCCCTCCGTCCAGGTCACTAATGATGATCTGGATGACCTCCGAGAAGAACCCCCAGTCCCGACCAGATCACTCCGAACGCGCCAACCGAGACAGATGACCCTGACTAGCATGACCTTTAAGAACGGCGATGGTAGTCTGGACCAGGATGAATTGCTTCAAGACCTACCCCCAGAGGAGGAAGAGGAGGGTGATGATGATTTTATGCCCATCATTGTCTCGGACGTCTTACCCAAAAAAGGACGCCCCAACAAAGCACGTCAACGACCCAAGCGCCTCCTGAGTGCACGACACAAAGCAGCACGCCTTGCGACACGCCAGAAGTCTCATGACTCTGACATCGAATTCGAAGCCCCTCGACGTTCTTCAAGAGCCACCCGAACCACCGCCAACATGCAAGACGATGCCCTCATGGACGAGGATTCGTTCTACGTCGTCGATGAGAGGGTTCCAGGCCCAGCCAAGGTTATTTCAGTCAAGGAGGTCTTCCAACCGCTGCCTTCGGATTCAACATTCGTTACAATGCACATGGATAAGTGCCATACATGTGGTGGCTCGCGGAACAGGGGACAGATGGTTTACTGTCAAGGCTGCACCTTGTCGTACCACAAGAACTGTCTCTCGTTTCGCAGCGGACGGGAACACCAGGTCACCAAAGTTGGGGTGGACGACTTTGTGTTGCAGTGCAGGTACTGCATTGGCATCCCGATCAAGAAGGATGAAAATGCTCCCAAACACAGCATGTGTCAGGGCTGCAAGCGTGACGGCCGTGCCTGCGCAGCCTTTTCCGAGAAGAAGACGTCTCGCCAGGAGGAGAAGATGCGGGAACAAAACTATGGTGTTGACCCTATCTTCAAAGTTGCCCCTGACCTCCTGAACAACGACGAGATTGTGCTTTTCCGATGTGTTTCGTGCCATCGAGGTTGGCATGTTGAACACTTGCCGAGCCTTAGGGGGGACTCGATTGGTACAGATCTCAAGTCAGAGCGACTCAAAGATCATTCTATCGACTGGCAATGCCACGAGTGCGGGACAGCCAAGCACAAGATTCACCGCCTGGTGGCATGGCGACCTGTGGAAAGGGATCTCGCCAAGCAGGTTCCTCGACCGACATGGCATGATGTTAAGGAGGACGACAAGGAGTATCTCGTCAAGTGGGACACACGATCCTATAGTCACTGCACATGGAAGCCAGGTGCCTGGGTACATGGTGTGGCTGCTGCTACGATGCGCTCTGCCTTTGGGAAACGAGATGCTGAGCAAGATCTTCTCAAACTCGACGAAAACGATGCAGTTCCAGACGAGTTCATCATGCCCGACATCATCCTCAACGTCAAGATGCACTCTTCGATCCCCAGACCCAAGACGCGAGAAGATGAGCTTGCCAACATGAACAATGTGAGCAAGATCTTCGTCAAGTTCCAAGGCCTTGGCTATGACGATGTCGTCTGGGACGCACCACCAACAGAGGACATGGGCGATATCTACGCCGCCTTTGTGGAGGCATACTACGAATACGTCGAGGGCAAGTACTTCAAGTACGAGTCACAGCACAAGATCAGGGAACGTGTCAAGGCGTACAAGTCCGAACCTTTCGAGGAGATCAATGAGCAGCCTGCTGGCCTTAAGCGAGGCAAGCTCATGGGTTACCAGCTTGAGGGAGTGAATTGGCTGCTGGGCAATTATCACAATGGACGCAGTGTTGTTTTGGCTGATGAAATGGGTCTCGGCAAGACTGTCCAGGTCGTTGGCCTGGTCACTTCACTGATCCAGGATAGTCCAAGGGTAAGTCATATCCGCACATGTCAAGCCGTGGCGACAGTGTCATTAACATCATGATAGTGCTGGCCCTTCCTCATCGTCGTTCCCAATGCCACATGTCCCAACTGGCGCCGAGAGTTCAAGCAATGGGCCCCGGAGCTACGAGTTGTGGCGTATCACGGCGGAAAGGAGCCGCAAGCCCTCGCTCACAAGTACGAGCTGTTTCCGAACCAATCTGCGGACATGAAGGCCCACGTTGTCATCATGTCTTACGACTCAGCTCAAGACCCCGCGACTAAATCCATCTTCAAGTCGGTCAACTGGGCAGGACTCGTCGTTGACGAGGGTCAGCGACTGAAGAATGACCAGAACATACTCTACGGTGCTCTTCGTTCTATGAGGATCCCCTTTCGACTTCTCCTCACAGGCACTCCGCTCCAAAACAACAAGAGGGAACTGTTCAACCTACTTCAGTTCATCGACGAAAAGAAGAATGCCGAAGAGTTGGATGCAGAATATGCAGTCCTCGACAAAGAAACGCTACCACAGTTGCACAACGAAATCCGCCCCTACTTCCTCCGCCGCACCAAGGCAGGGGTGCTCAAGTTCTTGCCGCCCATGTCCCAAATCATTCTACCCGTCACGATGACGGTGATTCAGGAGAAACTCTCCAAGAGTATCATGGCCAAAAATCCAGAGCTCATCAAGGCCATGTTTTCCAACAGCAAGATGAACAAGAAGGAACGTGGAAGTCTCAACAACATCTTGATGCAACTACGAAAGTGTCTTTGCCATCCTTTCATGTATTCCGAGGCTATCGAGGAGAGACATCACGACCATACGGTGCTTCAGCGCAACTTGATTGAGGCATCAGCTAAGCTACTGTTGCTGCAGGTCATGCTTCCAAAGCTACAGGAGAAGGGTCACCGCGTGCTCATCTTCAGTCAGTTCCTACAGCAGCTGGACATTATTGAGGATTTCCTCGGTGGTCTCGGCTACGACTATCGTCGTCTCGATGGTAGCATTGGCAGTTTGGAGAAGCAGCGACGTATCGATGCGTTCAACGCACCTGGCTCGCCCATCTTTGCATTTCTGCTCTCAACAAGAGCTGGTGGTGTGGGAATTAACCTTGCAACCGCAGACACAGTAATCATCCTCGACCCCGACTTCAACCCACACCAAGACATCCAAGCTCTATCTCGTGCCCATCGAATTGGACAGAAGAAGAAGGTCCTCTGCTTTCAGCTAATGACAGTAGACTCTGTGGAAGAGCGAATCATGCAGATCGGCAAGAAGAAGATGGCTCTTGATCATGCCCTGATCGAAAGCATGGACGATGACGAACTTGCTGGAGATGATTTAGAATCGATTCTCAAGCACGGTGCCCAGGCGCTGTTCAGCGACAACTACGAGAAGAAGTCTATCCATTATGATTCTGCTGCGGTTGACGAGCTGCTGAACCGAACGCACATGGACGAAGTCGACGAGGACGAAGATGCTGCCTTTTCCTACGCAAAGGTATGGTCTAACGAAAAGTCTGGATTCGAAGCAGGCCTCGCAACCGAAGAGACGAAGGAGCCAGAGGCCTTGAACTCGAGTGTGTGGGATCGTATTCTAGCTCAGCGAGAGGCCGAAGCAAAACAGCAAGCAGCTGCGAATCGCGAGGTCCTTGGACGAGGCGGCAGACGCCGACAGGTGAGTCGAAACAGATATGATGGTAGTATCGTCAGCTAACCACTTGTTCAGGCTATCAACTACAAGACGAATGCAATAGACACGGTACCCATTCTCGGTGATCTCGAACCCGAATCGTCAGACTCGTCTGATGACTTTGCCGGCGGAGACTCTGGAGAAGAGTCTGATGAGGAGGATGGCACATCGGCCAAAGGTAAACGCCAAAAGAACTCTCCCAGTCAACTAGCAACCCCAGCCACGACACCTGTCAAGAAGACATTTCCAAGCAGCAGCATTAACAAGAAGAACGCGCAGACGCCGAAGAAGACGGGCCGATCAACCTCCAAGCCTCCAACGCCCGCAACTCAAGGGCGCAGCAAGCCCTCGCCGAAATCCACCAAGCTCAACAGCAGCAGCAGCAAGTCGGCCGGAAGTCCCGTCAAGAAACGCCAAACACCGTCAAGCACCAAGTCTCAAAAACCGAGCTGCCGAAAGGAGGCAGCAAGCAGCAACAAAGCAACGGGCAAAAAGGCACGCCCAGCGGCCAAATGAGCCATCAACGCATGCCAAACCCATACCCACGTCCTGTGATTGGGGTTGGGGAGAACGGGCAGCTCCCTGTTCATCTCTCACGATACATCAAAGGTAACTATCTTAATCCAGGAAGCCCTGCAGAGCCAGCGGCAGTGCCAGTGCCAGTGCCAGTGGCACCACAGCATGCTGTTCCCACGCAGCCCGTCAACCGTCCTCCAATAGCTGCCTACAGTACCGTCCGCCTAGGGTCAGAAGCCGAAGTGAGGATGGCAATCGATTGGCTGCAGCGCTCACACTCGACATCAGACATTGAAGCAAAGCAGCAAAAGGCTCTGCTGCTTAACCAGCTAAGAACAGTTAGCAATGACATGCGCAAGCAAGCGTAGTGTAGTATTTTCTTGAGGAGGGGGGACGCTTTGTTCCTTGTGTCACCTGCCAGGGGACATTTGCCACATGGGTACCATGGAATAGGGGAGGGAGTGGGACATACAGTCATCCGGGCGATTGCTTACCTACTAAAGATTTTGTTTGTTTGATATGGATCTTGGGGCTACATGACGACGTGGGCGAACAGGCGAGGAGGGAGGGAGATGATGGGTGGCAGGCAATCAATTAACCAATCAACCGAGCAAGCAAGCAAGCAAACAAGCATATATTGGAGTTGGGGTCATTCGCCGCGATGCGATACATCAGACCAGGCAAAAACGATGATGGATGGATAGACAGGCCAGCTCAGGTTAACTACTCAGGTAGCATTAACGGCCATTGAATCAGAAAAAACATTACATTGCAGCAGACGACAAGCCGTGCCAGTGTTGGTCACGGTTTTCTGAGTGTTTCATGACTTAGCCAATAGAGCAACACAAACGCCAGCCTGCATGCAGCCGTTGAAATCGTGCATTTACACCCCCCTAGTCACAGCAAACGCTCACGGTGAAGCGCAAATATTGAGATTCTGACAGTGGATAAATAGGCTGGACAAATCGTGCTGGAGCATGAATTTTGATACATCATCTCTGGCTCTGGCTGACAAGAGCTAGCTTCTGTAGAGTTCTTGTTCTTATTCTCGTCATTGTGCACTTCTCTGCAGCTGTCGACAGCTGTCTCCCCCTGGCGACGCCCTCTCTTGTCCTCGTCCCCGTTTGTCACCCCCCCGAAATCCCCATCTCGAAGTCATCTCCCGTCGTCGTCAGTCGGCTACCCGTGTCTTATCTTGCCAGCCGTTGGTCGCCAAGGGGGCCACGGAGTCGTCCTTGTTGTTTCTATAGGCCAACTCAACCAACCCATCAATTTTCGTTTGCAGAGACTCCCCGACTTCGGCTCGCTGCTGCTTCTTCCCGTCGAAGCAGGATGGCCCGTCACCGCCAGGGAGTTGCCTCCCCGACCGCCGTCTCCAGAGGCTCAAGCTTGTCTTCTTCGTCCTTGACTCCCGTCGAAGACAACAAACTCAGCTTTGTCAACAACATCCCCTCCAACCGCATTAGACCTTATCCACAGTTCCCAGTTTCTGCTAAGCAAGGCAGTTCTTCTTTTGATACTCAGGAGATCACCATTCAACACGCTGCCATGGATCTTCCTCCCTCTGGACCTCAGAGCAGCTCCTATGTTGCCTCCAACGGAAATCATCACAACGCCTACTATGGGAACTGGCCTGAGAGATCCCAGATGTACCAGGCGTTGGCCCCTCGGAGCATGGCTTCGGCCAACTGGCGAGGTCCTCGCCCATCTATCGACTCCATTACTACCGGCGTCAACAACTATTCGCTGGCGGGCCCCAACACTTCCCCAGGTGCCTCCAACAACGACGCCCCTGTCAGCATCTCGGACTGCCTTAATGGATACGCCTACTGCGTGCAGCGTCCTGACGGTAAATACACCAGACTTGTCCCCGCCGACATGCTTCCGGCCCTCAACGAAGTTCCCGCCAAGCAAGCCAGCGCTCAAGGCATGGTCCTCCTGCCGGACCTCCACATGCAGCCGCCGCAGGGAGTGGCCAAGATGAACCAGCCCATGACTGTCAAGGTACGTGAGCGTCGAACAGCACATCCAACGCCGGCCAGAAGCTGAGTGTGTAGCCTCCACCTGCCCCAGCTCCTGACCCCCTTCAGGTAACCAACCTCTTACCACTGCCTCCTCTCACACAAGATGATTACTGGCCAAGCAAACTAACCATGGCCTTAGAATCGTATTGATCGCATTGTCGCCACTTCGCCTGCTCAGCAACGAAGAACCAAGATCTACTGCGACAAGTGGATTCACGACGGCACTTGCGCCTTTACCCAGCAGGGCTGCAAGTACAAGCACGAGATGCCCTTTGACAAGGCGACTCAGCAGTCTCTCGGTCTCTTCCATGGGTTCCCCAAGTGGTGGAAGGACCTCCAGGAGGACCTCCAGAAGCGCCACAACAAGGAGAACCCAGCTCGCCGTCCGCAGTCGGTTCTGCAGCAGGACTGGAGAGGGGAGAGCAACGAGGACACGCCCAGCCCGGCCACTGCCCAGGCCCCCATCGGAGCCGAGAGACAGACCAAGGCCATCAAGGGCCGTCGTCACTCTCCCCCTACCAACGAGAAGCCAAACTGGGTGCCTATTGAACCTCAGAGACCCGGCCCTGAGGGGGACTGGGTCATCACTCCATCAGCCCTCAAGGCGTGGGCTCACGGCAGAGACAACTCCTCTCCCCGCTCCTCTGCGGGCTCGGTTGAAAACAACTTCATCCACTAGTTACTGGATGGATGCAAGCTATAAGGAAAAGGCGTCCCGGTCGACCACGGTGGGATGGAATGGCGACAGCAGATGGCAACTTTCCTGGTGTCCGACTGTTCACGTCATTTGGTTTTAAAAATCAGGGCTTTCTTTACAAGAGTCGCTCCTTTTTTTCTTGATTCATGGTGATGGTTTACTTTCACTTTTTGTTGGTTAGATATCACTCTTTTTCTGTTTTGACAACTTTTGTCATATTAGATACACAAGCCCAGCGTCAAGACTACACAGGTCGGTACACACACGGCGGTGAAAGGGGTTAGGCCCTCAGGTAACAAGAAATGATTTGCCAGAATTGTCCTTGTCTGTCTGCGTTTCAGAGCTGCTTTATGACGGAAGCCCTTGTGTGATCAGTCACCTACCCCCAAGTTACACGTGTCTTGGCTACACGCTTGTGGGAGCAGGATCGCTGTGGCACAGGGAGTCTCTTGATGCCCAAGGTCAGCATCTTGGTACAGGATGCCATGCGTAACCGTGCCCAAGCCTTGTAGGAGCAACCTAGATGCTTGGAGCTTGTGAGTGATGTAGTCTTTGGGGTGTGGATGTTAGTACTTTAGGGGGGCAATTAGACCTAGGGTTGAATCCAGAAAATAGATAGGAAAAGCCAGCCTCAGTGCCTGGTACCTGGGCAACCCCAGATCTCTGGGTTGTATCGAGCGCTGTTAGCGAACACGCTTGCTAGCTACCCCCTGGCATGAGCCTAGTACCATCCAGACTCCAGTATTCGTAGCCACCAATAACTCATTTGACGGAAATTTTTTAGTGTCAAGAGAATGGAAAAGCTCCCATGACTTTTTGTTCAAGGTGTAAGTGTTGTCGACTGGATGTTCAAGACCTAAAAGTGAAGCTATCTCGGTGACCCCGCGATTTGGAGGGGCATTCTTTCCTTATCTCGGTGAGCAGGGATCATGCGATAAGCGCTTTCCCACGGCTGATCTCCGGCTGATCTCCCCACCGTCACCACCCCACCAACGACCAGCGGAGCTACATGCTCTCATGAGTGCTGCCTTGCATCTTCAACAACCAACAAAGCAAAGCTCACTTTTCTCACCTTCTCATTTTCTGCACACCTGTTTTTCGCCCAAAACAAGAGCCATAATACCCATTTCGTCGCGTCCAAGAGCTTGTGGATTCCGTGACCTTAGCATGACGAGGAGGAAATAATCCAAGGCACCGAATCAGCATCCACTTCCCGACCTCCGATCAACTCCTCCTCCACCTTCACACCACGCAAATAGACGCCCTCCTCTCAGGATGGACTCTTTGTGGGAAACCTTGACGAATTTCGCGCCAGCTCAAGCTACTGCTCACTCCAACAAGCAGCTCGATCTTGCCATCAAGGACCATGTTGTGGCTGTCAACCGGCTGGTGACGTCTCAGCGGCAGCTCATCAGTGCTAACGCTCGCCAAATTTTCGAGGTAGGCGCCCCGTCTTTGAGACATTCTTGCAGTATGCTGATGCAGAGCTTCAGAGGCTTGATCCCGCCACCGACTCCATCTCCTTCCTCGCCATCCTCAACCTGTCGCTAGAGCTATCGACAACTACGCCAGGCATCGACAAGACCTCCCTCCTCGACGAAACCCTTCGATTCCTACTCAATTTCAATCCTGTTCAGGTTCGATATGTTGGTTCAATGCTTCGGAGACTTCTCGAGCATGTTGCGACGGGCAGACTATTTACAGTATGTGGTCCCTTCGCCACGACCATGACCAACGAGTACTAATCTCATGACAGCCACTTGTTTCAGTAGAGGCGATTGCTACAGCCCTGCTGCGAATCGACCCAACCGGGACCATGTTCACATCTACTCACCTAACATTGGTCAAGTGTGCCTACCACTCATCATGGATCGAGCCGGCACTAAAAGTGCTTGATCACGACATCACCTTCTACCCAGGCATGGCGGGTCAAAAGGACTCCAGGCTTCTTTGCGATAGCACTCTGGCTCCCACCTCTTACATCTCTACCGAAACAGGCCTGACTGATCAGATCCGAAGCGCAACTGTGCTGGAGTACAACCTCGTGAGTGCGCTGTGCTACATTTCACGAAGGGACTGGGCCAAGGCCCAACGGGCTCTGGAACGTGTCATCACACACCCTTCAAAGGACAAGGGCGTTAGCAAGATGATGGACGAGGCGTACAAAAAGTGGCTGCTCGTCAGCCTTTTACAGGATGGAGCAGCCTCAGATGTTCCCGCATACACTCCGCTACCTGCCAAGAACGCCTATAGCGCGCTGGGAACGGCATATCGGAATGTCGCCACCCAATTCCCCACGATAAACGTTGGGCAACTAAAGATTGAGGTGGAGAGCAACCAGAAGGTATGGGAGGACGACGGCAATACGACGCTGGTGGCAGAGGTGGTGGCTGCGTACCCGAAGTGGCAGATCATCAAGCTCCGCGACATTTACAAGCAAATATCCATTTCTCGACTGCGTCAAGTGACGCTTAGCGCGGAGACGGGCGAGGTCCTCAAGGATGATGAGGAGGCAACACAGCTCGTGCGCAACATGATCGAGTCGGGGCTGCTGAATGGCGAGCTCCAGCTCGGCAGCAGCGGCGATGATAGCTACCTCCTCTTCCACGAGGACAGCGAGTCTATGACGGAGGCGGCATTTGCACAGGAGATCGCCCAGAGACACCACAACATCGAGAGCCTTGGCAAGCAGTACAAGACGACAAACGAGCGCCTCGGCTCCAGCAGAGAGTACGTGCGGCACGTAGCCAGGGAGCAGAAGAGAGCGGATAAGGATGCTGATCCAGGGGTTGGGTTCGATTCTCAGATAGAGGATGAGGACCTCATGACGGGCATCATGGCCCATGGCTAGGACACCGCCTGGGTGCGGTCTTGACTGTGGATTGGTAGAGGAGAGGTTTCCGGCGCTCGAGGGTGTCAACAATTTCATGTAGCGATATCATTAGCGCAGAGATGCATGACAGTAGAAGAGAGGCAAGGTGAGGCCGACCTAGAGTCGCCTACCTACCTACATATGAGTCACGGGAAATGAAGACATGGTTGATTAGGATCTCGAGGGTAATTCCATTTCTATCCAGGGACTGTTTCTCCAGTCATCCTTGTCTATAACCATCTAATTGAAGTAACAAAACGCCGCAGCCCATGTTAATGAGTATATATCCATCCTCGCGAACACCCAACCCAGGGTACACAGTCTAGAAAAAGAAGTATAACCACGACCAGTTCAGAACATCCCCCCCATCTCGGCAAGTTTATAGCTTCGACTTTCCCCCCTTTGTCTTTGCCTTTTGCTTGGCCTCATATTCCTTCACCTCGTCCATCCATGTCAAGGTGGGATAGAATCCCAGCTCGTTATCAGGTCCGTACCTGAGCTTCTTGCTCGGCTGGATCTTGCCACACCGACCACCAGCAAGGCAGTGGTTGAGGGTTATGGCGAAAGACTTACTCTCACTGGAGCGGATGCCGTCAGTGGCGATCCAGTTGGGGTATCGTTCCACGGTCAGGGCCGCCCAGAGCTCGTAGAACAGGGCCTTGTAGGTCGTGATGGCCATCTCGGCGATGAACTTGGTGCCGATGGCGACGTCGAAGCCCTGTTGGGTGACGATCCAGTCGGCAAAGTAGAGAGTCGAGGTGCGCTTGGTCTTGCGCTCCTTGAGATCCTTGACCGTGACATCGATGAGCCCCGGGGTGTCCGGCTTGTTGGCCCAGACGTGGTGAACGGGGAAGTTGGCCTCGGTGACGAAGCCCTGGGAACCTCCAGGGTACGACTCGTCGTACCTCCACTCGCGGCGAGTGCGGATGAGGACGCCTGAGGTCTTGTTGGCGACGAACTGCTCCAGGGGCCACCTGGTGAGGTCTCCGTTGTCGGGGACTTCGACACGGTTCCTGAGCCTCTTGAACTCGTGATACATGACTGCTCGGTCACCCTCGCTCATCTGCTCAACCTTGCCGTTAGGCCGGCGGACAAGAGCCTGGTTGGGGTGGATGTCCCAGATGATGAGCTCTCCTGGGTACTTTTTGTTGAAGGCGTTGACCTGGTTGATCATGTCCTCGAGCGACACCCCAAGCCCGCCGTGCCACTTGCCACCAAAGATTGAACCATGAGACTCCCAGGTTTTGTAGCCGTGCTTGCCGTAGTTGAGAAAAGGTCGGATATCAATGACACGGACACCACCCTCCTTCAGCTGGAAGGTCAAGTCCTTGTACTGGGTGAGAGTGTTGAAGATGCTACCCATGCCAAAGTGCTCGCTCATCTTGTACATGCCGGCATGATGAGACCGGGGGATGGCGAGCTCACGGAGGGGGATGTGTCCGATCTGGTCCATCTTCTCCGACATCCAGCCCGGGCCGACGTCGTCGGCGGCGATGAAGTCGCCCTCCTTTCCGGCGAGGACCCAATGGCAGCTTGCGGGAAAGTCCCACCACTTGATCTGCTTGACCGACTTCTTTGGGCTCTTGAACGTCTCGAGGTTCTCCAGGTAACGCACTGTGATCTCTTTGGGGAGGTCGCCCTTGAAGATGTGGTCTTTCGTCTGAGGGGTCCGTCGCCTGATCTCAAAGGACATTGGCTTGGAGACGCCCTCAAGGTGGTAAACGGTCTCGCCAGCGGCGTCCCAGGGGGCCATAGTCTCGACAGAACTGGTGATGCGAACAGTCTGGCCGGGTTCTATATACTTGGGCCAGTTTGGTATCCACGAGATCATCTGGTACGAGTGCGTGTGGCCCCTACGCCAGCGGTAAGGGGTGGCGTTGATGAGGGTGATCTCGACCGGCCAGTTATCCCACTTGGTTGGGGCCCAGACGTCGACAACCTTGTCCCTCCAACCCATCACGGCACCCCACCATCTCTTAAAGTACTTCTTGTCCGACTTGCTGGGCTGGGCTGTGTTGTTGTTGTTGTTTGCGGGCTTAGTAGAGGAGCCGCCGGCGCCAAGACGCTGGAGCATCCCCTTGATCCAAGAGTTCTCCTTGGGCAGCGTAGTGGAGTTGTAGAGTGTAGTTTCGGGACCGAGAATGATGCTCAGGTCGTTGATGTGAGGGAGGTCAGGCTGGAGAAGATACTCGAGGCCAGGGGTGATAGCCAAAGCCGCCGAATGAGGTACATCCTCTGTGAGGGTGAGGTTTGCCTGAGGCGGTGGTAGAATTGGAAGGCCATTGACAACTGAAGGGAGAGTATAAAGTAAGGCCGTAGCCTTGGCTGCCATAGTGAAGATCATTTCGGCAAATCTGATGTGTAAGTAAAGGTGTGTGTATCAAGAAGCTGCTGATAGCAAGCTGTTCTGTGGTTGCTCGAGAGCGAAGAAAAGAGGAGTGAGTAGAGAAGATGCGAAGCGAGAAGGCGTGAAGAAAGACTGATGTGAAGTTGCTAATAGCAAGTAAAAGTGTGTGTTCGCAAGAGCGAGAAAGGAGAGTTGAGTAGCAATTAGCAGTGAAGCAAGGCTGATGGTGAAGTTGCTGATAGCAAGCTGTCGCGAGCAGTCCTCAAGACGATCTGGTGTTCTGGAGAATGGTGCAAGGAAGAAGATGAAAACAGAGAGAAGGGGAGAGAGGACGGTTACTTATGTTTCGAAGGACGATTAGAGTTCTCAGACTTCTCTGTTTGTTTGTTTTCTTTTTTCATGTTGGGGTGATCTCGATGCTTCTTCACGATGCAAGATTTTAGACACCAAAGCATAACTGATGTCGTGGCCTTGATAGAGCAGTATGGGTCAATTTTTAGGCTGAAAAGGTTAAGAAGGGGAATCAGGGGAAGAGCATAGAGATCTAAGTTTTCAATACTCACTCACTTGATCTCCAGTATGCCTCGTTGATATCTCAACACCAAGTCCACGTGGTCGAAATTGCAAAACCATTTCAACCGTTTAAGCCGAGAGTCAATTGCTCTTTCTCATCAGGAGGAAACAAGGCATTCTTCATATCACAACTTGTCCTCTTGTAGATACCCCTTATCGGGCACAACGGTGAATATGGTTTTTCTCTCAACGTTGATATCAAACCCAATGCCACATCACTCAGACAACCGGGGAAATAAGGCCTCTTGCATATACAGCAGCGAGAACTTTGCATCACTCAACTTTGACAGCAAAGATGCCGATTGACTCATCCAGCCCAACGTCTTGAACAGTCGATACACAGCCTCAGGTTACCAGATCAACAGGAGAGGCTGGAACTCAGTTTATCCTCTGAAACAGGGGTTATTTTGTTTATTCTATCTGGTACTCTGGTAAAATATTTTCCTCCAGGGAGTGAGTTTGGCTCAAGTGCAATGAAAGCCACTCACGGATGTCAACAGAACCGCAAAGACGAGGCACAAGAACGGCAAAGAAGATCTACCTCTTGATTAAACTTGGGACCAAATTCACATCAATACATGAAAATAACATTATAATTTAATCAAGATATTAGATCTTTTTTCATTCTACCTTATAGGTACCCTCAGGGAAGGATAAGCCAAGGTTCGACCCGCGTGCCACTCACTGTACGCCGGATGCCATGCTGTGTAAGCCAACCCAGTCTATTTCAAAATTCAAACGCTAATGTCCAATGTCTAATGGATTCGAGAAAAAAGAAACACCTAGAGCATGAGATACGCCGACAGGAGCGCCGCCAGCAGACCGGTCCATGAAGCGACCTGGGTCAGAGACGCCGAGCTCGTGGTGCCGCAGCAGCTGCCGCGGTCGTAGGTCACGTTGTTCATCTGGGCGGCCACCTCAAAGACGGAGCCGGGGAAACCTCCGTAGTTGTAGTAGTCGACGTTGAGAATGTTGGGTGCGCGGCCCCAGTCAGAGCGACAGTTGTTGGCGGCCAGACCCAAGCTGCCGTAGCCCGTGACGTTGTTGGTTTCATTGAGCAGGGCCACGGCGGGCACGAGGATCTCGGTGCCAAAGATATTGAACTCGGCATTGAGGTTGTGGTTCATCAGGTACAGGCGGTTCTTGGCAGACTTGTCGCTCAGGTTCGGGGGTCGCTGCACCGTGCAGGGAAACTTGCGGTCCAAGGGGTCAAAGGGCGTCTCCCACATCTGGGTGAACTCGTCGAGCAGCCAAGGGTACTTCTTCTGGTCGGAGACGTAGTCGATGAACATGATGACTCGCTTTCCGTGGATAATCAACTCCTCCAGGGTGGGCCAGTCGTCCAGAGCCATGGGGAGGTATGGAGCCCTGTAGACGTACTTGAGGATGCCGGTCTGCTCAATGTACGGGACGTAAAGATCCGGATGGGAATAGTTGCCGTTTCCGAGAAGGATGGTGACAACATCGTAGGGGTGGGTATCGACCCATTGGCGCACAGTTGTGAGCCATTCGGTGATGGGGCCGGCGTCGAGCAGATCGCACGATGAGTGGCAGAAGTGAGGAACCGACGAGTTGCTGGGCCACTGGATCTGGGCCTGGAGGAAGCGTACACCGTCGTTAAGCTGAGTCGTGACGTCGAGCTCCTGGTTGGAGCCTGAGTTTCCGGGTCTCACAAATGGTGAGTTATGACATCCGATCATAGTGATGTTGCTGTATTTGCGCTTGCACAGCTCGACATAGTTGTTGCAGGCCTGAGTGTTTGTGGGCTTTGCCTTGGTGGTGGTCGATGTTCCCGTCTCGGTGCCATTGGTAGTCGCGGTACCTGTCTCGGACTCGGTCAAGTTGGTTGCGGTAGTGATGTCTGTGGTGGGAAACAGGCCGGTAAGTGTGCTAGTGAAGCCATCGTCCTCGGTGTTACTGGACCCGATGAGCGTGATCTTAGAGGCGTATGTAGTGTAGGCGCCAGTGGGAGGAGCGGTCTGCTTGGTGAGTCTGGCTGTCCTCGTGCCCTCAACAAAGGTGAGGTCTGATGTGGCTGAGAGCTCGATCGACTGGGCTGCTATCCGTACACTGGAGGCGAGGGCCAGGAGGAGAGCTCGGTGATGGAGCTTCATGATGGGTGATGACTCAGCGAGGGATACCGGAAAGACTATGAGGAAGGTGCAAGAGACTGCGAGATGCAGTCCTTGATATGTCGTTAAAGTCTATGCAGTTTAACGAGGTTCGACGCGATAGACGTGGTGCGACGTGACGGTTGATATGGTGGATGGATGGACGTCGGTGGCTTCCTAGCTGCAGGAGAAAGGGTCACACAGGGGAAGAGCGTGGCCAACGTCAAAGCCGGCGTGACGGCGCCACGAAAGCGAAAAAGAAAAAAAAATGTGTGAATACGCGGATGAAGATCAGACGAAGATCAGAATGAAGAAAAGAGAAGCCAAGCTCTTGAAACGACAAGATCTAATGTGATCCGCGGTGGGTTATGCTCGATCCTTGTCTAGTAAACACCAGTCCCAATATCAGGGAGCCACCTGCAGGTATCGGCAGACGGACGAGATGAGGAAGCAGGGAAGATGAAAGCCTTGGAAGGAGAAAAAAGAGTGGGTAAAAAAAAAGGAAGGACGGGAGCCAAGCTGGCAAGGCAACACAGACGAGACCGGGGCGAAATGAGACTTGTTTGACCAAGATTGGCACTGGCACTGCCTTGCTTGGCTCTCTTTTAGTCCTTGGAAGTATTGGAAAAAGAGAGGTGAAGGATATAAGGAAGAAAGGAGGCTAATGATGGGTATGAGTAGTACGAGGATGAAAAAAAAAACTTGGCTGTCGTGGTGATGATGCGGCGCCAAACCCGCCATGACATAATATGGGCTTTTAGGTACAGCAATAGTCAAGAGACGAGACAGCGGCTACGGAGGATTATTCTTGGTTGCAGTGACTGACCAAGACAATTGGGCCATTGGCTGTCTTGAGCCGCCAAAATGGAAAGCCATGAATCAATCAGTCTCCAAATGTCTTGGGCGCTTCCCGTATTAACGCGTCAGCACGTTGGCCGCAGTGAGCGACCCTACGGTGCGGTGGCCCCAAGCCGGTTCATCGGCACCTCCACTTCCACCTGAAGCTCAGGCTTGCCGTGGGCCTGGGGCCAGGAATCCAATAACAGGACAAAGGCCGGGTCTAAGCCACCTGGGCAGGCGCTTCTAGGGGTCTTGAGTGTAGTATCATCCCATGCCTGGTTTGGGTCTTTACGGGCGGCTGTCTGTGTCTGCCACAGCGTCAAGAATGCCCCTATACAATTCCATACTCTATAGATCTCAGGGGTGAGCAAGCTTTGGCGTGCGTGCCTACCGCCCTCTAAAAGGTCAGTGACTGTCTCTTGGCATGGACCCAATGGACCCATCCTCATGACCCTGGACCGGCAGGCGGCAAGCCTCAGCTGTTGAAGGGTGTCAGAGGGTGCCAGATCCTGGGTCGATGGGCACTGGGACTTTACCTGGATGGGCCTGGAATTGGGATTTTCGCGCCCATGACGACAAAGCTCCACGGGCCGGGGCAGCTAGCTCCAGCTTTTTTTCCCAAAGGGTGGTCCCCTATGATCGACGCCAACTTTCAAGCTTTCAACACACACACATCATCAGTTTCCCTTTGTCAGTCGTTTTCTTTTTTTTCTTCTCTGGGGGAAGTCTAGTCTACCACTCGCTCGCTCGCTTCTCTTCTTGTTGTTTCTATTTGTTTCAATTCTTGTTTCCTTGTCTAGTTTCTGTTTGTCTCCTTCTCTCCGAGAGAGGTCATCGCCAACCACCAACAAGCCCTCTGGTGGCTCTCCCTTGCGACATCCCACGACACATTCCCAGCCACGATACCATATTCAACCCGATAACTCTTCACCATGGCTCAACACAGGCGCAACACGGCCGTTGCCGCCAGCACCCTCTACTTCCTCTCGATCCCCTTCCTAATCCTCGTCATTATCGGCAACACGCACATCAACTCGACCCTCAACGACATCTACTTCTTCCAGCTCGACGTGTCGCAAGTCATCCCCATCTCGGTCGAAAACTCAAACCTACTCAACTCTGTCGCCCGAAGTCTCGGTCTCCATGACTTTTACCAGGTTGGACTGTGGAACTTTTGCGAGGGGTACCTTGACGAGTGCGTGCCACGATCTTATCTTATATTATAGACTCAAGTACTGATACACACACAGAGGCGTTACCTTTTGCTCCGAGCCTAAGCAATTCTACTGGTTCAACCCCGTCGAGATCATGGTCAGCGAACTCCTGGCCGGCGCCCAGATCGCCCTCCCCTCTCAGGCCGTCACCGTCCTCAACCTCCTCAAGATGGGCTCCAAGATCATGTACGCCTTCTTCATGGGAGGCATCAGCGTCAACTTCGTCCTCATCTTCGCCAGCCTTCTCGTCATCCGAACCCGCTGGTGGAGTCTGCTTCTAACCCTCCTCGCCGCCATCGCCTCCATCTTTGTCTCTGTCGCCGCCATCATCGCGACCGTCATCAGCATCGCCGCCAAGGTCGCCCTGACGGCCCAGGACCAACTCAACATCCGCGCCAACATTGGAGTCAAGATGTTTGCCTTCATGTGGATCGCCGCCATCTTTACCGACGTGGCCTTTTTGCTCCACGCCGCCCTGGGATGCTGCTGCAAGCCGGACCGAAGACAGGCCTCCACGGAGAGTCCACGCCCGATGCAGGAGAACAGGCAGAGGATGTCACTCCCCAACTTTGTCCGTCAGCGAAGGAGTCACCAGGCGTCGTCCTAGGCAACCGGTTCAGAGTTTTGTCGTTTTGGTTTGGCGGGCTGGCGCAGGTGATTGATTTCAATGGCATGAGCGACACGGGATAGATAGGGTCGATTACTCGATAGACTGTTGGTATCACAGCATCATTCGGAGCAGGCACGCAGCGCGTCTAATATCCAGTTTGGATAATGGGGTCTTGAGCGCATATCAGCGGGCATCCATTCACGGTGTGCCATTTTTATTTTTTTTTAGACCACAAGAGTGGGAAGACAATGTGTCGCTCACTTAGCACGATGCTCACTATCTAACAATAAAGATAATCTCACTATGACCATAGGGAAATAAGAGAACGTATATCACAATAACTCGTCTGATGTTCTATAGTGAGGTCCTCTGTCGCCTTGTCTCAAGGGTTTGTTATTCTCGCTGTTGCTCTTAGGTTGATTTCACATTGAATAGACATTAAATCACAGTCAACACTCGATTATTTCCGGAAATTTCAGATGATATGATGACGGCTAGAACAAGGACAGATATTCTCATCAACTTTGCCTAAGTAGTCATAAATGGCAATGTTTTGCGACCCCTGTTTCCCAGGACTTTCATGAGCGTCGGTGTAGGGTATGGTGTGACATTCAACTTTAGATGGAGAATCACAACCACGAAAGTAAGCACGCATCTATTGGTGAGCGAATACGGAACATATGTCAATGACCTGCACCAGAAACCCGTATCAGATGTCGAATTGATACTGGCTTACGCATTGTTCCTGCCGTTAAAGCCGGCTTGAGGAATATAGAACCACAACAGTCGTAAGCCCGAATTCTCGGAACTTGGACAGCCGCGAAGGAATTGACGCGCGGCGACCATGTCAAAATCGGCAAACGGGGCAAATCCTTTGCGAGTTTATCGGGGGGAGACATGCAAGCTGCGTGCCGTGCTATATATGGAACCAAAGGATGGGGGGGCCGCACACCGAACAGGGTCGCCAGGATGGCCTTCATGCAGGCCATCGCCACCCAGTTCCATGGGTGATGGATGATTCCACTCAGCTCTGGGAAGTGGGAGGGAGGGTGATGACCTCGAAATGGAAGACGGGCGGGGGTTTGAAAGGATGTCAACGTGTCTTGGAATACCGTCCAGGCGGGAGGGCATGATCCCAGAATGTGCACAGGGTTCATTGCGTGTGTGGTTGCACTGCAGCAACAGGTCCATCACGATCACCGTGAATGCCTACCTGGACATGGGCACACGACCAAGGCTTTACGCCTGCTTCGCAAGGGAGAGCAACGGTTGAGAAACTCTAAAATCTGTCCATCGGCAAGACAATGGAGCTCCCCGGTGGCTGATGAGAGGCGCTTGACGAGGCGGATTCCCTTGAGCGTGAGACGCTCTCACCGTCTCTCTGGTCCGCAGGAGGACGGTGACCAGGAAAAAGTATTGAAAGAGAGCAGGGAGGCCGCCCGAGAAGAGGCTCTTTTCCCTTCCCATCCTCTTCAGCGATTGGGCTTGGGCAAGCGCCGCATGGGAACCCAGCCAACGAGACCGTGAGATGCCCAGCCCTATCGAGCCTTGGTGACCATCCCTGAACGATTCAGGACCAGGCGGCCGGCGTTTGAGGCGCCCAGACGTCCTGAACGGGGTTGGAGGCGGCGCGCTATCGACAAGCCTCCAGGGAGACGACCTCCCCCCCTTCTCGGCAGATGCCCTGGCTCCATGAGAGTCAATGAGAAGGAAGGAAAAAAACCCTCGTGGTTGGCAACGGCACGGGAGTTGAAGAAACCCAACCTTAAACGGGTGCGAGCTGGAATCTACCCTGACGCCCACCTAAAGTGCGAACCTGACCTACCCCTTGACTTGAGTCGAGGCCCGAGTCACAGTGGGGAGCCCACCCCGGAAAAAAACAGCCCTATGGCGTTAATCCAGTTCACTTTAAGCAGCCATAAGCGAAGGGCTCTCTTTAGTAGTTGGATCTTTGGGGGCTGGAGCCTTGGCTGGCTTACCTCTGGGGCATCTGAGGTGCGTTGCGTTGCGCTGCGCTGCGCTGGCAAGGGGGGTCCCATGAATATGCCTCCCCTTCTTTGCTCATGGCTGAAGCCGTCGGGACCTACCTACGGCTGGCCTGGGCTGGCCTGGTTCTGGTTCTGGTTCTGGATGAGGAAATTCTCCTCCATTCCTCCTCCATCAACTTTCAGCTCAGCTCAGCTCAGCTCAGCCCTCTCCTATCTGTCGTTCGCTCGCTCGTTCGTTTCAACTTTTGTCGCTCGTTCTCCCACTGGCTTCAATTGCTGTGCACTTGCACCTGTTCCCGTCATCTGCTGATACCCGCGCTCAACTGCCCTTCAAACGCGTCTACCGCTGCCGCCTCCCGTCCAGCTGCTGCCCCGCCTACGACCCCAGCGATCCATTGCTCCCCCAGGCTTTGCGACAACGGAGCCGGGCTGGCCTTTGCTCGCCGGCAGTTCTGCGAGTTTTGAACGTATTTCTCCTTTGACAATGTTGAGGATCGCGCAACATGGCATATCATGATGAAGCGGGCAGAGAGCCCTATGCGTCCTACGACTCCTACCAGGGCATCACGCGGAGACCCGCGACGAACCAACCTCACCTCAGCCATCGCGTCTCGGCCATGACCGTCTATGCCGACGACAATCCCTATGATCAGCCTCAGCTCCACGGTCGCGAATCCATGGTCTCGCTCGACTCCTTTGCTGGAAACCCAAGCCCTCCCGAGCAAGAATATGGAGGCCACTCATACTCCCCGGGATCTGGATGGTCCGCCTCGTTCGGCTACAACGGGGCCGGGGGCTCGTATGCGCCCGTCTCGGCTGCTGGTCCCCCGCCCTCGAGATTTCCTTCCAAGGCCAAGCGAATGCCCAGCTATGGCTCTGCACTGGGACATCCCATCCCCGAGGAGACGCACGATGAGGCGTACGACCTGTCGCTGCTCCAGAGTGCAGCTCCCATGGGCACGTCGGCCCGCTACGACCCGATCGCTGAGGAGGACGACGTTTCACCTGGTTTCGACTTGACGGCCGCCCTGGGGCCCATGACCTCTCACGATGAGGAATTTATGAAGAAATTGCAGGCCAAGGAGGCCAGCGGAACATTGACCGGAGGATTGGGTCAGGGCATCCAGCCCGACATCAAAGTGCGAGATGCTGATCTCTTGTCCTCGCCCACCATGGTCCAGCGCAGTATTTCGCGCTCATTTTCACGGCGCATCGGGTCTGGTCGAGCTGAGGAGATTCGACAGAGAGGGCAGGATGAGGCCAACCGAAAGGGCGAGGTTATCGAGGTCATCTTGGAGGAGGAGGGGCCAGGAGCCGATCTGAGCAGCATGGAGGGACTCAACACCCTGGCCAATGAGGATGACATGCGCCGTTCGACGTTCCCGGTCAAGAAGGAGACCAAGACTGAGATCTTCTATCCCCAACCAAATTGGAAGCCCATTTCCATGCGCTGGCCATATCTCCTGCTGCTCATCGTGCTCTCAATCGCACTGGCAGTTCTCCAGGAGGTCCTCTTTCAAAACTTTGGCAAGACGCCCATTATCAAGTTCAAGTCACCAAACGACCTGGACGCTTGGCTTTACTTCGCCGTCAAGTTCCTGCCGACCCTGTGTGCTGTCGCATACGGCGTCTTCTGGCAGTTTACCGATTTTGAAGTCCGCCGTCTGGAGGCCTTTTACCAGCTGTCCAAGCCCGAGGGAGCCTTGGCTTCCAAGTCGATCAATGCCGACTATGTCACCAGTTTCAGCTTCTGGAGGCCATTCCGCGCGCTTAGACTGGGCCACTATGCGGTGGCACTATCATCAATTGCCTCGACCTTTGCCGTGTCGCTGGTGCCCACCTTTGCTGCTGCTTCTATCGTGTTAAGACCGGATCGTAGCCAGCGCATGGATCGTCCAGATGAGCCCAAGGAGATTTTCGTTCATGAAATCTGGTCCCGGCTTCTGACAGGAACCCTGGCTGTTAACGCGGTTCTTGGGTGTGGTCTGCTGTTCGTGTTGCAGTCACGACGGTCAGGTCTGCTGTCTGATGTGAGAGGTATCGCTGGTCTCGCAGGCATGGCTGTCGTGAGCCATATCCTGATGGATTTCAAGGACATGGACACGGCCAAGCACAAGGATATTCACCATAAACTGAAGCGCCGTCGATATATGCTCAGGAACTCGTCTCTTGCGCCGTACGAGGGAAGTAGCGCCAAGTTGGAGGTTGACCGTGAGCAAGACGATGGCGCACATCTTTCTGAGCACCCACACCCAGTGATGCTGCGGCCGATCGGAAGCATCCCCTTCATCATTGGATTGCTACTCTTTGCAGGCTTCATTCCGACCTTCCTCTTTACTCCTGCACGCATTGTCACGGACAAGGCTGCTTGGGCGGTGACGGCTCTTGCTGTCATGCTCAAGATGAGCTGGGGCGCCATGGAGACGGCGGTGCGCATGATGGAACCCTACTACATCCTCTCGAAGCGCCGCGCCCACTCAAAGACGCTCACGCTCGACTACACGGCCTTGCCCTTTGCTTACATGCCTCTGCGCGCTCTCCTGAACGGCCACTTTCTGGTCTTTATGGTCGGATTCGGAACCGTCATGGCCGAGTTCTTGACTATTTTGGTGACAAGTCTTGCTACAGTGGATGGACAGGACTTTATCGTGGGGTACAAGGGAATAAATGACCTTGTCAAGGGCCACTCGAAACAGGAAGAAGAAGACGGGCTCAATTCTGGTCAGGAGACTGTACGGTCATTCTACATGACCCTCGGACTCACCCTCTTTATGCTGCTCTACATGTTTGTCGTGGCAACTATGGTCTTCTTCCGGCGACGACATCCCTTCCTGCCACGACAGCCCAACACGATCGCATCAATTCTTGCCTTTATTCACCAGAGCAAGATGTTGTACAACTTTGTGGGGACGGCCAAGCTCAACAACACGCAGATGGCAAAGAAGCTAGACGATGGCAAGACATATGGTCTGGGCTGGTTCACTGGACGTGATGGACAGACGCATTGCGGTGTGGATCAGGAGGACCTGACGAGCTCATACAAGCACGGCGTGGACTACACGACCATGAACAACCCGTGGAACGCTCAATGGGATGTGCTATAGAAATGGTGGAGTTGGGTGGGCATGGGCCATTTATGACTATGAAAGAACGGATATCATATTATTACATGGATCTATTATGGACAGGGATTTTACTGCATTTATACTTGGACGACTGGGATTGGACTGGATTGGACTAGATGTTTGGCATTAACATATTTCATGCTCTGATACCCTGGGTGTTGTAGTGCATGTGACGCGAGCGGTGCCTTTTGCCATGCAAAGAGACTTGAAACGTGGTGGACGAAACTAACCTACGGTGAGACTCGGATCATGCTGAGCCGGAGAAAGAGATGAAGAATCAACTCGAGCCCTTTTCCAGCGACACGTGCAAATCTGCAAGATTGATGGGGACTCATGTCGATCACACACGGCTTCTTTGGACGATGAGTGGGTTCCGAGTTGACGCGTCCATGCCCCGTCATGTTTGAGATTCGTCAACGGTCCATTCACATGCTCTACTCTTCTCAGTGACGTTTGCCAGTGGAGAGTCACTAGAGCGCGGGACATGTTGCTCACCGCAGTAATCGGCCATCTCAGGTGAGATGCATGTCAGCGAGAGAAGAACCCCTGACGAGCTTAATCTCCTTCCACCGTACAAGACGAAAGAAAAAGTGCGAAACATTCCTTTTGCGAGGCATTGTCTTGATCTAATTGGCTGGCTGCGAGTTATGCGAGGGGAAAATCTTACCCCTGGATTTTGAGGCTGTGAAGGGCGGGTTTGCATATTGGTGGGGGAAGTGAGGGGGGGCCACGAGTTTTTGGAATGTTCTAACGAACGAGATGATGAATCTTCGAGGGTGACGTTGTAAGTTCGACAACTGCTGAACTCAATTGGGGATCATCAGGGCAACGGCTGCCGATTACACGAGTGCTAGGCGCCACTGTCAGCAAGGTGAGATCAATTAGCAGAATGCAACGGTGCATTGTATGGCTTGGTTTGTTACTATCGCGGATGGCTACGAGTTGGGAACTCGGTAGAGCCGGATGAGTGACTGGGCTGTTTTCTATCAAATGAGACCTTTCATCTCGCAGACAAAGTCTGCTTGCATTCCACCTACTACGCAGTACTCCGTATACTCTTGCTATAGTTGGTTGTCGAGCTCACGACAAAGCTTCTTCTGCGGCCACGCCGACGAGTTCGTATTGATGTTGTTAGTGGCAACAACAGTGCACGAGGTCCAACACGAATACTCCCTCAAGCACACAAGTACGTACGTCCTGCACAGCCTCCTCCAACTTGCTCATTTTCGCATCTTGACCTCAATACCAAGCGAATATTCATCTTACTTTGATACGACAGGCTCGCTTGGTCATTGTCTGGGCATACCGTACCGTCTCTTGGGTGGTTTTCTTTTTGACTGACCTGAGGGAGCGAGCAAGGGGTCGATGAGGGCCCCCTAGTGTGACCGTTCGGGCTTCGGCAGCGTTGGAGGGGGACGGGAAGGGAGGGAAGAGGGGGCTGTGCAAGCCTCCAACTCGGGGTGGTTGCGTGGATTTGCTGGGTCTCGTAAATTAGACAGGAAAACCTGTGACAGGATGACGAGGTGACATCCGTATGCTTTGGGAGACAAGAGTCCAGCAGAAGCAGCAACAACAACAACAGCATCTTTGGTGATTGCCGAGCACGCGCCCAGCCTTGGCTGAAGGCCATCTGACCAGAGTCGTTGACACAAAGAGGTCGGGGGGAAAACCAAGAAACCAAGATCTCTGGCAGCCCACTGCCAACGATAGCATGGCCGCTATTCGACGCGGCATGCAGTAGACTTGGTCGCCAGCAGCCCAAAACCGGAAATGTCAGAGGCCGGTTGCCGTGGTCGGGCATCTCTTTTGCATCATGGATCAGCACTCGATGTGAATGATGTCGTTGTTGTTGTGGTTGTTGTCGCGCACCTTGGAAGAAGCCACTCAGCCCGCCCTCCCCGAACTGCAGCCCAGCCATTGTTATTGCCAAGTTCTGTGCGTCCTTGTTAGAGTTGTTGTTGTCACCGCAACTCCTAGCCAGCGCAGGTAGTAGATCTGCACTATCGCCAGAGAGAGCCCATCTATTCATGGATCCTTGAGAGATCTCTTACAATCCTCTGACCTCTTCCAGTGTCTGCAAACCCGAAACATCCGCTGAGCAATCTCCAGACTGCCGATTTCGTACGTGTGCTCGCCCAGCGCCAGGGGGTCTTCCGCGGCCTTTTCCCTGCCCCGGGAGTGACAGGTATCCACCATGTACCTCTTGTTAGAGCGTATACGAGATCCAAGTCGTCACCCTTGCCCCGGGGGCCCCTTGACTTGTCCTTGTGCCAGCGGCTGGCCTGCATTCCAGGTACCTGCACAGCCCGCTGATTCTCGCGCTAGGGGGTAGCAGAGTCCAAGACATGCTAGCAGCGGTACAAGGTCGTTTTTGGTTTTCTTGGGTTTTTCTTGGGTATTGAGTGAATACGGACGGTCTCGATACGACGGATGGATCATCATCTTTTTTCTGCTTGCTGACTGAGATGGGTAAATTTGGCCAGGCGTCTGTGGCCCCATCTTCTATTGCCGCTGGCGGGTGACTGACTGTCTCCGGTGACTTCTCGTGGCCACACAAAGCAGCTCA
This sequence comes from Fusarium keratoplasticum, assembly GCF_025433545.1. Classification (NCBI taxonomy): domain Eukaryota; kingdom Fungi; phylum Ascomycota; class Sordariomycetes; order Hypocreales; family Nectriaceae; genus Fusarium; species Fusarium keratoplasticum. The sequence continues at coordinate 2,589,093 of NC_070533.1, forward strand.
TGATCTGGAACTACAGTGATCCAATGTTGGCATGAATTCAGCGCAACCAGTGACGGTCCGCCCTGGAGCAAAGAAAAACGATTCCCTTGCCCAGGAAAAAAAACACTGGGCCATTAATCGCCCTTGTCTTCCTCCCCTATCACACTGCAGAACACAAGACACGGCCAAGCCAATCCGGTCGCTCCCAGCCCCTGCTTCTGGTCCCCATCTTCCACCCCCTGCACGGGCAGGCGACGCACCCGACGCACACGTACCTACGTACCGCAAGCGCAATCATTACCTGTTGGGTACCTTCTTCCACCGTCGGCGCCAATCAATTAGTACCTCCTCCCTCCCTCCTGCCCCCTTCCCTTCCAGGTCCTCTTACTTGCTGACGCTTCCAGTTCGCTGCTGCCGGTGCCTCTTCCTTCCCATCCTCCTTCCCCCCCACACGCAAACCCATCTCATTCATCATCGAACAGCGACAAACGGGAAAAACCCAACCCTATCGACGACGACGCTTCCAGCCACGCCTCGTCTCGGAGACGATTTCTCGCCTCGGCCGTTCGCTAGTTTTTCTCTCTCGACTTTATTCTCTTTCTCTTTCTCTTCGTCTTGTTCCGTTTCGTAATTCTCCGTCCGCTCTTCCAGTCGTTCCACGCGGTCGGTCTTCCCTCTCGCTTGCAAGTCCGCCGTCTAGAACCACGTCACGCCTCCTGGAAAACGCAAAACAAGCGCCGCCTCTCCCGACCAGACCAGCCTTCGATTTTTTAGCCTGCTTCTCTGTTTTTCGACTCACTTATTCGGACGACTCTCGTCGGCAGTCTTTACGGCCCCATTTCCGAGCGCGACCCGACCGACGACAACAGGCCCCCTGTGCGCCTTTACGACCCCCTAACGACAACAACGCCCGACAGGCCGATCTACCAACCATCGCCAGACCACCGATTGAGGAGCATCAGAATTGGCCGTCACAATGTGGTCTTGTATAATGAAACCGTTGGCGGTTCTCGCCTCAGTAGCCGCCCTGGCGGCGCCCGTATCGGGTGAGAAGCTGCTCTATTCCAACTCTCTCAACGCCTGTCAGAAGGAGAACGGTTTCAGTGCCAGTATGTTCCAGGTCACCCTGACGCCAAACAACGGTTCCGCAAGAGTTGTGGCCGCTGCCACTTCGTCCATCCAAGGCAAGGTCATCTTTGACATTCGACTGTCCGCCTACGGCTACCAGTTCCTCCAGAAGGAGTTTGACCCTTGCACCAACAACCTTCCCGGTCTCTGCCCCATGGTTTCTGGCAAGATTCCCTTCAAGTTCAACCTCCCTGTTGGAAAGGAGAATCTCAAGCAAGTTCCTGGAATCGCCTACACTGTTCCCGATCTCGATGCCACCGTCCGTGTTTACGTCAACAGGAGCGACACTAGAGAGTCTGTCGCTTGTGTGGAAGCCGACTTTTCCAATGGAAAGACTGTCGATCTCGTGGGTGTCAAGTGGGCGACTGCCGTCATTGCTGGATTGGGACTCGTCGCCTCTGCCATTGTGTCGGGTGTCGGTCACGCCAACACGGCTGCGCACGTCGCTTCCAATTCTCTCTCGCTTTTCGGCTATTTCCAGGCGCAGGCCATTCTCGGTCTTACCAGCGTTGGACTCCCCCCTATTGTCTCTTCCTGGACTCAGGACTTCCAGTGGTCTATGGGCATTATCAAGGTCGGATTTATGCAGGATATTTTCACTTGGTACCAGAGAGCCACTGGCGGTACCCCCGAATCTATCCTCTACACCGTTGGCTCGATTTCCGTCGAAGTTCAGAAGCGAAGCCTGCAACTTGCCTCAAACAGTGTCGACCTTTTCAAGCGTGGCGCGGCAATGATGCCCCGAGCCATTGTCGACCTCGCCAAGCGTGGAAACATTCAGAACGATGACGGCACATATACCGTCTACGGTATTCAGCGCGTAGCCTTCAAGGCCAAGATTGAGTCGACAAACCTGTTTATGACAGGCCTCACCTTCTTTTGCGCCTTTGTTGTCATCACGGTCCTAGCCCTCGCCGCCTTCAAGGGCATCTTGGAGCTCTGCGTTCGCCAGAACTGGATGTCCAAGGACAAGTTCATGGACTTCCGCAACGGCTGGCTCACCATCCTCAAGGGTGTTTTGTTCCGCCTGACCCTTATTGGTTTCCCCCAGATGACTATTCTCTGCCTTTGGGAGTTTACCCAGCGCGACTCGCCGGCCGAAGTTGTCTTGGCCGTCTTCTTCCTCTTTGGCATGGTCTTCAGTCTCGCCTGGGGTGCCAGCAAGGTTATCCGCATCGCCCGCCGCTCCGTCGCCATGCACCGCAACCCGGCCTATATCCTCTTCTCGGATCCCCAGGCCCTCAACAAGTGGGGTTTCCTCTACGTCCAGTTCCGAGCCTCTGCCTACTACTTCATCGTTCCTATTCTGATCTACACCCTGGTCAAGTCCATGTTTGTGGCCCTGTCCCAAAAGAACAGCGTCGCTCAGGCTATTGGCTTCATTATCATTGAAGTTGGTTACCTGATTGCCGCTTCGGTTCTCCGACCCTGGATGGACAAGCCCACCAACTCGTTTAACATTGCCATTGGTGCCATCAACTTTATTAACGCGATTTTCCTTCTCATCTTCTCCAACGTCTTTGGCCTGCCCAAGATCGTCGTTGGTGTTGTGGGCGTCATTCTCTTCGTCCTCAACGCGGCTTTCGCCCTCATTCTTCTTCTCATGCTTATCGTGTCGACCACCATTGTCTTCTTCCGAAAGAACCCCGATGCGCGGTACCAGTTTATGGCCGACGATCGTGCTTCTTTCATGAAGTCCCAGACCCAGCTCAACACCACGACTGAGCTTGATGCTCTTGCGGCTACCGCTCGAGGCGACAAGACGGGTTACAACAAGCACCTCGACCTTGATGAGGAGGATTCTATGTCTTCGGAGAGCCTTCGGAGGCGAGCTGAGATGAACAACCAGTCCCAGTCCTCGTTCCACCGAGGTGATGCTCCTCCCCGATCCCCGGTGAACCCCTCGATGCCTCTATTCCCTGCCGACGGACGGCCTCAGAGCCCCTTCCGCTCTGCTTCCCCTAGCCCTTACCAGCAGTCGGGGTCGCCGCTCGTTCAGCAACGGTCAAACAACAACTCTAGCCCGGGTGGATACCGATCACAGAACAACGCTAGGTGAGTCTAGACAACTTCTGCAACTTTTGTACATCATATGCTAATTCAATACAGCCCATGGCAGCGAGGTGCCGGCTATGATCATTAATTGATATAATGCCAGGAGCGTATACCTGTTTTTGACCAAGGGCTATATCGTCTGCGCCCTTGTTGGGTAGACTTTGCATTCACGCGATTTTCTCGGGTCACGACTGTAGCGGACCCTGGTAATCAACAACACACGACCACGCCAAGACCGTGTTTTCTTTTATTTTGGATGGCTTTTTTATCGAAAGCATGACGACGGCGTCTGCGACGAGACTTGGCGTTGGCGAATATCGAAATCTTTGAGCTCAGTACGAGTATTTGCTTTGTGTATATAAACCATATCGGGAAGGGATAAGTAACGGGGGAACATGTTTGTACAGCTGGACTGAGTTGGCTCAGACCAACCAGCTGATTTTCGATATCCGAGGAGGACGATGTAGTCAAGACATGGCTGTGGCGGCTGGGAAGCATAGCATAGCAGCCCGGTCATTGTCCTGGCCAATACAAAAATATTCCAATACTTGGTTTATTTTACCTTGAGCAAATGGTGGTTGGTTAGTATGGACAACTAAAGGCAAGTCTTGGTCTTGTGATGAGACAAATGGAATCGTGTGAGCTGTTTTGTCTATGAAAAACCTATGGAAGAGTCATCTCAATGACTTGATCGCGCACCAAGAATCTGAGCACGATGCCCAACTATCTACTAACCAGTATCGAACCGATCATGATAGCGAATGATGTATCCCTCTACACTCACTCACGCCTACCGCAGAAAGAGACAAGAAGGGAACTCAATGAATGCTAAAGCTAACCCAATTCCTAGGCTGATCCTACAAATACAATGATTACTCCATGGAAGAAACGAGGGCCGGCACACACACTGACCAAGGAAACAAAAAAGGACAAGACGGTGCTGCTAGAGGGAAGAAGAACAAGGGGAGACTGCAGGAGGTCTTGTGGTATAAGAGTATTGATACAAGAATGGTATATTGAAGCAAAAGACGAAACAGAAAAGAAAATTGTTGAATTGATCCCACAGAGGGAGGTGTGGTTGGTGTTGTAAAGGATAAAGGAAACGGAATAGGAGGAGGACTAGAGGTGAGAGGGTGTGATGCTTCTGACAAAGTTGATGGTTGAGAGAAGCAGGAGAGTAAGTTAGAAGAAGGATATGAAAGAGAGATGAAGGAAAGGAAGAAGAGGACAAAGGAAGAAGTATTTAGTCAGCGCCGTAGGTCGTAGTTTAGCGCTGCTGTTGGTGTTGTGGTTGTGTCGGCCCCCCTCCACTTCTAAGATGAAGTGGCTCGTGATGGATGTTTAACGCCCCCCGCCATTTCCCGTTCATGTTGACTTGCACCGTCCTTTCCCAAATGGAAGTTGTCGCAAATTGTTTCACCGCCCAACCCCTGCATTGCATTTGCATTGCATTGCCTTGCCTGGCCCTGCCACTCTTGCGCCTTTCAAACCAACCTTCTCGACTTGATCGTGCGTGGGCATTTGATTGTGTCTTGTCGTCTCTCACTTTCTCATTTCCATGTCTCTTGGACGTCCTCAAGCTCTGAGCGAGCACTGAAGGAATAACTAGTGGCGGCAGCCACGTCGATCATCATGCAGGAACCGACCCGTTGAGGAGCATGCATCGCTAAAAGGCAAAGCCTTGCTCCATCAACTTGTCGACATCGCCGCCCGCCGCTTGAACCGCCTTCATGGCCGCCTCGCTCAGCCGTCGCCGTCGCTCCATGGCCTCGCGCTCTCGCCGCGCCTTGGTCTTGGAGCTGCCGCTTGGAGCCACGCCTGTCATGAGGATGCTGCCGTCGCTGGGCGTGAAGTTGACGAAGCCAATCTCACCTCCCCCGCCTACGCTGCCGCCGCTGGGCTCCCGTGATCGTCGCTGCTTGCGCATCGCCGTCGGAGTCCCGGGAACGATGCCTCGCCCTGAGGCGCTGCGTGCTGATGTCGCGGATCCGTTTGAGCTGTGGCGCGAGTGCGCTGTTGCTGGCGTGGGAGATGCGGATGGTTGACGAGTCTTGCGGATCGGCGAGCATGAGAGGTGTCGGGCACCAGACGAAGGGGCTCTCGGTGGCCGATGGCGCTCAGAGGTCGCGTTCGTCGGTGGGATCGGAGGTGGAGGAGGAAGGTAGGTCTGCGCGTTGAGGGTGAGGTCGTGGACGGCAGCTGGAGCTGCTCGGGGCTGTGGCATATGGATCATGAGCCCTGGGGCGTTGGGGTCGTGGACCTGGTACTCGTACGGCAGCTCGGCGTGCTGGGCGTGCATGGCCAGGTTGAGGTTTGCGTTCTTCTGCTGCTGCGGATCAACCACAACGTACTCGCCGTTCTGGCTGATCAGGTTCAGGTCCCACCAGCCGCTCTGGTGAGGGTTCTGGGCCATGTACTCGTGTGCTGCCCATGACTCTGGCGCGGATCCCGCCACGACGACAGGGTGCGAGTGCCCCTGAGGCGGCTGTTGGTGCGGGTGTGGGTGGGGATGTGGCTGTTGCTGGTGTTGCCAGGACGCTTGGTGTGCTTGTCCGGCCATCTCGGGCGGAAAGTTGCCATGCTCTGGCTTCACTCCTGGGGACTCGACCGGTGTGTGGAGTCCGTTGCTGCCGAAGAACCGGAGTGAGTCGGCCGGGGGCGGCGCGGGTATCTCATTGAAAGGATCATCGAGGATTCCATGGACGAAGTGGGCGTTGTCCGGCCTCCCAGTCGGAGAGTGTGGGAACGCGTCGTTACCGTTGCCATATTCGTGATGCTGCAGCCTCAAGGCTCGGGGTGGATTGTCCATCGTCGGAGAGGCTGAGCGATCAATGATGATGGGCTTCTTGGCCTTGCGAAGCTTGCCGGCCTTACGGATGGTGGATGAGAGTGCTTCGACAAACTTGTTGGGCTTCCTGATGTTGGTGTTGGGCGGTGTCGGCGAAGAGGGCTGTGAGGCCGGTTCTCGCTTCACAGGCGAGCCCTGTAGTGAGATACCTTCCACTCGAGGCAGCGCTGGGTCGGACATGGAGACCCGGGGTACCTGGGAAGGCTTATCGGTGGTGAAGTCATCACTGCTCGCAAGCGCGAGACTCCGAGGATCAATCTCATGAGAGAGTGTGGGCGCGGTAGATGAGCTGGGCTGAGATGGCATGGTCGCGTCGACCTGGGAACTACAAGAGAAGAAGTCGAACTCATCTTCGGTTGTTGACACGCCGGATGAGGCGGTGGACTCGGCGTGATGATCGAGGATGCTGCCTGGCAAAGTGGGCACGGCAGGATCGGGACCGTGAGGATCGGCCATGGAGGAGGGGATGTCGGTGTCGAAGTTGATAAACTGACCAAAGAAGTCGCTGGAACCATCGTTGGGGCCATCGTCGAGATCCTGCCAGTAGAAGCCCGGTTCGCGGTCGACGGCCTCAACCCGGTAGGGAAGTGTCCAGGAGGCCATTGGTATCCTACTCGGCTGATCCTCCGGGCTGGTGGAAGCGGGCGGATGAGGAGGCAATGGGGGAGGAGTCAGCCAAGCGAGTCACCTAGGGCTGGCTAAGAGAGTTGTTGGACGCGACGGGGATGTCGAAGTCGAGATCGAAGTTGGTGGCATGAAGGAGGTGAGAGCCAAAAAGATGGCAAACAGGATGAGAAGAGATTCTTGAGTGAGAGTGAGAAGAGAGCGGGAAGAGAGAGGCGAGAGGCGTGAGCCAGTCAGGAGAGAGGAAAACAGAGTTCGAGACGAGCAACAAGAACTCGGCCGGGAAGCGAACGAGGCCTCGGAAGGCGTGGCGTGTGTGGGCGAAAATGATAGGTACCAGGTTGGCCAAAGTCAAGTCGATGGAGCAATGGATGGATGAGCCAGGGCAACGGACGGCGTATACAACGGGCGCCAGAGGAACCGGCGAGACACGGGGAGACCAAAACAAGGATGGGAGATGTTTGATGTCTTTGTTGTTGTTGCTGGGCAGAGTGGATGGCGATGAGAGGGATCAGGAGAGGGCGACGACGACGATAACGACAGGCGCAAGCAAGAGAAGGAGAGCTACGAATTCACTCTGGCGTAGCAACGGCCGTTGCTACTTGGGGGGGCACATTTGGGTGCGACAGCGGGAGGAATGCACGAGGCTATGAGGGAGCATTCCATTGACGGAGCGGCTCTCTTGTCACGGCAGTTGATTTACGCCCTTTGTCTACTGGGGAGGGACAAAAAAGGACGATCACTCTGCGCAGCAACCGTGTCCTCTGATGGACGACATGTTTTTGCAGTCAAGAGCATGGATACTGGGAGTCATATCAAGGAGACAAAGAGTTTACTCAGGCACGTCAGGTCGGGTGTAGTGAGGATGGTGGTGTGGTGGTGACGCCCATGGGAATAGTAACGGGGGCTGGCGCGCCTTCTTGGTCAGGTTGCCTTGCATGCCCGAAGCCACTCGAGACCCAGGGCGCTCGACGGCCTGAACTATATACGGGTGTACCTACGTTAGTATGGGACGGGAGGGCCAAGACCAAGCAAGACTGAGGAGGAGCAAGAGAGGAGGCGAGGCCAGGCGAGGCCAGGCCAGGGCGATCCGACGGGCGATGGGGCGGAGGAGGATTTTGAGTTGGGGCCGGTTACGAGAATGATGTGACATTTTGGCTGGCGGGTGAGAGCGGGTGAGTTGAGTTCTACTATGGTTAAGTGAGTGAGATGGATTGATCAGTGAGTGAGAGTGGTGATGATGGTGAGTGAGTGAGCGATCGATCAATTGATTATTGAATTCCCTGCACTGTCACTTGTCGTCCAACACTTGTTCGATTGCCCTACATGAAAATCTATTTCAAGAAACAATAATTGAAAGAAAAAAAAACCCCTGCCCTGTTTCTCCTGGTTCCTTGCAGCAACGGCCCTGCCTAGCCAAGGTTGCATTGCATTTGCATCCATCCCATCAATTGATGCCATCCATTGGAGATGTGTGTGTGTGTGCCCCTCTTCCTCTGATCGCCCCGGCCCGCCCTGTCAAGAAAAAAAAAAAAAAAAAATCCTCCACCAAAACACCACTAAAAAAGATCATCAACGACAATGGAAAAATTCCATTTCTTCATCTTTTGTCTCACTTGTAAAGAATGTAAATCTTTCCGTTGACATTAAAAAAAAGAGGGTGTTTCAAACACATGTTGCCTCGTCAACAAGTTTCAATTTTTATTTTATTTTATTTTTAATCGTCGTACCTCTTACCGCATCACGAGGGCTTCTTTTCTTTTTTTGCCTGCCTGTGATCGTCAGCCCCCTGTCAAGATCTCAAGAGCCTAGACCTTTAGCCCTGTACCCTTTTTTCTTTTCTTTTGTTTTCTTTTTTTTCAGTTACAAAGTGGACGCAGGATGCGCTGATCTCGCGCCTCTTGGCGTTTTACTTTCCTTTTCGAGGACGCCCGAAACAAAGGTACGCCTATAATGAGATGCATCTTCAATTGACGAGAATATGATGAATCATGAATGGACTTGACAAGCTTCACAACACAATACACTCACGCGAACTTGACTAAGCCAGTCCGTTTCAGCCTTCTGCCCGGACCCAGACTCTCGGCTCTCCAGCCTTTCCTCCCACTGTCGAATCATGAATCGTGACGCGACTATCGACCTTCCCGTGATGCTTAACGCCTCAAAGATCCATTCCCGCAGTCGAGACCCTCTTGCTCCTATTTCCCATCTATCCATGACAAGCATATACCCTTAGCGCCTTGATCATTAATCACAACCCTCGTCACAGCTTCCAGACTCACAATATTGTGTAATACAACATGGACATCTTCATGTTTGTGCACGGAGACCGCGCAATCGTGTATTTCTCTCCCTTACACATGTGCTACCCGGGTATGAGGCTCTGCTAATCTACCCACCAGAGCTTGACCTTGTTCCTCGTCGTCATCCCCCAATCCCTATCCCTGACCTTGCCCATGTACATATGATATGTGCCCCCAATCATGATGCGCCTGTGCTGGTCCTGTCTTCCAAGCACATCCCAATGTCCTAAAACCGACTCCCCGATCATCATGATCCCTAATATCACGTCCCGAGTATGCCCCTGACCTTGATCCCGTTGCGCCATAACCCATGAATCTTTGACCTGCCAGAAAAACGCCAATGCAGACTTATGCCCCAAACCCCTGAAAAACAAAAACGCCTTAGACCTTCCGTGTGTGCCGTCTGTTGCTGTCTTTCCCAGATGGCGCGCGCCTCGCTCGTGTAGATGCCCATCCTGTGTAACGCCGTTGTGTCGTGAATCTTCCCTCTGTGAATGCCCTTCGTTTCCTTTACCCAAGGAGCCCTCGCTATGCGCCGCCATGTACGCCATTAAAATGCAGTATCAATGCCATCCACTGGTTTTGGCTCCATTATTGCACCGACGCCACCATCTTGGAGGCGCTGGCGCCCAGGCTCTCTGCTGCGGAAGCTTCGGTCGACCTGGGCTGTCTTCTCCTCCTCTTGTCGCGGCGTCGCATTCTCGGCAGACTATGGATCGCGTTGCTGCAACGACTTGCTGCCTCGGCCGATGTTCTGTATCGGAGTCCGTATCGCTTCGTGATTCCAGCTGTCATACCAGCTGACCTCAACGACACAGCTGACTCCAGCCAGCTAAAGTCATCTTCCTCTTCGCAGTATCCTTCGTCCACTTCCAGGCTGCCAGAGTAGTCGTTGAAATCGGGCCCGTATATCGTGCGAGAACCGTGGTTTCGGGCTTCGAGGTAGGCGGTCGGGTTGACAGCAATTGGCGAAGCGTGCAACATTGAAGAGATTACAGATGAAGAATCCTGTGCTCGGCTGTTGGGGGGAATGAAACCCTCTTGACCTTCAGCACGAGTGGTGCTTGTGGTGGCCACCGAAGCATCTTCGACATCAATGTCCATTGATACTGAGCCACGCTGACGAATGGCCGACTGGACGTTCACAAAATCATCATCCGGTAATGAAGTCGGGGATAGGGCGGCGACTGGGGGTTGAGAGAATCCGGTGTTCGGCCCAGAGTGATACTGCTCCAATGATTGTTTTCGGAGTTGAGACGCAAGCATGTCCATGGGTTGAGCTCGAGTGGGTTGGAACGCGTGACACGAGGCGGATAGCGGCGAGCTTAGTGGCGAGATGGGAGAGATCAGAGAGCTCGCAGAATCCGTTGGGATAATTGCCGCCTGCTCGGCAGCCATTCTTGTCGTGGAGGAAGTGTTGAGTTGCTCTTTATGTGCGGGTGCCTTTGAGGGCGAGTCTCTCCATTCCCCGGCTAAGTGAGGCTCGCACATGGTTGTGCGACGGCCTGCCCATGGAAGAGAGGTTCGTATGAGGATAGACTATATGGGAGTGACGAGTGGTGCTGAGCAGTCCGAGGCAGATGAGAGCGGACGCAAAGGGATGTCAAGTCTCAGATATAGATGAAAAGGCAAAGACGAGGGTTCTTGAGGAAAGGAAACCTGGCAGCAGGGGCGAGCAGGCCGGGTAATATGAAGGCATCCAAGGCGTTGCGCTAGACGAGTAGGCGTTGACGCCGCTCAGTGCTGGGGTGGAGCGGCCTGTACTGGAGGCTATGGAGGCTACCCACGGAGGCTAAGTCGCTCTCGTAGAGCCGAAGAGGTGGTGCCGTGGATCGATGGCGCACGTACGCTGGCTGTTCCAGGTATTCATTCGCAGGAGCAATGTCAAGGACGAGTACTGTGTTGTGTCTTGTCTCCTCTCCTCGAGGGCGTCCTTGGAGGCGCCCCCATCACGCCCACAAATCGTGGACCAACGACCGTCCTCCCGGGGCCATCAACCTCTGGATCTTGGGACGCTGGATCCTTTGGGGCTTGAGATGGTACCGACAGCTGGGAATGCACCCGGCAGCACGTCCAAGGGTGGCCCCAGTTGCGGTGTAAGTGGGACTTTTGCGCCCACTTGGGCGTGGGTTTCTCGGCGTGGGATTGGACTGCCTTGGTTTTGGTGTTTTCTTGGCGATATCTTGGCGCGCTACAAGGTCTCTCTACTGGTACCTCGAGCGGCCGAAGACCCCATCAGCATCAGCATCAGCTCCGGCACAGGTCCAGCTCAGGCTCGTGGTCGGGTTGGTCATAGAAGATGAAGAAGGAGGAGGGCGTGGTGGCTGGCTGGCTAGCTGGCTGCCCTGCGGCGTCGAGACACACCTCAGGCCTGGGCTGGGCAATGATCTAGATTGCCCTTGCAGACGTATCAATGTGTCCGGTGATACCAGAATCCAGTCTGTCGGGAGATCTCCTGGAGAAAGTGACGTGTTTTTTGCTGCCATCTCGGTTGGCTTGCGCTTGCCTTCTCCCTCTTCCGTCCACCGGGTCCCGTCCAATTTCACCCCTGAGCTGATCAAGAAAAGGCTGAAGGGGCCGCCAGAGGCAGTGAGTAATGGCCACCTGCTGGCGCCAGCGCTCGACTATGGCACGGGATTCCGCCTAGGATCCCAAGCAACAGCCCAAGTGCCGCCCAGCTTGTTTGCTTGACCCCGCGTCCCCAGCTTCATCAATTTCTCGGCGGCATGTAATCATCGGAGGACAAAGCGTAGTGCCACACGACCTGGACGACGTGCTGGATACTGTATTCGTACATAGGCAGGTACGTTTCGCATCGCCATGGATGGATTGATTGTTGATCCAGGGGGCGGCCATCCCAGGGTCATGCTGCTGCGTGAGATTCACTGTGCTTGCTGTCTTTGTTGCAATTGATGCTGTTGCACTGGGCAACTTTGGAATGTAGCTTGGTTGTTGCTCTGCTCTGCCCTGCTGGGATGGATGGAAGATGGGACAGAGCTTCCCAAGCCCACTTACCTAGAAGGGACAGATACCCGCAGGACGAAGAAGTTACGGAGCTTTGACTGTGTCGCACCTTCCAAGTTCTCATCCCTAGCGGCCGACAGCTCTTACACTTCCACGGCAAGTGCATCATGTGCACCTCCTTCCATTCTTTCTAGTCTTCCATCCAATCCAGCCATCTAAACTCCATGCACTCACTCCAAAGATTCATTGCTCAATCCTGTCAGCGCCATGTGGTCGGATCAATCATCATTTGCCTTCTGCTCCGTACCGAGATAGCCTTTGAGCCTTGGAAATTCCCCGTCCCCTATTTTTCAAGCCTCGTAGTCGAGACCTGTTCAATACCTGAGATCAAGCCCTGGCGCGGCCGTCTGGAGCTTCTGGCGAGGTCCCCCCGGGTCCTCGATACCAGGAAGGGCCTGGCTTTTCACCAGCCCTGGCACGGGCGCTAATCCCATGTGGGTTCCTGAGCCGAAGCCGTCTCTGAAGGATTCACACCGCGGTGCCTAGGATTAACGAGTCAGGAGCCTCTAACGTATCGCCCAGGCACTAATCGTGAGATCTCGCAAGGCATCGGCACGGATTGTTGCTCTTCAGCCTGTTCGTGGCTCACCCTCGCCTTGTCCTTTGGTGCTCGTCTCCCTGACGCTCGTCCAATCCAATTTTCCTAGCGACAGAGAGAGCCAATCTCGTCGACGCCACCCCTCGCAGCCCGACACCCCATGATGCCATGGCCCAGCATCAGCCAGTCTGGAACTGTATCAGCCTTGGCAAGGAGAACATAGCTGCATGGCGCCAGTTGAGACTTGGGGCAATTCACAAGTGGTTTGGCCTCAATTTTTCCAGGAGCCGTCACGCCGTAAACTGCGCGAATGGGGCGGCCAGCCCAAGGCTTACAGCACCATCAACCAATGTCTCGGATTCCTTGCTGTCAAGCGGGTTTTGTTCTCTGCGACAGTCATTAAACACCGTCAGACTAGCCGCGAACGCACGTGCGTTTGCTTCAAGACATCTTCATGCACGTGCACCAGCGTGGAGGCGGCCTGGTTCCAGAGCTCGCAATGGGCCCAGGATCTGCGTTATGGAAACCACCAACATCATGGGCCAGCGCCAATGCCCTCGTTGAACCGGGCGCATGGCATCGGAGGCCAGCACTGTGGCTCACCGTCACGGCAAGCCGCCCAACTGCCTCTCTAATCGAACTCACAATGACACAAACACTGTTGACTCGACCTGCTGGATTGCGGGGCGGCAGAAAGTCGAGATCTGGCCATGGGAAACTCCTGCAGGCAGACCAGCAGAAACCTGCAACTGGCTAGCAGCCTAGCCCGCTGCTCTCCGGGTTTCCGGATTGGATTCTGGGTCTGGGCCTCACCGTTCCTGGCGCCAGCGAGAGATTGAAGCCGCCGCCTCATTGGGCTGGGACAGCACTATTGCCCATGATTTCGAGTATTCGCTGCGATTTCGTGGACACCGCCATTGCTACAAGACTCTGGGCTACGAACATCTTCGAGGTACCATAGAGTATACACTCTGGATATGGCATATGAATCTCTAGGGTTATCGTCAACCTCGTGGGCTAAGCTAAAGCCAGTGTCTTCCGAACCTTCAGACAACAACCAAGAACCATGGAAGCCATCGCGCAGCATTGATGACTTGCAGGATGCGTCAACGAGCTGGTATCCCTCTCCTTGGGATTGACTCGACTGTACTTCCTATCGGCAGACGGTTGAGATCTCAGGTCTTTGACCTTGCAGGGGGTTCGGAGCGATTCATGTGGCTTGAGGCCAAAGCCCAAAATTAGCGCTGGTCTTGACCATTTGTGTCGTAAACGCCACGAGCTAAATTCGCAAGAAGCTTGAGATTAACTCCATCAGGAGGATCTGGCCACAGGCTTAGTGCTCATCTGTGTAAGCATGCTGGCTTACAGCAACTATCCACAACACGGTAAACTTCGAGAATACACAACAGACGTAAGTCCGAAACGCAGTTAGAGGAGCCCAGCCAAGTCTTCTCAAACAGGCCGAAATCCATCGATACTTTGGCAACTTGGAGCTCTTCTTGGGAAAGAACGTGACCCAGGTGTGCGCCCACCTCAATGTGGCAGCTCCATCATACGATATGTCTCTCAACCAGCGCAACCGGACGGTTCAGGTGATGAGATGGCTTAGCACGCATCGGCAAATGGATACCATCGTGGTGATGCTCCTCCTGCGTTGACCCATCGGTGCTACCCAGGTCCTCGGGTCCATTTGGGCCAACGGAGCACAACATCAGATCGACATTGGTTGACTCCCAGGGGAGCCTTGCCAGCCACAACCGCAGCATGCCCCCGCTGGGATATTTCCGTGGACGGAGTATACGGTCACCGATTAAGGCAAATCTCTTTGGAGGTATTAGTGCCTGGAGATGACGTTGAAGGTTAGGGACGATGATGTGATTTCCGCACAACTCTGGTCATCAGGGGCTCAGATCCAATGCTGAGATCAAGAGGCCCAGGAGCAGTAGAGCTCCTAGCACACTTGCGTCAAGACACCCCCAAGGATGTTTACATGTCATTTACAAACACCCATCAACTCTATCGGTGTTGCAACACTTGCTTACTTGCACACGACAGCGTCACTTTGCAAGCCCCTGAGCTGAGCTTCTCTCGATCGCCTCATCCTGAGACTCTTGGGTTCTCAAACGGTAACTGGATGGCACGCCCTCGACACTCTCGTCTGCCAAGACCGAAGGCTGCTCGGGAGGCGTGGTCTTGATGGTCCATAGGGCTCTGACCGCAGCCTCATTTCTGGAGCAGCTGGTTGGCGCTTTGAGGTTTTCTTCACCTCTAACAGCAGAAATGAGCAATTATGAGATGTTTCCGTAGTCGTTCCGCGCCACAGCCCAGTCGTTGCGCTTCAGGCTCGCCTGTAGACTCTGTGGCCCTTTGCCTTGCTGAACGGTGGCGTTTGGTCTTCGGTTGGCAACCTGTCAGTCGGGTCGCCAAGGGAGTATATCTTCATTTCAATCGTGTCCCGTCGATCCCATATGCTACTCTTGCCTCTGGAGTGTGCACGGGGCGGCCGAACCCTGGAAACTTTGACCGATGTGTTGTTCAGCGATTCATCAACTTAATCGATGCCACCCCCAGCCGCGTCTCAAGCATGGGCCTCTGAACATCTAACGGGCGCAGTGATCTGCAAAGACGGTGTTTTCTTCCAGATAGTCGAACTTGTCTCACTCATTGGGCACATTACGTTGTTGGGCTGCGTACCAAGATTGGGAGACGGGTTCCCGGCCCAAGACAATTGAGACCGTGTGTGCTTGGCGGCTTTGTGGCTGGAGAACCCCTTCTCATCCCCGGAAGGCGGACCCAAACCTCCATAGAGTCCGAGGCTTGGCTATTGGTCTATCAAGGCCTTTGGAATCTTGGCCGGTTTGCGCTGAGGAACATGTTATGCTAGGCTCGCATGGTTTCGCACCGTATCGTGGCGTCCTAACGGGAGACCCACGACCGTGGTTCCCTACCTATCGTGGGTAGAGCATTCTGGCGGTGTTGGTCCTTGCGACGCGGGCCGTTGTGACGGAGATCCGGGGCCTCGCGCTTGGCGTGAGCATCATCCCAGGGATGATCTTTAGGCGAGATGAACATCGAGTGATGGTTTAGACAAGGGATCGTCGGTGAGCTCTGTGTTCCCGGGAAACGGAACTATCTCGCAACGTCACAAACATGCCAGTAACCCAGCACCTGACTAGCCTGGGTACACGATGACGATATCAGAGTACAGATAAGATCGCACAGTAAGACCGGTCAATACCCGTTTCGGAGATAGGGTTCAGGATGATTTCATCGATCAGACAGCGGAGGTTACCTGACAAACGTCATATTAGGGGGGAGATCAGAAGGAGTCTGCCAAGAGCCTCCGGTCCTAGTCGGACTTCTCTTTCGCGGTCGAAATGTCAACACGGGGCTCCATGGCGTTAGATGGGCGGTCTTGGAAGATGAAGCTCCGATCCTTCGTGGGACGGAGAGCTCTAGACCCGAGAAACAAGCGCTTCCTTCGGCACCGAGCATCTTAGGCGCGTGGTTACACAGGCCGTGCAAGGAAGAGGGGGCGTTGACGGAAGCGGGAGATACATTTGGAAACATGTGTTCTGGGCGAAACACAACAGGCACGCAGAAGGGAGGCTCGTGGAACGCGTTCCCCAGACTCTGCCAAGAAGCGACGATGGAATGAAAGCTTGGCAGGCTTGACGAGAACCCGGATCACGTACCCGAGGCATACCTACCAGATCAGTGATGGTGTTTCTGAAACCTGTCCCACGTGACGACGCGACGATTCAGCTGAGAAAAACACGTCGTTCTTGAGGGAACACGACATGAAGCGCGAAGTTCGAGAAGGCTCTCAATGGAGGAGAGCGGTCCTGGCTAGTCACCAGCGAATTTGCCTCTTGAGCCTCAGTATACCAATGGGATGGCCCGGATGCATTTTAAGCGCCCTGGGCAGGCCCCGCGTGAGCGCCTACAGCTCTCATCCTGGCCTCACTGCAGGGCTTGATGACTTGGTTGCAGACGTTGATTGGGCAGGCATGAACACTAGGCAGCATATTGCGGACTTCTTTGTTGCAAAAAGCAGAATCGCGATAGGCAATGGCAGGAACATTGTTGGTTTGATGCGACTTTTGGGATGCCCACGAAGGAAAGCATGATGGCGGAGAGACTTGGACTTGCTAAAACATGACACAATTCCATGGCGATTGTCAATCAACTCCGGACCAATTCAATTCTCCGCAGGTTCAAGCATCCAAATCCATGGTGAGGGGGAACAACGCAACGGTGCGGGGCTGTGTATGCCGAGCTTGGCACAGCTTCCATGTGGGCGGCTAGAGCAATTAACTGACCACCTCGAAGCTGTGCTGGCGAGAGCTGTCCCGGGGTCGGATCCTTTTTCTTTCCTGTTCTCCTCCGTAATCTTGTTGTCGATCATTCTTCTCCTCATCATCTTCTTCTTGTCCTGAAAGTGCCACAGCCGTTGTGTAACAGGAGCTCAATTGCAATGGCTTCCCACTATTATCCTCGTAAGTCGCTCCTCCACGCCTCGTGCCCAAGCAAGTTCCACCAGACTGACCATGATATCTTCACAGCTCCGCCCGGCGCGGCCCAGGGTTCGCCAGGTTCGTGCGAAGCTCGCAGTTGACTTCAGTTATAGCAAAGCTGACCTCGGCGTATCTCTACCAGCTCCTCCTCCACCACAGCAGCAAGTCCAATATGCGCCACCTCCGACCTCTCCCCCAGCGAACCGGACGCAGTTCTACCCTCCTCCGCCTCAAGCGCAAGCTGCGCATGCAATGAACTATCCTCCTCCTCCCCAGCAAACGCCATCTCCCAATGCTCCGCCATCGCCGTATCAGCCAACGCCGATACACTACCCACCTCCTCCTCAGCAGCAGCAGCAGCAGCCGACGCCTTCTCCCCAGGCGCAAGCTCACCCTCAGCAAGCAGCTCACACGTACTATCCTCCTCCTCCCACCTCTGCGCCGGCGCAGCCGCACCAAGTTCAGCAGCAACCTCCTCAGCCCACGCCTCCACAATCACAGGTCCAATATCCTCCCCCGCCAGGACAGCAGACCAACTTGGCCATGCGGCCCGCAGCAACTCCCCCTGTGGCAACTCCTCCTGCAGCAACTCCCCAGGCTCACCAACAGCACTTTGAACCGCCACCTCCGGCCGCTGTGCCCCAGGCCGAGAGCAGTTCACACCCAGCCGAGAAGGAGCAACAGCCACAGCCTCAACAACAGCAGCAACCGGCGCAAGTCGCACCAGCCATGACTGTCTCAGGAGCACCTCCGGCGGGTCAGTTCGTAGGTGCCCAGGCCACGTCCGATGACGTCGGCACATTCAACGGAGGTAGTTACCGAATCAGTCATCGAGATACCAACACCATCTTGACTGTTCAGCTTGCCATGGGCTGTCCGATGAGTGCTAAGCCAGGCGCCATGATAGCCATGTCTCCCAGTGTCACTCTGAAGGGGCAGATCAAGTTCAGCGTCAAGAAGATGATCACCGGTGGCGAGATGTCAAGCTCGACATTTGTTGGTCCTGGTGAGGTGCTCCTCGCACCGCACAGTCTCGGCGATGTCACCACGCTTCGTCTAACTGGTCAGGAGAAGTGGTCAGTAGGCCATGACGCCTATCTTGCCTCGACACAGGGCGTCATCAAGGACTTTAAGCGGCAAAGTATCAGCAAGGCCATGTTCAGTGGTGAAGGTCTGTGGGTGTACAAGATCAGTGGCACAGGTCTGATGTGGATTTCGAGTTTCGGTGCCATCATCAAGAAGACGGTAAGGCTTTCTCAACAATCCTAACGATGGAGTGTCCCACTGACACGATATGTCTATAGCTTGTCGATGGCGAGAAATACATTGTGGATAACGGCCACTTGATTGCCTGGAATACCAAGTATGTCATGGAGCGCGTGGCATCTGGTGGCATCATCAGTGGCATGGCTTCGGCGGAGGGTCTCGTCTGCAAGTTCACCGGACCCGGTACCATCTATATGCAGACTCGAAACTCGGTAAGTGCTCATCTCCGTCATCGCTTGAGGGGTCTGGTTACTAACCGTCACTGCAGAGGGCGTTTGCTGCTTACATGGGCGGACAGCAGTATCAGGGGTAAGGGTGGGAGTGAACGGCGTAAGGACCAAGCGATCACGCCACAACTGTCATTTCTCAATGTGTACGAATTTGTTTATAGGTGTCTGGAAGTTCTTGGTTTGGAGTTGCTTTCGATTTGGGTTAGTTGGATACCTCAAATACCTTGTTCATGCAGCGCATCTGCTCATCCTGAGTGCATCCTCCAAGTCCCTCGAATTTTGTGTGATCCTATTAGTGCTTTCTGAGTACCTCTGGTGTTTCCACCTTAGCATCCACTTCTATCTACATGCCTGGCTTTCCCATCAGTGGGAAGAAACATACAGGAAGGGGCGTTGAGTTGTCGGCCGGTGGCAGGTAGTAGGTAGCAGGCGAGTAGGTTGAGGCAAGCAGCGAGTACCAAGACGACGGGATTGCCCTCAGGAAGCTCAGCGAGTCTATAGAAGGAAGGCAAGATCATGACTCCCCCATGGCGCACCTTCTCCTTTGGTCATTGTAATTGTAGCGGCAGCCCTGGTGTGACTCCTTCCCATGACATTCTCAACTCGCACCTGCTCCAGCTCTTTGACATCATCATCTCGTCCTCCATTTTCCCCATCAATCACTTCCTCTCCCAGCAATTACACCATCACATCTTGGCCCTCGCTTTGAGCTTGCTAGCCCCCTTTTTTGGACCTTCTATCGCGCTACACGCAGCATTAAGGCATCTTGTCTAGAGCAATAAGCCTGAAGCGGTTCCTCTTCCAGCGACCATTCCAACCCATTTCTGCCCCTTTGTTCTCGTCATCTTGGTCCTTCTTGGAGGGTGTTCGAGTACCGCTGCTTTGAGACTCTCGATTTCCTACCCTCTCTTGGCAGGGAACGTTCCATCCGGCGGGTGGCCTGGGAGTTGGTGAGTGCTTGAAGTCCCTTCATGGTGCTGCAAGAGTCTTGTCTCTTGACTTATATTGACACATCCTTTTACTTAAGACTCTTTCCCTCTTGGATGTCCACTGAATGTCGCTTGACACACCGAGCCCTTCACCAAGAAACCGCGCCCGCGACTTGTCAGAAGCCCAGTTCACCGGTCTGCCACAGTACCTCAATACCACCACACTCGTCGAAATAAGAACACAGTGAAGACTCACAGACCGCTTCAACAATCACAAGTCCTAGGCACTTTATCTACCTAGGGTTAGTGTCGCAGCCTTGATCCTCAGTTCGGTCTTTCTTGGCACACAAGCTGCGGCATCTCCTACCCTAAGCCTTGAACCATCTCCAGCAACGCTCGACAACACACAAGATTCTTGTATGGGCTCCCCTTTGATATTGTTACCAATTGAATTTTCCATTTGAAGCTGACTCACAGGGCCCTCAGGTTTCAGTATGGTCTCCGAAAGAACCAGCCGCGCCCGGGTAGCCCGAGGCTTGATCAAGACGGAGCCGTCCTCGATAGATGAATCTTCCTTCGACGAAACGTGCTCCGCTCCTTCTACCTCCCGACGCGACCACTCTGGTGAGTACAATGGTAGCTCGAAGTTTGCCGAAGCAATGAAAAATCCGGACTGGCGTCGTCGAGGAGAGGATCGAAGCCCGCAACAACCCGACACGTCAAGTGCAGGCAATCCTCACACACAAACAGACCCTCACGCACCTGGAGACGAAACGTTGCACGGGAACGAAGAAATCTGCAAATACACATGCCCTTGGGATCACATCAATCCTGTCAATCACTGGCGATCAAGTCATGATTGCTCCGAGACTGACGTGGATGATAAGGACTTGGCGTCCAATGCCAGTCACGAAATGAATTTATCATCGACCGAAATGCACGAAACCGACACCATGGACCGTGGCTTGTGCACGATAGTTCACCATATGCCATTGCCGGGCCTCTTTGCCAACGGTCGGCCTGTCAGCATTATCAAGGTCACCCCCCTTTTCGCAGGGGGCGGCGGACTGTGGCATCACTCCGGCGCCAGCAGTACCCCAATTGCATCTGTAGCTCAGATTCAACGCATCCGCAGAGAATGTCCCAAAATCACCGAGGAGAACAATGATGACTGCGGCTTTGATGAGCCTCGGGCAGCAACAACTGGAGAAGCCCCTTCAAGGCCCCGCCACTCCCCAGCGAGACAGTCTTTTGAAAGCAAGGAAATAGCCATTGATCAGTCCCAGGAGAGACGGCTTGAAAGAGCAAGAAACGCTGTATTTCATGACCCCGCGGTTGCTAACATAGGAAGTGTTTACTACCAAACTCAATCAAACTCGAACACGGGAAAGCAAGCGGCCCCCTTGCCCAAGGGAGCAGAGAAACAGGGAGAACTCGAGTCTCGACATGACGCTTTTCAAAGAATGCTACAGAAACTTCACCGGGGAACACGGCAAGAAGAAAAAATCACAAAGGAAGAACCCGAAGACGCATCGCTTCGCAGCCATGGGTGTCCTTGGGGGCAAGCCCTTGGACAACGGCAAGCTAAAGCTGGAGAACGGCAGAAAGCCAACAGGTCCGACTCAGGGATCAGCTCTTCGTATATGGAGGGCTCCCAGCGGAAAGAAAGCTCTCGAGATTCCGGTGTGTGTATGGATCCCGAGTCGCTCTCCAGGGGTTTGAACCCAAGAGCAAGAGAATTTCTTTCGTTTCCGGGGGCCATCACAATGACAACAGCACAAAATCAAGATGACCAGAAGCCTTCCCAAGAGCTCACGGGAGATTTGTTGGACATAGAGGGTGGCAAAGAATGTGGAAAGAGAGATGACTCGATCTTCAGCACCCTCCAGGCCATCAACAGGCCGTACCCCCTCTTGCCGGCTGACTATGGTGCCGATAAGATGGACGGAACTTCTCTCCCTGGCTTCGGGACGATTCCGACATTGAATATGAGTGCTACAGGGTTTGGGCCGTTGCCGGGGCTGCCACCATTCTCTTTCCCGTTGAGTACCTGCCAGCCTCTGGGGCTCAACGCAACGCCTGGAGTAGCATCTGGGACGATTCCTGGGCTTGGGCTGGGCTTAAGCGCGGGAGGCTGCCCACCATCCGGTGGGTTGACGAATCAGTTGAACTTGGGGGCGATCAGTCCCGCGATGCAACCATTCTCTGTCTCACCAACGCCCTTTGTGAACAACCTTTCAGCTCTCCCGATGCCAAGTGCTCCACTGGCGACAACGGGGGGTGTGCATTCTCAACCTCGTCCTGTGCCCAAGCCAGTAAATCCAAATCCGGGGCAGCAGCAAGCATATGAGGCATGGATCGAGTGGCGCAAGGCAACCGAACCAGGCTATGCTCTGGAGTGCAAGAACCGGCAGCAACGCAGAGCCCAGCGAAATTCGACAGTGCACATGGGACCAGCTCAGGGTCCCCCAAAAACAGTACAAGTGGGTTGACTGACCGTCATGGAGACGTGACAGGTCGGGGTTTCTGACCTGGAAGCGAGCTGCTTGGAAGCCGGTCACACAGTTATCGAAGAAGGGTTTACTTGGAGAGTGGGACATGTCACAGGACATGTCAGGCGCTTGATACGGACGAATGAGGTTGAGGAGTGTTGTGCATGAGTGAGTGAACCTCCTTGACCTGCTTTATCGCCAGGCTGACTTGAACATGATTCAACAGATCCAATGGATGAGCAAGTCTATTACGTTACTGAACAGTTAATGGACGACTAGGCGCTGCCAGTGGGGTGGTAGCTGAGATTATTCGAAGTATAGATAAGTGTTGCTTGGCAAGTAGTCGACTATTGGTTGTTTGAGAGACTTGACAGTCATGGATGCATGTTATAGAGCGTTGAGAGAGCCATATGGAGGCGCAGCAAGCAGATTTAGGCATGTTGAGTACGGAAACAGACAGAAGGGAGTAGCATGGATAGCTATTAATGGGACAGAGTGTGAGTGAGGTGAGGCTCGGCGAGAGAAGTGATGTGAATGAATGTGCAAAGTGACAGGGGGTGAAAAGAAAGGAAAGGACTGGGCCGTTTGGGCCCCCAAGACGCACTGTATATGTATTCAGATACCTAGCCTCCACTATCCATTACGTAGCAGATAAAAGTGCATCGAATCCTACGCTCCCTCTCCGTGGTATTGGATCTGGACAGTGCGTGAGTGCCCCCAAAGTGCGGATGAAGAGCTAGCCAATGTGGCTTGACAGGGGGAGGTGGGTATGAGGATTAAACCAAAATAAATTAAAAAAAAAATGCGACTACGACGGATTCAGCCATATAGACGCGCAGAGAGACGCCATAGCTTTGCCGCCCAATAGAATCTCGCCGGTCCCAGACCGAACAAGACGATCTACATCACCATAGCCTGCCCCCAAAGATCGAAGTGCATCGCCTGACCGCCAGGGGGGGAATGGAGAGGGGAGGGGGGTGGGACTGGACTTGCCCTGCATCTTGATGCAGCCCTCCTGCAGCGAGGGGAAAAAGGAGAGAGAACAAGGTAAACGGTACATGGGGTCACGGGCTGAGATGGAGGGCTGGGCTAGGCATGCCACGCTCCGGGGGCTTGGACTGATGCGTGCAGCTGATCTATGGCTGAGGAGGATTTCTCACTGCATGAGCTGGGAATGAAAAGCTGGAACATGGGATGGAAAAAAACCAGGCCATGGAAGGTGGAAAAAGTGCAAAACGGGGCGTCTGGAGGAGGGGACTTGAGGCTCTGCGGGTAATGACGGAACTGACGAGATGGAATGGATCGAGATGCTCAACGTCTGCTATGTCCAGGTTCCATTGGTTGTAGGTGTTGTCTGACCAATGAGTGAGTAATTGACGACTCTGTAAAATCCCCCCTTCGTAACTCGTAAACGACATTATCACTCTCTATCCGCTCCGTATTCTACCGTAATGCAACGTGTAATAAGACCTTCGTCTGAAATGCTCATGATGCCAGTGAATGAACCAAAATGAATAATGCGACAGCCCATAGAGATAGAGGGCATGAAAAATTACATACAAGAGAGCAAGGAAAAAGGAAATATGCCCATTATAGAAAACTTCCATCGCAGGAACCAAAAACTTCCATGCCGATGCGATGGTGGTATCATGACGACAAAAGAGAAAAACCCCAATTTGGACGCCAGCAAATTATCCATCGTCACTAATTAATCATGTCCAACCGTGCAAAACCTGATCCTAGCCCAAGATGTCATCAATGAAAATCAAAACAACAACGAACGCCCAAATCTCCCTCGACTTCTGAGGGTCCTGATGCCGCCGAGTGTTGATGCTTCTCGCATCACTCGTATGTGCACTCCTCGCCCTCGGCGTCTTCGTCTAGAATCGTGTCAATGCTTGGAGCTTCGCAGAGCTCGACCCTGGTCGCCTTGAGAGATTGGCATGTCTTCCATCCTCCCGTAGTCAACTCAATGACATTCACGTTCGGGCTTGACGCCCATTCCGTGAGCTCAACGTCGTTGGCACCGCCAAATAGCACTGCGGGCTCCTCATTGCTGGCCGCACGTTCCAGGTGAATGGCAACGTGCTCCATGCGGTTGTCCCATGTCTTTGTGGCATTGTTGAACTCGACGCGGCAGTTCTGGGCAGGACAACGCATGAACAGCGGCAGCTCGCAGCGTTGTCGAACTGCCCGATTTTGCATCATCTTCTCCTGCGCCACCCAATCGGGAGGGAGGTTCTTGTCCTTCTCTGCCTTGACAACATGAGCAGGCGCGTGCATCCGACGGATGTGTTGCGTGAACAGGTCCTTTCGCCTAAAGATTCGACCATGGGTTGGATCCTTGGAGTAATCGCCGCCCTCTTGATTCGATGCGTGCCCGCATGCGCCATTGGTGCAGAGCCAGTAGTGGAGGTTCAGATGCTGTGCCCAGACGTGACGTTTCCATTCGTTCTTGTTGGCAAACACCTTATCGCACCCCGCAAAGTGGAAGACGCAGGTGAAAGGACGCTTGTGGAGGGAGTTGATGTGCTTCTGGAGCGTTGCCTGATCTGTGAACCCGTTGCTGCAGTGTGGGCAGACTTTGGTGTTGACAGCAGACGACGAGACCAGCCTGCGGGCCATGGGAGTGCGGGATGAAGGACTCGGCTTGGAAATCTTTGTTTTACTGGCATTTGTACCAGAGCTCGATCGTCTTGGGCGCCCACGGCGGGGGGTACTCTTGGGGGCTCGGGATGACTTGGCTCGGCGCGTGGGTTTGTATTCCTCGTCATCGTCGTCATCGTGGTTGGTTGGACTGGAAAGATCACTGATGGACCCTTCGTCGGCTTGTTGTGCATCTTCTGTGTCAGCGTCCTGGAGGTCGGGATAGGCCTTAAACGTCTGAGCCTTGTTGTTAACCCCATATGTTGGGTTGTTTAGCGAGGCGAAAGGGTTCGGGCTGGGGTCATGGTAGAATGGAGTCGACGTGGAACTGTCCGAGCCGGCGCCTGGGTCGGCAAGGCCAGTGAGCATAAATCGAGGAGAGTGCGAATCCTGCGGGGCGATATGAGGGGACGAGATGACATTGTTGGGAGGAGTAGATGGGCCTTGGGTGCTATCAACGTATGGGTCATTATCGCTGGTTGCCAACGATTGCTGGTATGAGATCGGGGAGTCGTGTCGAAATTGCGCGCCAGGTGCAATCGACGAGACAACCGAAGGGTAGCCATAGGGAGGGATTGGCATGGGGCACGGATGCGGTTCGAACCACAAGGGTGGTTGCTCCTGGAGGTATCGTTGCATGGTTGCAGGTTGGAGACGAGGATCAATCGGGCCTTCGAAGTGGTGATTGCTGTAATGCGTGCTGGAGCTGGAATAGGGATGGTAATGATGTTCAGATGCCAGCCCATCAGTATCCCCAGGGAAGACGCTGTAGTCCATGATGGCAATGTTTCTTAGCCTGCAGCTAAAAAAGAATAGACCAGACTGCCCAAGATGGCAAGAGTATGAGCAATAAAAAAGAAAAGTATAGAAAAATATTGGTTCAGGGCAAGGAAGCGGGAAGGATATGTACGCGTCGCACTGAGATCATGAGAAGAGTACGCGGGTATGACATATGAAGATGAGGCGTGTACTTGGTGATGGATGCGATGCAGGGCACAATGTGTGTTAGCCAGGCACCAAAAGACGGCTGGCAGGGTTGAAAGGCCGGGATAAAAAACGCTCGTTGAAGAAAAGTGGAAGCGATGGGCCAGGGACTGTTTGCTGAACAGCAAGCCAAGTAAAAAAAAAGATTCCATTGTGGGAGGGCGAGAGGAAGCTGATCTTTAAGGCGAGGCCGACCAC
This sequence comes from Fusarium keratoplasticum, assembly GCF_025433545.1. Lineage (NCBI taxonomy): Eukaryota > Fungi > Ascomycota > Sordariomycetes > Hypocreales > Nectriaceae > Fusarium > Fusarium keratoplasticum. The sequence goes on from NC_070533.1 coordinate 2,614,854, forward strand.
CCCAGTCTCGAGGCCAAAGACGTCTGTGAGGGCTCTTCTGCACATCTTCCAGCGTGGGAGCACTCGAGTCCCTGAGCAGAGCCAGCAGAGCCTCATTTGTACCTTTGTACCTCCGTACCAGGTACCTCCCTGTCTACCTCGGGATTGGGAGTGGCGGGGCAAGCCACGACCACGGCGAAGCGCTGATCTTTGCTCCCCTCCTTGTCGAGTGCAGCAATCCCAGGCCCCAGGCATCCTGGTGCTTGGCTTGCTCAAGGGTGGGCAGACTCCGTCCGTTCTGGACTGAAACAGTAGGTTAACCGGAGTTAGTGGATGTGGTTCGCGCCAAAGACCTCTTCGGGGACCTCAACATTGGATCAGTCAGTGCCCGAATTCGACGCCCCCGGGTGGCTATCGCAATTCTTGCTTGATTTCTCCTCGGGGCGAGGCCGGGGTTCACTTGACCCCAGAGCACTTGCCTATTGCAGACAGAACACTATCGCCTGCGAGTCCACACAGGTGATGCCTTTCGATGGATGCTTGTTCTAAGACAGTGAGTAGTGACCTCTTGAGGGGAACTCAGCTCTCGCGCGGCGCCAGCACAACCTGCACATTATGGGTGGGCTTGACGGTCGTTACCTCGGGTATAGAGTTGTGTTGAATTAGACTCTGAAGAAAGGCTGTCATCATGACAGATGAGCCTTGAACGCTTGACCTCGTGGGTATGCTGCTAGTCAAGGCACACAGGGCCTTGACGCCACCGCCAGTGTGGCCCGCTCCGCCGTCCCGGCCCTTTGATTCTCAAATGCCATGCACCCTCGTCTTCAGCGGTGACAACCACGTTGCCGCAGAACGGTGGCAGGACAGAAGAAACGGTAGCTGTGTGGATACTTGAAGAGATTGAATCAGCCATGACCCGAGAGAGGGAATTCGTTAAGGGATGGACAATGGCGTGCGAGCGAAGAGGGACGGATGGACGTGACCCTGAGAGTAGATCCGGACGGCAGTGGCTTGAAACGGCTGTCGGCAAGAACCATCTTGAGTCAGTCAGTCGTCCATCAAGATTAACCTTTTTACAGATGCCGTCGATGACTGGTATTTCTCGGGCTTGGGGCGCTCGTTCGCGCAAAGAAACATGGGCATCGAGGTGAGGTCTGAGGCTTGTTCAAGTCATTGTTGGCGCGTAGGTGGTTGGCGTCTGTCTAGACGCCGCTATGACCTCTCTGACGGAAACTATTGGTGGTGTTTGGCTAGGCCATCCGCGGTCCAGCTGGCAGTTGAGAGTCGACCACTCCAAGGACGCGGCAGGCCATGGGCCTCAACGGAAGACCGTCTGTCCGTCTCGCCCTACGGCCCTGGGTGAGGTGGCCGATGACGAGGGTGACGGAATTGGCAGATCCTAGTCTAGCGCATAGGCCACGAGCCCACAGGTGGAGCAGCTAAGCTTAACGGTTGATGGAGAAGAGACGGAGAGATAGAGATGGAGATGCGGGAGGGTATTTGGTTGGTGAGCTGGAGCATGTGGGCGGGATGATGAGGCTAAGCCATTTCCGTTCCAATGACAGCTTCGTGCCGGAAGGGCAAGAACGGCTTGGGCTGGCTATTTCCAGGATCGGAGGGAGGAGCGGCAGTCCGATCGAGCGTCTCGTTAGCGTATCTATCGAACCGCATCGCATCGTGGCAGATGACAGGCGGGTAGGTCGGGTCTGGGAGTGGCCACTGGAAGTTTTCTCATCTGAAATGGATGTCAGTCTCTTCTTGTCTCCCCCCTCCCCTCCCCGAAGCTTGGGTTTGAGCCGGCCGTGATGGGTGAAGGGGTGAGTGTGAATGAAGGGGGTGATGGCCAAGAAGCGAGAACGCGAGATTAGCGGTGCGCCAATCGCTGGAGCTGAGGAAGGACCCTTGGACCCACTGTGGGAAGGCGGCAGGCAAGGTGGGCCTGATTGGTGGGGGAGAAGAGGAAAGTGGAACTCAAAGGACTCCGCTAACCCTTTTCAACCTCCTTCATTGGCTGAGTCCAACGCAGAACTGATCCGGCCATTCCAAAAGCGGAATAGCCCCCACCCTGGGATAACACAACCAACAACATCTCGTCGCCCAGCTTGAGTGAAGAGCAACTGTACCAGAACCCAGAACCCTTTTTCTCCAATTGCACCCATCCCTCCACCTGGCATCTGCTGCACGGGTCATTCCGTGCCTAAAGCTGTATCTCGAATGCCTAGGTTGACATTTGCTCTTTGCTCCATTCCTGGCTTCTTGTCATCCTCGATAGCATCCAGTGACCCATCTTGCCGTCAGGGGGCACCCATGTCAGTCTATCGAGCTCAATCCCACCTCAACTTCAGTGCACGATGCTAGGCCACCCGCCCATGCACCGTCGCCATCGATATGGCTAGACTGCTTGATGATCGTCAGAGACACTTTACACTGCCAAAGAGTGTCCAAATACCACACGGCTGAAAAGGGAATTTCAAACTTCTGTCGACAAGACTCCCTCCTCGGTACAGTACCCGACATGACCTGTCCCCTCGAGACCTCGGGACTGCACAAACTGGACGCGTCTAGATGCCTCGCTTCGCTCACAGGTGGTTATCAGATGGCGTATCGTGGTGGGGGCAACACAGAACGTTAAATCTGCTTTGCCAACGAACGACAGCTGCGGCCCCCGGGCTTGGCCTCCTCTGTTGGTACCTACTCCGTGGACCCGTACAGGAGATGGATGCTCAACATCGTCTTGACCCCGGTCCTCCCTGGACTAAAAATCCCGTCTATCCGGTTCGTCCACTGACCTGTCGGATCGGCAAGGCCCCTGGCGTCGTTCTTGGACACACCAGTCCACCTCGATTGGACAGCGGGAGGCACAGCTGAAGAGCTGCTGCATTTCTGTGTAACACCACACATGGGCTGGGTAGCCCCCAACCGCCAACACTTATGTCAAGTCGCTGAGGCTTGTGGCTGCGGCAATGTTCGTCAACGCAACCCAACACTATCTTGGCACTCAGCCGGCTGGCAACTCGATGCACGATGAAAATACTCGCCGGTTAGATGGGCTGAGCAAGGGGCATTGAATGCCCCGCCAGTAAGAACCCGCGCCATCAGGGACGAGGGGCTGAACAGAGACCCATCGCTGGCTGCAGATGGGGTCCTACCTGGTGCAAGTTCCCACTCCTGGGCATCTTTTCTCGTTTCCGGACATTTACGCCTTCTTCGGCAGATCGTCGAGCTGAAAAACATGTAATGGTCGACGGCGAACTGGGGTGACGGGCGATTGGTAGTGAATGTCACCTCATCCATGCCCTTGCTATTTTCGGTAGTTTGACGCCTCCAATCTCATGCTGTTGGGCTCCTGGTTCATTGCCATCCTGGGACAGTTCATCTTCAGCCCTCTGAGGCGTCGCCCCTTGCTCACAGAAGAGCTAACCGCGGGCCTTACAAGTCTGGGGCACACACTGGCATGCGACAGGAGGCCCACCACTAGTCTCCAGCCGTTGTTTGCTGGCCGGCCCTCCGTCCCCCGTCATGTCTATCAACTGCTGCCAAAGACCCTCGACGTATCATTCATGTGTCCACAGTGCTCAATAAAAAGAAAAGATGCCCGCCAGACCGCGCCCCAGGTTGCGGCCCTCTGTGGCGGCGGGCCCCTTTCTTTTGCAGCGTGTTTTCTAATGACCGAACTAGGATCTCTGCGAGCAATACCTCACCTCACAAGGTGACTAGGTCCTGAATGTCTTGGACCCTGTCGAACTGACGCACCGGAAACCTTACATGGGCATTCTATTGACATGCGTCCTGTCATCGTCACCCTCATCGTCATAGCCACCACCCACCCCTAGTTCTCTGTCCCCAGACCAGGTCGACTCAGCCTGAAGACAGATCTTGCGTGTCTGAGACACGGGTGGAATAGGCTACTTCCCCAGACCTTTTCCTATAGGACCGTGAGCGCCAAACTGCCTGATGTTCGCCGAACAAGTCTGGTCAACCCTGGTCTATACTGAGCACTGCTAATGGTTCTTTACTTTTGAATTTGCTTTTTCCTTGGCCTGAATCCTAGCCCTTTGATGACACGATGGTATCGACAAGATGATAGTTTTCTGCTGTGCAACACGATCTATCATCAAGGCCCAGTCAGTTGATGAACTCGCAGTGTTCCAGCTCCCGGCCAACCACCAAGAATGTTGCCGACCCTGTCTAACTGCGAAGTCCTCGCGGAAAGGATGGTTGCAGGACGCTATCCACGACGGCGACTACAGCCGGTTTGCCATAGCTGACCCCCAACCGTCAACCCCTGTTCAGCTCATCTGGGTCACGATCCCGATCCTGGGTGGCTTTCCACGATGCTGGCAAGAGCTTCCTGCTTGCCGATCATATCTCGGCACTTGTATTTCCTTGAACTCACACCGCCGTGAGTCTGCACCCCGATGCCAACCTCTGCTAGCTAGGGTTCTCATCGACTAAATGTCAGTCCAGCCGCTCGGGCGCTTCCTGACGACGGGATGTGACCACCGAGACAGACCCACGCGGCTATGGACTCGGTGACCAGACTGGGGAATTTGTCACCCTTCTGCGGCTCTTACAGGCGTAGAAGGGTAGAATGGGGATGCAGCTGGTGTTCCTCCCACACGGCCCACCAGCCAACCAGCCCACCAGCCCGTTGCTCCTGCTGATGTAGTTGCCCCTTTCGGGTTGGAGAATACGCGCCTTGGGCGCTTAGGATGATGTACCTGGGACTCTTGGGTCTCTCCACGCGGTGCAAGCCAGAAGGCGGAAAACGGGAAGCTGGAATTCACTTGTGGCGTTGCATGTCTCTGCAGCCCAAGGCCCGGTTTCCGTCATGCCGGCGCCTATGCCTGCCCTTTGCCAATCTCGCCCACAGAAAATCATGACAGGAATCAAATCATAAGCGATATGTATGGTAATCAGGGGGCAAGGATCCCATCCACGCCCATCCTTGCCGCCGGCATTATCAGGTGCCGCTTCTGTAAGTCTGCATGTCGGGATAGCCTCAGCTGGGAGGATGAGGGGTGATACACAACGCACATCATTAAATTGCAAAGTAAATGGGTTTATCATGTTGTACAGCATGTGCTCCAAGGTCAATGTTGTGTTTAAAAAAAAAAAAAAAATCTGTATTCTTTGTTCCCGTGTCCAACACTGCATGTCTTTGCGAGTGACTAACTAAACAACAGAGTGCCCAACTCAACAAAGGGAAAGAAGTCGTCATAAATCATATAGTAATAGAAAAAACTCGCCCAAACCGCTGGCCTCCCCTTTTCTGTCTCCCACAACTATTGTATCCAAACACGCCAGGTAGCAAGTAGGGTATATCATCCGTCGTATATCTATCCATCCATATCATCAAAGCAGTAATCAAACCATCACTCAGCCTACGCGGCCGCCCATTTCTCCAAACAAAAGCCCAAGAAGAAAAGAAGAAGGAAAAGGGATTCGCCCTTGCTGGAAGATAGCGTTTAGCCCAAATCCAATCGTTCGTTAACGGACACCCCGCTGATCTTGCAACCTGTGCAACGGTTGTGGTTGCAGCTGAAGCAGGGATTTGTTGTTCTGCTCGTATAGTTGTGGTATTCACTGCAGTTGCACTGTTTGTTGGGGTTAGCTAGTTTCTATGTATACGGCAAGGACAGATTAAGACTCACGCAAACCCAAATGTATTGAGTTGGGGTGCTCTTCTTGGCCTCGGTAGTTGGCGTAGAGCTATTCGGGGACCTGGGGCCCGTATTGGAAGTGGAAGACTGCGGTGGCGAGTCCGGCTCGGTCTCACGAGTTGGGCTGGCCTCGTTGTCCTTTGGATCTTCGTGCTTCCACTCGGAGATGCGCTTCAGGGGTTGTCCGCGGCCGCAAAAGTGATCATCGATGTGGTCACATCGCTTGGCCCAGGCATTCTCGGCCTCGGTGATTTCAATGATCTCGACGCAGAAGCCGCACCAGAACTTGACATCGCAGTGACGTCCTTTCCGGCAGCAGTCGAGCTTCTCCTCGATCGCGGTCGAGTCTGAGATGGCGTGCTCTTTGGTAAGATGATTCCGGAAACTCTCGCGGCGGTGGCAGACCTTTCCGCACACCTCTGTCGAATTTGGCTTGGGATGGTCACAGTTCCACGTCTCGAGCTGGTAGTGTTGGATGCTTTCGTGTCTCTTCCAGTCATTCTTGCTGCCGAAAACCTTTCGGCAGTTGGGGAATGTGCAACCGTAGGGCTTAGAGTGCCTCTTAAGATGTTTCCTAAGGGTGCGTGTTAGTATAATAGACGCTGGATGGTCCAGGGTGACCGGTTCTTACTTGAGCTCGCACTGCCTGGAGAACGTCTTTATACACTCTGGACATTTATGCATTTGATTCTGGCCCTTGCCGACGGCCGTATCCTCTTTTGTGGCATCATCCTTGGATCCAGCAGAGCCGTCTTTGACTTTCAGGTAGTTCTCGATCAAGTCTTTGGGAATCCTGTCCAGAACAGCCTTCACTGATTCTCGGCTTGGACTGGACGAGTCTTTTGCAGCCTGTCCTCGTGGGGTTGACGTTGCAGCAGGGGTGTCATCTGCATCTGTCATCCTGACATCGGGTTGCTCGGGCTCTTGGTCTTCGGTATTCGAGCTTTGTGTGCCAGACACCCCGATATCCGATTGACTATCCCGGGATGTGTCTTCCATGGTCATCGATGGAGCGGTACCCTGTGGTTCAGATCCAAAAGCACTTTGGCCACCTCCAGAAAGGTTCTGTTCACTGGGATTTGAGGGCTGCCATCCAGTGGGGGAAAGGGAAATTCCGGTGTTCGAGGCCGGCCGGTTCAAGTAGCCTGGAGCAATGTAAAGCCCATCACCTTCTTGGACGGGGGCGAGGTTGGATGAGTCTCGGTCAAAGGAGACTGAAGTCGAGATCCGAGGCAAGAACTCATTGTTGGTCTGAAGCTGCGAGGCCCGACGCCTCGATTCTTCACTATACGGGTCGCGGAAATTGGGTGGCATGATGATCTCGGATGAGGGAGGGAGAGCAAAATGAGAGCCCTGGCTCGGCATGTACTCCATAGCAGATCCTCCCACGCCCTGGAGATCTTGCGATGGAGGTGGAGAGCTGGCATGTGTAAGCAATAGTTGGGAGGATGAGACGGGTGGGACTCGAACATACCGATAAACATACTCGGTGAGGTCATCATCGGCGCGGTACTGTTTTCCGTGCACGCGTGAGAGGTGGCACCGGAAGTTATCTGCCCTCGGCCAGAGCTTGTGTTTCTTCTTGGCGCAGCCATCAAGAGTACACACGAAAAAACGGCCGGCTACTGAGCGATCCGCGTGGACGGTCCTCTTGTGTCTGTCAAGGTCGTTCCTAGAGGTGAAACCTTTGTCGCGCGAGCACCCACGGACATCGCAGTGGTAGGGTAGGGTATGCTTCAGCATGTGCTTTCTAATAAACGTGAGTCAGACATTTTCTCATATCATGAGATGCTAGACATACCTCAACTCGGACTTGGTCCGGCATTGTTTGGGGCATTTGGTACACGGGTGAAGCCGTTCTCCCTTGACCGGGGCTGTGGCAATGCTCGCAGGAGGGTGAGGGCGGTTCCATGGGGAGAAGGGGGAATCATCGGCTGCAGATTGGGTCTGCAGCTGGAGGGATTGTAGATCCCTCCCAACAAGCTGGGCTTCAGCGTTGGACTCGGGGTCGGGATCCTCGCCATAGCTGGAGATATTGGCATTGCTCTGGGTCAGACCGCTTCCATAGGTGGAATCTGGCAAGGTTTCACACTCGGATATGGGCTTATTCCGATAGTTCTGACCAGGGAACTCGAAACCGGAAGCGCCAAGGATTTGCTGGTGAGTTTGGCTATCGTTGGAGGTACCAGAGAAGGCTAGATGTGACCAGGGAGCATTACCCCAGTTCCAGTGGGAGGGTACTCCAGCCTGAGGTCTTGACTGAGGAAAGGGACTCAATATTGAGCTTTGTTGGGGCGCCTGGGAGGAGTTGTTGACGCCTCTGCCTCGGCCCAAAGAAGGATTGTAGTTGTTCATTGTAAAGATATTGTCCAGGGAAACCCCGTATAGTTACAGGTGAGGAAGAGTATGGCTATCCTGGTGTTGGTCTCGTACTGTATACCGAGAAACACTGGTCTTCATGAACGAGGAGGTTGCTAATACGAGGGTGCGAGGTTGTAATAATGTTGCTAGGAACGAGGAAGCAAGAGTCGGTCAACTACTCATGCCCGAGGTCAGCATCTGGCTGGGTTGTACGGACTCAACCGGACATCCCACAAGTGGTGAGGAGTAAGGGCAAGAAGAGCACAGAGGGGCATCAGTGGTGTTTGAGGGACTGTTCGTTGGCTGTGCAAGGCATGGATTGGGGAGTGAGGAGGAGAATGGACGGAGATGCAACAAAACAAAGGACGGCAAGATGAAGAGAGCAGACCGTGGAAAGGGGTGCAGATGGTTTTCCGTGTAGTAGTTTGAAGGGATATTGTCGAGGGCCAAAGGCTCAAGACATTGCAAACAAGCAGGCCAAGTGGTACGCAGGGTTTCCAAAAATCCAAGAATCAACAGAAAAAAGCATACAGGTAGCCCAAGACCGGAGGAGCGGGATCGCAGAGCCTCATTAGGTGCGGGGGTTGGTCTCGGGGAGGGATCCAGGTTCGACGACTGAGTGTGATGACAAGCGCTGTGATGTGCTGTGCTATGCTAGGCTGTCTAGACTGTTTGATGGTATAAGCTATATGCTGAATGCTAGGTAGTCTGATTAGATGCAACGATGGCGCTTGAAGGCTGAGGGTCGAAAGGCGTCGAGTCAAGGTTCGCGGAGCGAGTATGAGGTCAGGGAGTTGAAGCTTCGCGTCACGGGCTACCTAAGCAAGGTACCTTGTTGGAAGGAAGGAAGCCAGTGAGAGATGACAAGAATGAACGAGGCAGGAAGTGGCGGACGAGCAAGCGGCAGAGGGCGAAAGAAAAGGAGAAAGGGGGGAAGGGGGACAGGACTCGATCCCAAACAGCGATGAATCAGGTCCAAGATGAATGAGAATTGTTGGGCTCCATCCATGCACGACAGTTCATGTTCTTTGAGGGAGGAGGATGGATCCAAATGGTTTTGCGCTGGGCCGCCTCACTTTTGGAGGCGTTGCACCAAACCACGAAGCGTGTGTGGCCAATCAGGAGGCCAGTTTCAACCCAGGACATTGTAAGGCAACCGCAAGGCAGAGAAGGACCATGGAAGCCTTTTTGCGAACCACGAGGATGCGGCTCAAGCCATGAAAAATGCCGAATAGAGGGCCTCCATCACCGCATTTCATCCATCTATTCATTCATTCTCATACATTTGATGAGTTACTCGCACACTTGTGTATTTACTCCTCTTCAGTTCCTCGTCCCCATTTGAGATATCTCACGATGCTTGGGCGCAATGTGCAATCTTGGCAGGCCCATGAGCCACCACCACCACCAACTTAGCAATTCTCTGTCTAGAGCCCAAACCTCCGACGAGGCTCATCACAGCTGCGCCACCCACCCTTTCCTTTCCATCCACAGAATGCGACCCATTCCAACACAATTGTGGGAATTTCTGGTCCTATCGTCTGTTGGAAATTCCGACCACGCACGAGGTCAAACTAACCTCCGCAGCTGTGTACCTGGGCAGGCCATCTCCAGCCAGGAATCGCCATCTTGCCAGCATCTGTCGCGGCAGCCCTTTGATTGGGCCACTCTCTTCTCGTCTCTCATTGGAAACGTCTTATTGTCTCCTATCCAAACTTCAAGTGCCCAGTGGCATCGACAACTGCATCATGCGTGTCTCTGATGGCCCTAATGTCATGCCATGGATGCCATCTCACCTTGACAAAAGACATGACATCTCGGTTGTTGTCTCTTCTCCCACCTGAACAAACCACGCTAACGGACACCTGCTTCTCTTAACTTCTCTTCCTGTTCTTCTCTCTTTTCCCACCGACGCTTCCGACAAGCCTGAGTGGGATGCCTGCATCGGTTCCGTTCGTTAGCCAAATTTTTGCTGCATCCTCCCGTGGATTCATTCTTCGGAGACCGCCCCTGAGCCGAGCTGATTCATCTTGATATGGGGCATCTATCGATCGCGCATGCATGTTCTTGTGCATGTCGAGTCGCGTACCGTACATGATTCCAGTGATTCATTTACAGGAGATGCTTCCGCGTTGATGCCATTAGACGTCTATTAACGAATTGCTTGCGGTTTGCCTCATCGATATGAGCCTCAGTGGGGATGCCCTTGAAGTCAAGGCCAAATATTCACCCCCAAGCACCATGCGGCTGGGCACTCCTCATGCTCGTAAACACAATACAGAACCCAACTGTCAGCTACCACACTCGACGCAATCTACAATCTCTATCAAACTGCCACAAACGACACTGTGCGACCTGAGTATCGAGTCCCTGGCCCCTCCTCCCCACGCTCCCCCTGGATATCTGCGTTCGTCCACCTGCAACATGCTCCTTTTAGAAGGACGTTGCCGGGAACGTGGCGACGAGAACTTCTACACTTGGAAAGTGATCCCATCGAACCAGAATACCGCATGTGCCACCAAAATTCCTTGCATGAGATGCTGGGTCAGCCCGGAGACTGTTAGATCTGTAACCATGTCGCCCCTCGCTGGTTGTTCAACGTGTGGGCGACAGCCACAGGAACCAGCAACTATCAGACATACATGTCTTTGGAGAGATGGGCCTTGACGTCAAGGCAGACTTATCACGGCTATAAAGGTCTCGAGTCCTGCCTCATCGGACTCTTCTTGTTCATCCTCTTCAAAACAGAGTTCCTTCAATTCGCAACCGTACTATACTCTACGCTCTAGATTCAGCCCTGCCGCCATCTTCCATCCCTATTTTCAAGGCCCTGAAGCACAATCGCCCATTGTAAGCGACCAATACTTCCATATCCAGTTCCATTTAACCTTGATAACCCAGATACTCATCATCCAATCCCCTCAAACACCCAACATGTGCGATTGGGAAGAATTCCTCTTTCTATGCAACCATTCTACGTTGCGGCTCAAGTCATACTGCCACTTTGCTCGCAACGACCCCAACCACCAATGCTTCGGCGTCAAGGTTCTCCGGAACTCGTGGCGGCAGTGCGTGCCTTGTGATGACTGCGCAGCTGCATGGCAGGCTATGGAAATACAGGGGCAGCACGACTACCAGGGCGGCCAGCATATGCCTAGTCAGGGTTCTCAGCAGTCAGGTTCTTGAACAGGTACTTCAGTTTGGTAATGGCGGTGGGTGGGAAGACGAGTAACCATACTCTAAGCTAGTCTAGCTAAGGGGGGAGGGCTACGTCTGGGAGGTCAGCCGGTTACGGTTCATCGTGTGTTCCTTTATATATATGTACGTAGTTAAATCATTTCGGGGCTTGCTCTAGACCCGGCACATATGCGAGCCGTGCAGGCCCGTGACCCGGGTCGTCGAGGATCTCGTGCGGTTACACATCAACGATAGCTAGAAATCTTGCCACGGGGGTTTTCCCGATTGCAAACACGTAAAAACTGGGCCATGTGGAACGGACCTGTCAGGTCTGGAGAGTGTGTGTCCCCTGCTGTGCTTCGGCTCCCAAGCATGGAGTCATCATCGGTGCCCAGTAGAGCCAGGAGCGCGGTGGTTGGCCCGCGGGAGGAGAGACCTGCGGCCCGGCCTGTGTTACGATGCCGGCATGAGAGAGCTAGGAACCGTGTGGGAACGGGTTTGCATTCAGCCTTTGAAAGGGGTAACGTCTGTGGTGCATCCTCATCTGGGGTGTGACCTGGAGATGGGGGTTCCAAGCACAGACCGTGGGTTCCCAAGATGTAGTTTCGTATCAACATGATGGATCCTGTCGTCGTATGATGTCGAGTCCCAGTAAAAAAGCGATAGTACAAGCTGATAGATCCATGCTAAAGCAAAGCATTGTAACTTCCCGTCAGCTCATATATCCCCTGACCACCACATGGCGAGCAACAACGAGATCAAAGATGCTCCAGGTGGCCTCACACTCCACAAAGCTCACAGCAGCGGAGAAATAGATCGGACAAGCTAGGTGATTGCACTGCACACGAGGCACCAAAAGGAAGGGGGGCTCAAGTTGGGAAAATCTACAGCTTGACTTGGACGCTCGGAGGCAACTCGGCTAGTCAATCCATGTTTGTGGCGCCCTCCACGACACCGACGACGTTGTACCGCTTGGAGAAGAACGTGACCCAGTCGTTGAGGACTCCCTTTTCCTTATCATCCAGATCCTGCCAGTCTGGGCGCGCGTCCTCGGGCTTGGTCGAGGTCTTTCCCAGCGCCCTCGAGGCGTCCTTGCCAGCAAAGACTAGAGTAGCAGTGTTAGCGAATTCGGGTCATGTCGACTCATAGGAGACGCAGAGAATTACCGTTGTATGATCCTCCTGGCTGGTAAGCCTTGTTGCCCGTGACATCGTAGACCTTGCCCTAATTCATTCCAGATGGTTCAGCCGTGTTCCTTGGAGAGGACGAGTTGTACGGTGCATGCGTCTTGACATACCTTGATGGCCACGTAGCACTTGCCTCCATCTCTGCCTGTCGTCGAGTTAGCTCAAGTTTAACATTTGCAGAGGGTTCAATGAGGTTGGAGACTCCTCATCATGGCGGGGGACATGGCCGTACCGTCAGCTGCGGCAAGCTCCTCCGGAGAGATGGGATCGTCCTTGGGGGGATCCAGGTTCACGGGGACCTTGGGCTCGAACTTTCCAGACATGGTGATGAGCGTAGAGAATGAACAAGATGATTGAGTGAATGGGTTGTGAGTGAGGACAAGAAGAGAGAGAGTGTGAGAGCTTTAAAGATTCCGTCATATGCCATCGTTTGGGCTCTGTTTCCCCCGGGCCCCCACCAAAAGGATCGCTAACTACAGGGCTCCCCTCCCGCCTTCCAAGGTCCAAAGAGCCTCGGCCACAGCGTCCGTTAGTGCTTGCCTGATTGGAAACGCACGAGCCAGCATTCGCCGAGGTTGGCCCGTGCGCAGCCGTCATGGCCAGATGGATCCATTAGACGACTTGCAGCTTTTCATGGTTTACGACATCACCAAAAACCTCGCCCCTCATCATACGTGGGATTGCCCCCCGACCATCGCCTGTCCATTGCTTTCCGTAGCAGGCCAGCCATGTCGGTCTCGGCCGTCGCCTCGCTGAGGCCCCTTCGTGGGAGATGCCTGCAGCATGCGACTTCGGGTCTACTCTCCGTCCACCTCCGGTCGCGCTCCGTCAACCTCAGCTTCCGCGCCGTCATCCCGCTCCGGCCGGACCAGCGCCGATTCCAGACCACCGGCCCGAAGGCCAATGCGTCCGCCGATGGCTCTGACAAGGAGCTCGAGGCCAAGAGGAACCAGCTGCCCAAGAAGAGCCAGCCGCCTCAGCCTCAGATCACCTTTCGCCAATTCGCCGGCCGTGCCCTCGGTGCTGGTCTGCGCAGTCTAGTCGTGGCCATGAGCCCGACAGGTATCAAGACAGCATTTCGCCAGAGTCCCGGAGCTACAACGCTGGGATTGTTCATGTAAGTGACTTATATACCCCCGTCTTCATGCGCCACTAACAGAAAACAAAGACTCGGCGTCGTCTCCGTCATCGCCGGCTATACTGTCTACCTCTACTTCACCTACTTCTACCACTACCAATTCACGAGATACCCCAAGCCCATCGCCAACTCCCTGCGACGCGCCCTGTACTATACCAACATTAGCCCCGATGCCGAGCTCGCTCTCAAATACTACAAGCGCGCCATGGAGCAGTGCGCCGAGCATGGCCTGGATCCCTTCTCCGACGAGGTTCTCGGCATTCGTCTGCAGACTGCCCACTGGCTCCAGCTGATTACAAACTATACCGGATCTCTGCAGGTCTTGGAGGGCGTTTTGGCCGACTGCAACAAGTGGATTAGTGTAATGGAGCACTCTGTCAAGGATGGCCGAGTCAGCGATGAGGGCAGACTTCTCAAGGCACCATCGGAGACCGCTGATGCCGCTGAGACCGCTGTCGCCGCCGATGATGCTACCCCTGGTACTGAATCAGAGAACAAGGACGAAGACTTTGTGCCGGAGAGCCTCTGGCATAAGCGTCAACGACTGCTCACCAAGACTGTTGGAATCGCCATCAAGCTCGGAGAGCTTTACGCTGACGAACATGTCCTCGAACCCGACAACTCGCAAAAGCACCTCATCTGGGCCGTCGAGACCGCCCTCAAGGAGTACCGTCGCCGCAAGGACGACGGCGTAAAGCCTGGTGAGGGTGACTGGCTCAACCCGGAGCAGATGGGCGGCGCCATGGAGTCTCTGGGCCGCGACTACGAGCGCAAGTCCCAGTTCCACCTCGCCATCCCCCTCTTCTTCCAGGCCCTCCGCCTCTGCGAGGTCCCCTGCCACCGCGCTGTCATCATGAACAACCTCGCCGCCAGCTTCGCCCAGCACCCTATCTTCGTCCCCGTCAGCGCCGGCGAGACGTCGGATGTGATCAAGGAGCTGCACGACCCGGCCATGCCTGCCACGAGGAAGGAGTGCCTTGAGGCCGCTCAGAACTGGGCCAAGAATGCCTACGTCCATGCCAAGGATGTGACGGGCAGTGAACGCACACCCGAGTGTGATGAGGCCTGTGCCGTCGCCCTCTGCAACTGGGGCGACGTTGCTGCTATGCTGGGCAACGGTGAGCTGGCTCGCAAGAAGTACAACCAGTGTATTGACATGGCGACCAAGCTTGACTTTCCTCAAGCCGCCAAGCAGGCTCGTTCTGGGCTGGCCAAGCTGACCTCAAAATAAGGTCAGTGTGTATATAAAAGGGCAACGTCTCACTTGGATTGGATATATCAACTGGTGATGGGACAGGAACTGTGTCCATGAATGTAATGGACTAAACCAATGTAAAATAGAAAGAATTGCACAATTGCATCATATCCAACTCCATGTCGAACCTCACAGTTTATACAGAACCAATGTGAGGCTATACTGCAGCTCACAAAGTGTTGATATCATGAATACATTGTCTGTATAGCAGTACTAGAGACAAATACCAGCTTTCTGCTGGTCAATCCCAGGCTCCCAGCCATTCTCTACTGCTTTCTCAAATACCATAACAATCCCAGACCTAAGCTCCTTGCAAATGATGAATCCCTTTCCATACCGATGCGCCCGACTCCGTGATGCCATTCCCATCCTGTCCGAACCCGGGTCCCAGTTTCAACATCTACGCCATCTTCTGCCTCTTTGAATCCACACCATTCACCGTAGAAGCGCCTGCCGATCCACTGCCGTTCGCAGGGAGATCAGCCAAAGGAGGTCTTCCGTCAGCAGGCGCCGGTCGTTTTATCGTTGGTGGTCGGTACGATCCTCGGTTAGCCAAGGGACTACCCGAGCCACCTGGTGCACCAATTCGTCGAGTATGATCTAGCGAAGGGTTCACGACATTTCCCCGGGAGCTCTGAGAGCTCGGCATGGATGGGCGCACAGGGGTGAAGCTGCTCGTGTTGGAATGGGGCGCACGGCTCGCCTGGCTGCTAGATGGGGGAACGTGCTGACCGTTCCTTCCGACAGGCTTGGATGAGTTGTGGTCGATACCTGGAGTCTTCCGGATGGACGGGCTTTCTGCTTTGGGGTTGAAGGCTTGTTGGCCATGTGGTACCGCAAGGCGAGCATTAGTCGACCCTTGCAGCGTAGACTCGGGGAGCTGGTTGACGGCCTTGGCAGAAAAGAACCCTACAGTTTCGGGGATGTTTTGAGGCGCGTTGGGTGGCGGTCGAGGGTTTCCGTTCTGGTTCGGAGTTGTTCGACCGCTAACTCCAGGCTGGGGACGGTTTGAAAATCCGGCTGGACCTCCGTTCGAGGCGTCAGGGCGTTGGTGCCCTTGGTTCGGGGTCTGCGGTGGGCGGCTCGCAGGTCCAGCAGAAATCGACCTGTTAGGTTGCTGCTGAATTCGTTGAGGCGCATTGTTTGACGTCGGATTTGACGCTGAGTTCGATGTCGAGTTCGATGTTGAACCCTGGCCCAAGATCGTTGTGGACAACATGATTTCGTCCGGGTGCCCATCTTCTGGCACGCAGAAGTCGGCCTCGTCGAGCTCTACAGATATTCAGCCTCGATTTCCTCAAAACCATCCGAGGACAGTATACCTCCGAGATAATCATCAAATGACTCCGACATGGGGAGCGCGGGCTCGGTCTTGACGATTGTCGTCGTAGGAGCCGCAGGGGGGGCAGGTGCCACGGGCTCGATCTTTGGAGCATCGCGCTTGATAAAGTCTGAGTGACGATGAAGGTTGTCTTGGTCAAACTTCTTGACCGGCTCAGCCTTCACTTTTGTGACTTGCTTCACATAGTCCTTGTCGTAGATGCAGTTGCCCAGGACGTTGCCAAAGTTTCTCAGGGCGCGCTTCAGTCCATCGGTTGTACCCTCCTTCTTAGCCTTTTCAAAGGCCATCGCCTTTCCCTTTGCATTCTCAATCGATCCGTACCCGATGTCTTCGTGGTATGTGCCATCTCGTAGAGTAACTCGCACAATGACGGACAAGCCGATGCTGACACGCTGCGTCTGGGGGTTCTCGTCGGCGAAATCGACCTGAATATTTTGGATCGAGGATGACCATCCGTTGAAGCCAAATACCTCGTTTGCCAACGTGATGCACTTCTCGGCGGTGAGGTAGTGAACCTTGGTGCCACCAGGACCTGCACGAGCAGAGATGTATTCAGGACCAAGCTGCTTATCAAGCTTCGCAGCAATAGTAGCAATGTCCTTGGCGGCCCATTCTGAAACTCGCTGACGCGGCTCCTCGAAAGGGTTCGTCACGGTCGTGTGTTGATCGCCCGGACTGGAAACCTAGTTAGTTGGAGAGTCAAAGGGGAACGTGACACGTCCAGCGACATACGCAGGCATGGTGAATGCTTCAGCACTTGACGCAGTTTAATTCGACATGAAGAAGGAGAAGGAAGCAAGTCAAGCAGGCTTGGAATCAAAGACCAAAAACTGAGGCCCAGGCAGAGACGGGAATGTAGCGTAGCTGATGAAGCTTCACCAGTTGAGGCGGGCTTGATATTGATTGATGAGGACGCGTTCACGGCCAGGCAGTCGCGCGTTTAGTGCGAGATGACGGGAGAGCACGTGATTCAGAGCAGGCAGCGACCCACTCACTTTCCAGACCGGATCGTCGGGAGCCCCCGCGCTTGCCCCACCTGTTTCTCGATCTCTTTTCTAGAGACGCCCTTGACGCTTTGGCTTGGGTTGTAAGTAGAATAGTACCGGGAGGGTCTGGAATGGTTGGACTACCCTCATCACGCGGCCATATCTTGTGACTCTTGAACAGCGCTGAGGATGGCAGACCTTAGTATATGCTGCCATGAGAAAGCGACCTCCGGTCATGTAAAGACTCTTCGCGACAAAACTGGAGCAAACACTTACAAGACAAGTACGTTTATGAGCATTTCACAATGTTCTAGAAACATTCTGTTTCATACCAAACCGGACGAATAATACCTCAATTTCCAGGCTTAAAAATCGGTCATGTAGATTGCCGGAGTTTGAGTCACGGCAACATCGCGCATGACCGTCTCCATATGGTCGTTTCAACGATCGCCGATCTCTACAAACAGCCCCATATGTTTTTTTCAGAGTCTAGAGCGGTGAAGACAGTTAGGTAGGGATCTTCATTTGCCCTCTGTTTGGGCTTAAAAGTTCATTTATAGGTGAAAATTTGCTGTGGCCGTAGATGCAGACTCGGCCTCGATGACAACAGCATCAATATGCGTCTGCACGGTGTAGTTATCAATCGCCATCCAAGTTACAGTAGGCATCTGGGAGGAAACTCAGCATGTCAGCCAAACTCTTTGTATCATCGCAAGTTACTATCGACTTTCATGAACCAAGTTTACACTCAACCTGCAATTCGGTAGATGTGAAGGCATGGCCCTGTTGCCCACGTGGGTGCCAACAATTAACTGAAGAGTGAGACTGTTGCGTTACTTCGATTAGATGGGATCATTTCCTGTGTCTGCACTCGGATGATAAGGATCAGAGTTACAGAAGACCATCAATGCGGTCTCCCTGAGGTCAGTCTGTGTCATTGGAGGGACATAGAATATCCGTGCAAGGCAAATCTCCGGACGTCACATCAAAGGATTGTCACTCGATCATAGCTGTGGGCAACGTAACACGATGACGCCGAAGTAAGCCAATTATCCAAGCTGATTGCCAAAGCTGTCAATTATCTCACGCTCATGAGCAAAGTATAACCCGCTTCAGGCGAGCTACAGTCTACCACAATCGTCGCTTGAGAGGATCACCTCAGCGGTGGTCAGGTAAACTAAAGCAAGTCTACATACAGGAACACGCGGTCTGTCCGCGCTGTCAAGGTCAAGACTGGTAGAATAGAAGAAAAATCCCAACACTGATCCCTGCTATACGCGAGTGAAGGAGAGGGATATCAAAAAATGCACGCAAAAAAACGCCACCAACCCTGCCGTGACGAAAAGGGATGCCTCAAGTCTATGCCAGCCCCATGATGCCTAAAGAAAGTCGTCGTAAAGATGCGGTCGTAATATGTGCAATGATGACTCGTCCGGTGCGCCGCGATATGCAATCATGATTTCGGTCTGTTGGGCAAAGAGCTGCCCTACCAAGGTCCAACCCGAACAGGTGCTCCGTACGTACCAGACATCAGCTGGTTGAGGATGGAATTGGGGTCAGAGGCACCAGCTGGTCCGGAATTCGCGCTGGGGTCCAACCAGCCAACACTCGTAGTCATGGCATTGATGGCGTAAGCGAGCCGGCCGCCAGATTGCTCGTTGTGTCGTGACAAGATCTGGTCCCATCCCCCACTGTGCAAGTTGATGCCTCCAGCCCTCTTGCCTGCCTCGTTAATAACAAGAGCCCAGGCCTTGGAGATCTCCTCGTATGCGTTTTCCTTGTGGTGTCGATACGTCTGGGGTTCCCAGTCGGGGAGCTTGTGAATAATGTTGGTGGCCTCGTTCAAGAACTCGAGCGACTTGGTGGGCTGAGTCTCGTTCGGGGGCAGAAATTGGGGAGTGAAATCGGAGAGTGCGTCAATCAAGGCCACAAGGGGCTCCTTGACTCGGTAGTAGGTGTATTCGGGACTCGTCTCGCCATAGGGAACTGCGTTACTCAGTTTTTCCATATAGCCCTGCAAAACCTCAACAACCGACGAAACGGACGGGCGAGGGGCCCCAGTTTCAACTTCATGGCCAATGTCGGGATGCCTTTCGCATATCCTCTCGAGGACAGTCCTCAGCTGGGCAGTATCGAGAGTCTCAAGGAGTCGAGGGAGAGCAAGGGGTCGGCCAATAACTTCGTTGGCACGAATCTTTTTCGAAGGGCGGGCGAGAGGTCGGGAAGAGATAGTGGGCGAACTCCGAGGAGACATGGTCTCATCGCCATCTTCGTCGGCTTTTCGCTTGCGGGTGGCCATGTTATGAAAGGGTGATACTGGGGTGAGGTTAGTGGCAAAGAAGATCAAGGGGTAAACAACACCAGGAGGGATGCAGCGAAAGGGATGAAAAGAACAACTCACAGGATCGCTGGGGGGAGAGACGATGGTTTTCGTGCTGATGAGGGAAAACCGGAGGTTGCGGCGAGAGCAAGACGTTCATGGTGAATGGAGGTGTATTTCACCGAACGGTACTCGACCGACAAGTTCGACGTTGGCCGACGAGGGAATAAGCCGGAAACGACAACGGTAATCACGCTATTCGAGCGTTTATGGAGATAAAGATGGTTTGATGGTGACGAATATGTTTGTTCGTAGGTAGGTCGTCGATTGCTGTGACGGCAGCAGGAATCTCACAAAGTGGAGAGTTTCGTCGAAAGGCAAAAGTTACCGTCGGCGGCGATAGTCAGGGGTCCAGCGAGGCGAATCAAAGGTCAAAGGAAATGATGCAGAGGGCCGGTATATGTTCTGACGAAGGGTCGAGCTCGGGCTCGCAGAGATTGAGGTCGAGGCGAGAGAGGACGATCGGGGGGATTGATGGCGTGAAGGAGGGTTTTGTGAGGTTGTGAGGTGGAGGAAGATGAAGGACCCGCGGACGGGGATTGGAGTCGGGGTTGGGTTGGGCTTTGAGGGAGTTCCCAGGCTGTTTTTGGTTCCGTTGTCTGGGGCTAGCGTTTTTTCGCCTGGGCTGGCCTGGGCTGGGCTTGGGTCACGGGCGCCTCATTCGCTGACAAGGGCCTGCCCGTCCTGGTTGGTGTCTTGGGCCGCAGGTTGAGGCCCACAGGCCACCAGTGAGAAGCTGGCTAGGTGCCTAGGCTGCCCGGGGCATCGCTAGCCGCACGTGACAACTCGGCGCCGTTCAGAGCGGCCATGGCGTCGTACGGAGCCGCTACAGTGGGAGAGTGGGTGATTAGTGGGGGTTAACCTTGCCGAGGTATCATCCAGGCGGACTCTTTTCATGCGTTGAAGTATTCAATTACGCCTCTACCTCTGCCATCACTCTCTTCCTCACCCACAAGCAAGATAGGTTCTCTCCTCCGTGACAAAGCACCTGTCAGAGTTGCGGAAGCATACCGCCTCGTAAGCCACCTCGCACACGTGTCAGCGGAATGGCTGGCGGGTCTCTCGGCCTGCCGGTCCCGGCTGTCATTTGCTGGCGCCGCAGTGCAAATTACGGAGGCACGCACCCTGAGGAGCTGAGGGAGCGCCTGGGCCCGGGCCGCTCGACGGGGTCGGGGTCCTTGCCCAATTCGTACCCCGTCCGGCGGTCTTTCCGGCCGGCGACGGTCTCGGCGTCCTGCATCTGCACTCTTCTGTCGGCGCCGAAGCAGCAATTTTTTCCCAGGTAGCATCCGGCGGACCTGCTCCTTTACTCGGAGGATTTCTTTCTTTGTTCTCAAAAGTACTTGCGACAATTTATTACTAGGGCCTTCTGAGCCACGCCAAATGTGACAAAAGTGCATCTGGGCTGGTGGCCACCATCGAAAGCTCCGGGTCAAGCTGGGCCAATCCACGGGCGTCACTCCTTGGTCACCCGCATGTCCAAGGAACCGACGATGTGGCTAGCAACGCCCATTCAATGCAACGACGTAAGCGCTGGCCATTGAGAGCTAGGCCAAACACTTCGGCGGTCACGACGAGCTGGGCCTTTTCTATTCAATCCCAGTTTCTTTTTTTTGCCTCAAAGAAATCGCCTCCGAAACACGCATTCTTTCAGCCAAAGTCGTCTGCTTGCAGAGGCGCCAGTCTTTGACAGCCACTCTTCAATTTCCGCCCTCGACGCCAAGACTCTCCTGGCGTGAACCTTTGAGCCTAGGAAACCACCACGTTTTATCGGATGCAATGCTACGTTGTACCTTGGGTTGGGAGTCAAAGCACAAAGAATTTCCAGGGGCATCCCTCATTCAGGCACGTGCGGTGAATTGAATGTTGGGCATTTCCCTGTTTATTCATTGCCGTTTCAGACGGCCGATCCAGCTGCCACCTTGTCGCAAGTAGAGATGCCTCAGATCCCTGCTATGCAAAGCAATCATCCCGACATTCTGACTCACCGCCAAGGGATCTAGAAGATGCGTTGGCAAATTCAACATCTGCAAGTCGTCACAGAATTTTCTCTTTTGAGTCCATCAACATCTTTTCAGTTCCAGGAGGTTGGTATTTGATGTCTTCAATATCCGACATCTCATAAAACGGCATTTGCATGCCCCGCATCCGGAGGAATTGCAGGGGTCTAGCCTCCGGAGGGTGGACCCACCTTCGCCGATAGGTCCTTTTCTTATCTTATCGCAGGAGAAAGACAGGAAATTTTCCTGCGCTTCGAGGCTCGTGTTGCTTCGTCCAGATCAACCAGCCCAATCAGCACAAAATGGCGACAAAAGAGAAGAAGGAGAAAAAGTCCAAGTCCAAGGCCGAAAAGCCTGAAAAGGCCGCCAAGGCGGAAAAGACTGCCGAGGTCGAAAAGACCGAATCGACCCAAGATGTCGACATGGCCGACACCGAGCCCACGCCCTCTTCGAAGCGCAAGATCGATGTTGAGGAGATCGAAGTCGACTTGACCGCCCCCGAGCCGCCGTCCAAGCGCGCCCGTCGTGCGCTCAAGAAGGGCAAGGCCCTCCCGGCGAAGCAAGATAGCGACGATGAGAGAAAGGAAGGCAAGGACAAGAAGGATGCGAACCGGTCAGAGCATAGCGTCTGGATTGGCAACCTGCCTTTCTACCTCACGTCCGTCGAGCTGCGCAAGTGGCTCGTGGACAACTCTGGAGAGGTCATCTCCGATGAGATGATAACCCGAGTCAAGCTCCCGACCAACAAGGAGCCCGGCCGCGACAAGACTGCCAAGCCCACCAACAAGGGTTTCGCCTACGTCGACTTTACAGACATCGGACCCAAGGTCGCCGCGATTGCGCTCTCCGAGACAGAAATGGGCGGGCGAAAGCTCCTCATCAAGGACGCCAAGTCCTTCGAGGGCCGCCCCAAGAAGGAGCCCGAGCCCGTTGCTGTTGGAGAAACCCCCGAGGCCAAGGCGCAGGCTACCAAGGAGCAGAAGAAGGAGGCCAACGCCAGTCGCAAGATTTTTGTGGGCAACATGAGCTTCAAGACGACCGACGACGACCTGCGCAGGAACTTTGAAAAGTGCGGCGAGGTCGAGTGGGTCAAGGTGGCCACCTTTGAGGACACGGGCAAGTGCAAGGGTTTTGGCTGGGTTAAGTTCAGCGAGCCAGATGCCGCGGCGTGGGCTGTCAAGGGCTTCGTCAAGATCAAGGAGGAGGTTGAGACGGAGGAGGACTTCAAGGACGACGAGGACAAGGATGAGAACCAACAGAAGAAGTACAAGATGCGCAAGTGGTGGGTCAACCGGATGCTGGGCCGCGAGCTCAAGATCGAGCTGGCCGAGGACGACCAAGTGCGGTACAAGAAACGGTTCGGCAAAGACAGGAAGGCGGATGATAGCAACAGCAACCCTCGTGGTCGACCTCCACCCAGGAGGAACGACCAGGCAGGCGGCGAGGCCAAGAGCGAGGGTGGAGTGAAGCCGCTCAAGGAGGCCGAGGACATTGCTGTCGCTAGGTTGACGGGCGCGGTGGTGAAGCACACAGGCACCAAGATGACTTTTGACTAGAGAAGCCAGTGGGAGGGAGGGGCCCCAATTCACGAGTTCAAGATACCCCAGTTTCAAGTCCACCATCCAATGCATGAGTGAATGAATGAGATCACATGCGATGCGAGTCTGTGGATCGTCTTTGGAATCACGGCCGTTGCTCCACTGCCCGACTCCGGGCGGCCGGAGGTCCGGTGCGGATCCGACTTCCCCGCATTCTGTTCCATCATGTTCATTTTAGGATATAACATCAGCATACCTGTAGAGCATTTAATTGACTTCTCCAGCTTCGTTTAGTATAACAAGTCATCATGTATGAATCCCAGGTCACGTTTGTCATGGACACCATCTGTCCTTGGTATGCACTCTCTCATGGCCATGCTCACAACTCATCACTGACTCTGTCTCAGGACATATCTCGCAAAGAAAAGGCATGAAACTTACATATATAGCCCAGATACAACCCGTACATGATCGTCTAACTCTTCTTCAGGCTCGATCACGCCCTCGACCAAGTCCGTTCCTCATCCTCTTCCACCATCTCCTTCACCCTCCATTTCTCCCCCTTCCAGCCAAGCCCCAACCGCGAGGCCACAATCCCAGACCGTGCCGCGCATGCCCTCCACCACAAGCACAACGACAATGCAGCCGCTCAGCAACTCTTCCAGGCACACATGCTCTCCCTGGCGGAACCGCTAAACGTCCCGCTCGGCTTCACAGGGCCGACGGGCAACTCCTTTCCCGCTCACCGAGTTATTCAGCAGGTCCAGGAGGTATATGGCACGGACACTACGAATAAGCTCGTGGATGCGATATTTAGGCTGTACTTTGCGGAGGGAAGACATCCTGGCGAAGATGAGATGCTGATCGAGGCTTGTGTTGAGGCGGGAGTGGATGAGAAAGTGGCCAAGAGCCTGGTGGAGGATAAGGAGAAAGGGGAGAGAGACACTAAGGAGAAAATTAGGAGCATAGGGATGGATATTGATTCGGTGCCAACTGTGATTATTGAAGGACGGAGAAGGGACTTAACGTTGACAGGGCTCAAAGAAGTTGCCGAGTATGTCAAGGCCTTCGGAACCATCACCAAGGAGAGCACTTAGTAGCACAGACTTCAAGCCAGACAAGAATCACAAGTGATAATAGGTCAAGATGTACATTTCTCGTTTCTTGGAAAGAATGTCGTTACGTAAATACATGAAGGGATAAAAAAGGACATGATCAGTCATATCTCATTACAAGTCATAGCCACTCTCTCCAAGACGTCCATCTCATAGCCAGTGAAGCTACACTGCTCATGATCGGCTAAACATCAGAGGTACCAGCACACTCCGACTCTCCAGTCCTCTTCGGTCTTCCATGACCATGCCGGGGCCAAAGGCGGTACCCAGGTCCCGGCCTGCAAGGAGCCTGCACGCATTGGCCTCACCCACGCGCGGCGGCTTCTTGCCGTGGCAGAATTCGCGGCTTAGCTTTGTCAAGACCGCAGCCTTGGCCTTTTGCAGGGCGCTTGTCCGCGCCGCGGCGTCCTCGGCGAGCAGCCGGTGCGCCTCCTCCTTTTCAATATTGCGCTGAACAGGAGAGATGCCCTCGTCTGGGTCTGAAGCAGCGCTCCGCCTCCTAGCAGGGTCATATGTGGTGGGCTGGAGGAGGACGGGTTGGGGGTCTGAGGCGAGGATGGGGGCTGTGATGTTGGGGACGGGAGTAGAGGGCCGGAAGTCGTCTTCTTCCAGTGATGGACGGAGTCTGGGTTTGGATAGCTTGTGGCGATGTGAGGGAGAGGGCATTTCAGGGGCATCGCCATCTTCGCTGCGATGCTTTCTCCTGCGGCGACGGGAACGCTTCTTTCTGAGCTTCGTGCTAAAGCTCACTTCTGATTCTGTAGGCGCTATTTGAAGAGGAGCAATGAACTCGTCTTCGAGGGGCAGCTCTTCGATGACATCTCTCTCCAGGTCGTCAAAGGGAAAGCCACCAAGGTCCATATCCAAGAGCTCGCGGCTAGCAGCAGCCACTGCGGCACTGGGGCTTGGTAGATGCTCTGAGCTAGGGCTTGTGACAAGACTGCACTCGGATGGAGTAGCCAGGCTGCTGCTGCGAGACCAGGCGTCGTCGGTATCAATAGGCGCCAGGACGTCGTCCCAGTTACCATTGTCGGCGAGGACGACACTCTCAAAGTCAAACTCCTTGACTGTTGGACGGTGAGAGTTGATAAGGGTGCTCAACTGGGGCGCGTTCATGGTAGAATTCCGGATCTGGAGGTAGCGCAACTTGGGGAAGTGAATAGGTCCTCTTGTTGGGGGTGTAGGCAGTGGTGACATAGGGGATGTGACTTCGTGGAAGAGCTTCCTTGAGGCGCGAGGAGGCGCAAACAAGGGGTCGGCGGCCAGGGCAACGGGGCAAGGTCCCTTGCGGCCAAGCCAGGTGAAGGCAAACTTCTCAAGGTTGGGGGCAAAGGTGCGGATGTACTCGTCGATGATCTTGAGGTGATCACGACCAGGGGATGGTCCGTAAAAGTCCCAGGAGTCAACAGAGATGGAGAGCTTGCGGATCTGTCTCCAGCGACGGCCGGCTGAAGGGACAGTTCCAAAACCATTGAGATGACGGAGGTAGTTGAAGGCGGCGGGGTGAAGGGAGGAGAGTGAGAGCTTGTTCAGCTTGGTCAAGGGGGCACGCTCAAGTGAGATACGCAAGCTGATGAGGGCATAGTCGACAATATCGCGGCGATATCGCTCTCTGGGGTCCTGTCCGGGACATCGAATAGTGAGATGGCGCATGTTGGTCAAGTTGCGCATGGCATTGATGAAGCTGGGCACGTTGGTGGCGGCGTGGAAGAGAGGAGGATACTGTTGGGTGAGGATGTCGCCAAGCTCAGCGTTGGCGTACTTGGGCCGGGACAGGACAGAGCCCATGCTCGTGTGAGGCGTGTACAGGAAGCATATCTCGTTACCAGAGACAGGATGGATGAGAGGAGGGAGGAAGGTAGCGTCTGAATGAGGCAGGTAGAAAGTGAGATGTTCGATGTGGTGACCGATACGGGCGAGGGCAGCAACGCGGGCAGGTCTGGTAAAGGTCGAGGCTGAGAAGGAGACGTGGACACGAGTGAAGAGGCGCTTGGTGACGAGGTTGCAGCAGGCAGATGAAGCCTGACGGACGGCGCAAATGTCTTCGGTTGAGAGGTGAGGGAGGAGGGAGTCTTTGATGTGATCGCTCCTCAAGAGGGCGAGGAAGAGCTGTTCTGTTGATGAGGACATGTTGATAGCATGTCGCGGGGGAAGAAGGCTCTGATGTTGATGTCGGTTGGCGATGATATGTTGTTGTTGTTGTCTTGATGTTGTCCTGGTGTTTACGTATCGATCCTCGTCTTGAGAATTGCCGGAGATGAGTATGATAATGATGTAAAATGGTGTGATATCAATGTTCAGGAGCCGAACAGGCACAAGATGGTTTGAGGCTTGACTCTTGGGAGGTAGACGTCCTTTACCCGTTGTCAGCTCTCAATTGAGCAGGACGAACAAGAAGGTAGTCGTCGCAAGAGACTCAAGGTGATAATTGTCAAGTATGGAAGCAATGTCGCAGTGTCAAAGAAGTTGAAAGCAAGTCGTCTTAAGTTGTGGAATACTACATCAAAGAGAGAAGGGGTCCGGCTCACGAGCGCCGGGTCCGGGCGGCCGAGATATATCACCTCATGTCCCTTCCTCAGATCAGCCTCGCCTTTTTCCACCTTTGGACCTGCAAGATCCAAAGAGAGAGGGGGCGAGCGAAGCGAACGGGAAAAATGGGATTCCCACCAGCCATGCCCAGTCTCTTGACTGCTCTAGTGCCGAAGCCCTCCTGCATTGGTGCCATCGCGAGAGGGCCGCCTTCGCCGGGCGACGACTGGTCCGCGGTGACTCAGGCTGCAAAGCTGCATGTCGCGGGACCCCGGCAGCAGATGCGGCTTGGTGGAGCACGAGGATCCGTCGAGGTTCAAGCTTGAGAGGAAGGCATCGCGCGTTGGAGGACTGACCGACCGCGCGCTGCGCTCGGGTGCTGATTGGCCAGCTCACCGTGGTGCCTCGCGATGGCTTCTCCATGGAAGAACATGGCGGTGTACTCGAGGGATACCCGCAGACCCCGTCTCTGCGCTGCAGTCGAGTCTCGTGGCATGGTGATCGATGGCCACTCGGAAGGCCTTCTGCAGGCTCTTTTCCTGCAGAACCCACGTCACCACACTGGCCGTCTTGCCCCTCGCCGTAAAGTCTACTCCGTCCTCGGTCAGGCCTCCCGGATCATCACCAAGTATCCCACAAGTACCTTCGGATGTTTATCGATGGATCTGTAGGGCCCAAGGTTGCAGCGCTTCCCCGAGTGTGGGGCCGTCACCCACCCGCGCCTTGGAAACATGCATATGGCATCTGGCCAATCGTTTCCGTGTCCAACGACGCGACAGACGCGTTGTTTCAACCAACATTGTCGCGCTGTGATAGGCTCATTCGTCTACTGTCGACTTCAACCGCGATAGACGAGTTCGGTCCAAGCGGGAATCGAGTCTCTTCCAAGAGACGGGACGGGGCGAAACGAAACAAAACGAGACGAGAGGGGGATGCTACGCTACGCCCATTCTGCTGGGCTAGGAGAAACTCCAGTTCTCGTTTTGGAATCTGTCAGGTCCCGATGCTGCTGAATCTAGGACTGTCAAACAGACACTTGGCTCCATACGACATGAGCTCCCTCCCGTCGAAACCAAGCTCATGGTCGATCAAGCGCAAATCATCCTCGGTCCCCTCGCAGTCTAGATGCAAATGCGCGACACACACACAAGTCCATTCGGATGCGTCACGTCGCGCCACAATGATATCCATCCATTCGCCTCCATCCGTCCATCCATGTCCGTCCCATCACATCGCCTATCCTTGCTCTGCCCAGCCCAGCAACAACTAGGTGACTGATGATCCACTAACCAACCAACCAACCCTTCTTCCCAAATCGAGCAGATGGATGAAAAAGCCGCAAGCCTAAAACATGCATCCCCATTAAGCTTCTTACCAACGTCCCTGGCCTTCTCTGTCCTAGACTTCTCCACCTGAGTGGCACAGCCCCCAGTGGCTCTTCGCTCTCCGTCCTCGAAACGCGTCGAAACATCTCGTGGCACGCTATGTTAGTCCCTTTTTCTCCCTGAAAGAATTCCTACCTGGGCCCTAGGTTGATGGGGTGCTGTGCTTGGTCCCCTTGTCACACGGTCCCAGTCATGATGCCTCGAGCGTTGTCCAATGCCTTATACCCAGATGGCTCTTGTTCATCGGCAGACCTTGTCCCATGTCGTCGGAGGGCTCCGAAAGTCTGGTTTGATAGTTTTCATCTTGCAAGAGTTGCCTGATTCTCAAAGCCTTTGCACTCGCAGGACAAGAAATATGCAGTATACCATCCAAGCGATGCTCAAGGCTTCTCCTTTCTTCCTGCTATTGCCCACCCTCAGACTCTCTCCCAGGACATATTTTGCACATGACCCTTGTCATGGGGCCGCATGGGACAGAGGCACATGCCATGTGCCAAGTGGTATCAATGAATGTAAATTCCCCGTCTATGATGTCTCCCCCTTCAACTCGCTGTCCGTGGTATATATGCAAAGTTTAGCAACATCATGCTTGCCTCGAGTTATTGGATCTGAACCGAGGAGCCTTGACACAACCAAGGCCTGTGTCGTTTCAGAAAGCTTTTGTTGATTGCCGTCGCCACATTCAAAGTCTGTCTGTGGCAGATGGTGGGTATCAAAGTCGCCAGCCCCAGTCATCCATCCAGTCCAGACGAGTCCCGCTTCGGCGAACGTCTCGGTTCTGGTTTACCAACCAACTCCCGTAGCACCCTCTGCTGCGAGGAAACCGTTTCGTCGCCTCATCGTCTCCTGCTCCGCACCAACCATCTCCGTCATGCTTGATCCCCAATTAGAATGGGGCTCTATTTTCCCCTGCCCCTACCTCGTCCACGACCTCCTCGTCCACCGCGTCCGCCACGCCCACCTCCTCTAGGCCTTGGCCCCTGAGGCGCGTTGCCGTTGTTTGGCTGTCCACGGGAGCCCTGCTGAGGTGGTGGGGGTACATTGTGGTAGTCCCTTGCGGGAGGTTTTCGAGGAAGCGAGGGGGGAGGCGCTGACGGCTGCGATCCGTACGACGAAACACCCGGTGGAGGAGGTTGCCCATAAGCTGTTCGAGGAGGTGGCGGCCCAGGCGGAGGAGGTCCGGGGGGGAGGGGAGGCTGGACAGGCGCTCCGTTCTGTCTTCCACCTCTCCCCGGTCTGCCATTTTGGGAGTTCCCATTCTGCGGCATCTGAATATTACTGGCCATCCGAATCTGTCCCAGTTGTGCTCGCTGCTTGATAGGCCTGTGGCCCAGAAACTCCACATCCGAGTCGTCACTTTCTGAGTAGTGAACGTTTGTCGTCCGCGCAGCGTGGCCGCGGATCTTGAGCTCAGGAGCGCGCGTCGTCTTGCCGGTTTGCAGCCCTCCTGCCGTATCCTCGATAGCAGCCAAGCCACATTCAGGGTCAATGTATTGGTCGCGGTTCTCGATCGACCAGGTGGGGTTGGGTACAATATCGCGACGGCGCTTGCAATCGGCAGAGAAGTGCACATCACTCCCACAAAGGGAGCAGGACGCCGGGATAGACACAACCTTCTTGATCGTCAACGCGTCTGGGTGAAACGATCGCCATAGCAGTGTACAGTGTTCCTCAAGGTGGTCTGCCGAACTGCACACTGCGCAAGCAAGCCCTTCCTCCTTGGTCAATGCCAGCTTCTCGGTGCAATGAGCTGCCCGGTGGCCCAGTTGGCGGCACTTGTCGCATCTTTGTCTCGTGGGGCAGCAGATGTCTGCATGTTCCAGACTTCCACAAGATGAGCATATTAGCGTCGGGCAACTGGGTGCCAGGTGCGTACTCCGACCGCAGAGAAGACACATCTGAGTAGGATCAGTGGCCGAGGGGAAATATCTGCGCTGCTGCTCCAACGCTTCCGATCCAGAGGGGACGTTCCTCTGGGTATCGATTGGCGCATTGTGCGTGTTTGAAGACCCTGATGTTTGCTCTGCACCAGATGTTTGGTTGCCATTTGCCAACCCTTTATCCAAGGATGACGACGCCCCTTCATTCGCGTTTGACGCGGCTTCTCCGCCCTGCTCCTGTTTGCTCAGGGTAGGTTCGTATTCGACTTCGCTCTCAGAGTTGGCCGCATCTCCGTCGTCCGCAATCTCACCCTCGCTGATACTAGAAGTGCGCGAGTGTTTGCGCTTGCGGCCAGTTTCTTTGTTGGGCTGTTTAGCCAGCCAACCGCCAAGTGTTCCCTGCGAAGGTCCCTTTGGCTTCGGTGGCTGGAGGCTCTCCAGGAGAGCAGCCAACTCGCCTGTGCTCTCAAACTCTTTCGCTACCTGCTTAGCACTTCGTCGCTTCTTGGGCTTCAAGCCCGCATGGTGCTCGATATAGTTAGCATACGCGGCCTGGGTCAAGGAAGGCGTGATAGCATGACTCTGTTCAGAGTTGAGGCCGTGAAAAGCCCGTACCCAGTCCTTGAACCGATTCAGCCAGGAGCCCTGCTTGCCAGTGAGGCCAGGAACCTGGAAACTAAGCTCGCCTCGCTTATAGACAGGAATTTCACCTGAACTCTCAAGCGCCGACTCGCTCGGCGTACTTGCTTGCGTGGAGGACTTGTTTGTGCCTGTTGAATCTCCCGTAGGCTTCGATTGTTCAGTCTGGTCTCCAAGTTGTGGAGATGAGTTCCCTTTTGTAGAAGATGCCTTGTCTGCATCGCGAGAACCCTCCTCGCCGACTTGGGCATCTTGGACATCCTCTGCTTTCACTCCTGCAGGCTCTGATCCGGCAGTTGCTGTCAGATCAGTCTTCAGTCGCTTGGACTCGGGTGCCGTTGTCGATGGTGAATCGTGAGAGTTTGGCCCTTGAGCATCGTCCAGTGACCTCTTCTTGCTGACCGGGACAGCCTCATCGTCGCTAGACATGAGGTTGATGACCTCACCGGGATCAAATTCCTTAGATGGCATCTTCGGAGAAGCAAAGGTGTATGTGAGTGCAATGCAGCAAAGGAATGAATCCCCTACAATCAAGCTAGGGGCAAAGGGTCAGAGGTTTGCAAGAAAGGTTTGTCAAGCTCCTCAAACACTCTAAAATCCCAAAGCCTGAGGCTTCAGCCTCGGAGAAACGGCTCCAACCGCAAACTCTCCAACGGCTCGGCCAGATGAAGGTTCCCCACAACTAACACCTAGTAAAGTCTCAATCAACAATGTCCAGACAGAAATAGAAGGGTGAGACGAGTGTATTTATCCCAGTCAAGGTCTCGCCGAGAGGTGGTGCGATAGATCCAGGCATCCACAGCCTGCACTGGCACATGGGAAACAAGGAGCTTCGAGCTGAGATAGGTTGGTAGGTAGGGGTACATAGATGCACGTACCCGTGATGCTGCCGGATGTGAAGCCACAATGCTTGGTTTTCGAGGGCATGTGCTGAGGCGGCGAGTGAGGGAATGAACGCGCCTAGTGGCCTCCCAATGCTTGACCCAGTGAATTGAGAATCGAGCGCTGCAAATGAAGTGCGCTGAACAGGATTTGTTGCGTCAGGGGAGAGATGCGAAATGAAAGCTGTGATGCTATCGATAACGATGAAAGACTCGACCCTGTTTTGCACAAGCCAGCCAATCAGAGGAGGCTACGAGTGTCTCTGCAATTGGCAGTTGCTCACTCCGGCACTATCCCCGAGGATTACCCAGCAACAATCCCTTGCTCACACTCAATGCCCCCGGCCCTGTATGCTACGACAAGCATGCGACGTCAGCCGATATTCAAGATCTCGCGCCGACTTTGTACGTGCTCAAACGTGGCAGTGACTGATGCATCAGACGTCTATTGTTTGATGCCCTCGTCAGCTTGACGGAGACAAGAAGCGGCCAAGCACAAGTCGGTCAGAGTAAGACCCATGCTTCTCTTGCTGTTTGGCGACATTGACATGCCATGCCACGCCATCTTGCCGTATTCTGTTTCCCATCTCGGGTAGCCCAGAGATTTTTATATCACATTGCAATCTCGCGGCGAAATCTGGGCTCAATCTCTTCAGATCTCGCTTCCATGCTTTTGCTCCCTTTCCACCGGTTCGTCACCGTTTAGTGAATCATTGCATCCTAAAAGCTTGGCCCAGCCTTCGCATCGTTCAATCTCCAGATTTGCAGAATCGCCATCTAGTCCAGAATCTCCGTGGCATATCGACTCAGCATCGACGCCGGCCCTTTTAGTGCTTCGTCGTCCGTTCCATTCGCCGATCACGTGTGCCCCAGAACATCTGGAGCAGTCTGGAGCGCTTGGCGTCCCAGGCCAGATATCACTTGACTCGCCTCGCTCTGGGGACAATTCGGCCACTGTTGCCCTCTCCGGACTTTGAGACGGGAGAATCCCTGCTCTGGTTGAACGGTTGGTCTTATTTCTGGACACCACGAGACGAGAGATTCCCCCGTGCTACGGTCCCCTAGAATCCCCTGAAGCTTCCCCTGGGCCAACCCCACGGACTAACTATCCTCCAGCGAGCTACCGCTGCAAGTTCGCCCGCTACGCCCGCTAATTTCAGCAACCCCTCCCCACCCGGAGCCTGGTTCGTGCATTGCGTGTCCCTTCTGGTGGTCCGGCTCCTTTCGTGAGAGTGGCTCCTCCTGGCTCAAAGCTTCCACATCTGCTCCTGCTCCTGCTCACGGGGGGAACTTTGGATCTTCCGTTTCGGCTTCCCGTCTCGTCCTTGCCTCGACTTCATTCGTGTCCTTCTTTTCGGCATCCATTCTTATCTTCATTTCCAACCCAACCCGTCGCGTCCGACCTCTCTGTCTCATTATCTAGCATCACCATAAGCATCTCGCCTCTCACTTTGCCCTTGCATCCGCCTCGCATTCGCCCCCGGACACTTTTCCGTGACATCATTAGGGGGAGCCGCTGCAGCTGCATCCTCATCTCTCTCTCAACTCAATCCAGAAAAACCGCCTGTCTGCCATCATCGACAAAGGCAGTGCAAAGCCCGAGCATCCGCCTCGTTGCGAGCCGTCCTCTCCCGCCGATCCCTCCCCTCCTCCCGCTTCACGCTTTTGCGTCGAACCCCGTCAATACCGCCAAGCTGTCTTCCCCAATCTTACTTCAGCGCACCGTCTCCTACGACGCGGGTACCAAACCTCCGCGCCGGGGCAGCATCTACCTCAACATGCCCGACCGAAACACGGCGGCCGGCGCTCGGAGGAGAAGGTCTAGCAGCATCCTCCAGGTCTACCATGAGCCTCCCGAGACTCTCGAGCAGATTAGCGACCAGGCTTCCCTCCCTAACCTCAACGCCAACTGGACCAACGCCAAAGGTATACCTGGCCTCCACATTCTGCACTTTGCTTCACTTCGGGCCGCACGCTGACATGAACCTTGCTGACAGGTGCCTGGACTATCCACATTGTCCTGATCGCTTGCTGCAAAATTATCTACGATGCTCTCCCTGGCGTCTCCCAAGAGACCTCGTGGACACTGACCAACATGACCTACATGTTTGGCTCCTACATCATGTTCCACCACGTCCGTGGCGTTCCTTTCGACTTCAACAGCGGCGCCTTTGACAACCTCAACATGTGGGAGCAAATCGACAATGGCGCCCAGTACACGCCTACCAAAAAATTCCTTTTGGGCGTTCCCATTGCCTTGTTCCTCGTCAGCACTCATTACACACATTACGACTTGACCTATTTCATTATTAACTTGCTTGCTGTCTTGGGTGTTGTCATTCCCAAGTTGCCGTTTGTGCGTCCCCGCCGTCTCAACCCTTTCCCAGCCGTCTGCCTGCATCAGCCAGACTGCCTATTAAACTCTATTCTTACATGCTAACGTGTCAACAGAGTCATCGGATGCGATTCGGGCTCTTCTCAGGTGTTCCGGAGGATTAGGAAACGGATGAGGAAGCACAATGACTACTACTACGGACCGAACTTGCTCGACTGGCGTCAGGGGCGTTAGGGAAAGATTGTGTTTGACAAGAAAGAGATTGGGAGATATCACAAAATACAGAATGGGGATGGAGAATGTGCATATTAATAGCGAGCATTATCTGTTACGCGACTGATGGCGCTAGGTACGGTCGTTCAGGGGTAGCTTCGGAGACAGCAATTGGATTTGGCATCAGCAACATTTTCTCAACATTTTTCCCTTCGCACGACCGGTTACGCATGGACTCGCACGCAATACGTTCATGGCGCTTACTGCGGCTGCTATCATGACGGATGACATGATGCTGTTCTCGGCGAATTTCGCAACGTATGGATCATTCAGTCGGGACCACAAGGGTTGAACAGGCTTGAGCGAGAGCGCCATAGAAGTCTATGGACCTATCAGGCTCTTCGGAAATCCTACCTGGCGTGAACTGAGAAGTTGAGGCCGCAAATCATGACGAATTGTGGTGCGTTCAAGGGAACCTGGACTTCCCCTCGCTCGGTTCAACAGCAGCAAGTGGCTAGAGTCCAAGCAGCATTGGAAACTGGTTGCTCAACTATATGACAAGATGAAAGTTATAAGAAGAGGCCAAATTGGCTACTTCTCCTTGAGGGTTCCTCAGCTTTCTTCAACCTTGGACAGAGCCGAGACAACGCTCTCCCCATTTGGTGCACTCAGTTCCCCCTTCTTTATTAAGTTAGTTTTTCATCTATATCACTATCCTACATCGATATTCACCATGAGGTGCAACGTCTTGGTCCTCTTGGCCTTGACGAATGGCCTCGCTCAGGCTGCTAGCATTGGCCGGCATGAGGATTCCATCAAGGTCCATGGACATACACATGGCAGCTCCTCTGAGCCAGACGTCAAGGCCGCCATCAAGGCTGAGGCTGACGGTAACCAGCTTGAGCATGAAGCCATAGCCCGGATCAAGAACAAGGGCAAGGACCAACGTGTTGATCTCCTCATCAAGAACCCTGCGGGAAAAGGCGAGACTCTGACGGCGGAAGTGTTCACCCCAGGCACCAACCAGAAGGACCGGAAGGAGTCAGACCCAAGGGGCCAAGAGACATCCCAGGACGAGGATGCGGTTGAAGAGGCAAGGGCTGCTGCTCAGCGCGAGCAGCGTGAGATTGAGTGGAGGCAAAGACTTGACAAGGAGGTCGCCGAGGCACGCAAGAAGGTTGACGAGCGTGAGCGTGAACGCAAGGAAAAGGAAAAGAAAGAAAAGGAGAAGGAAAAAAACAAGGACAAGGACCACAAGAAGGGCGAACATGATCCTCTTCTCCACGTGGACCCCTGTGAAGGCGTTCACCACCATGGCTCTCATCACCACCACAACTCCTCTCATCACCACCACCATGACTGCCATAGCCATAGCCATCACAAATCTCATCATCGCCATGGCTCTCAACATCACCATGGCGGCCATAATCACCATGACTATCATCATCATCACAACCATACTGGACATCACCACCACGGCCACAAGCACGGTCATCATCACGGCCACGGTCACGTTCACGGTCACGAGCATGGCCACCGACACGGCCACGGACATGATCATCGACATGGGCATGAACATGGTCATCGACACGGCCATGAGCACGGCCACGGCCACGAGCACAGCCATGGCCACAGGCATGGACACCACCACGGGCATGGCCATGATCATGGACATGAACACGGACATGAACATAGGCACGGTCATCACCATCATCATGGACATCATCACCAACATGACCATGGACATCACCACCGCCATCGTCATGGTCATCAGCATGGTCATGGCCATAGCCACGGTCACAGCCACGGGCATAATGAGCATCATCGACACCATGAGCACCACGGCCATCACCATGGACATGGTCACGGACATCATCATGGCCATCACGGCCACCACAGTCATGATGCCAGTCATCACGGCGGTCATCACGGCGGTCATCACGGAGGCCATCACAGCCATCACGGTGGCAACCATGCTGGAGCTGGTACAGGCCACAACAACCATCATGGGCATCATGGAGGCCGTGGCGGTAACCGTACCGATGCTAGCAACCACAGCGAGGGGCATTACGACTACACTCATACTCCCAAGTACTATGATCACACGCACTACACCACTCATGAGCCTACGCTGAGAGCCGACTGTTCTGGTGGCAGATGCAACCGCAAGCCCTGCTGCAAGTGTAACGGCCACTGGGCCCAGCCTGGCTGCTGGCACTGCAAGAATCATCAGGAGTTCCCTGGAGACAGCTGCCCTACCACCACTACCACCACCAATACTCGCTTCAGCACCAGGTACTCAACTACCACCCGCACTGGTGCTCCCACCTACACCACCACGACAAAGCGCAAGTATACAACCTCGACCAAGACCTACGAGCGCAAGAGCACCACCACTATTGCCCCTCAGATCACCAAGGCTCCCAAGCCAGCAGAGGAAGCCAAAGGCATCGAGGTCCCCAACTGGCAGCCAAAGAAGGATGGCAAGGGCTACAAGGTCCCACAAGGTTACGATGGCCCCATTCCTAAGAAGGAGAAGGAGGCAGCCAAGGAGGTCCTGTTGGAAATTTGCGCCAAGATCGAGAAGGGGGAGTACAAGTCTGACAATGTCTGCGAGAAGATCAAGGTGGAGTACAAGGGCGAGTACAAGGATGAGGACATTTGCGAGAAGATCAAGCACTGCCCACCCTATGGCAAGGCCCCTGCTCCAGCTGCGGTCCCTGAAGACATTTGTGAGAAGGTCAAGAAGGGTTACTACAAGCGTGAGGAAGTTGTCTGTGATCAGATCCGAAAGGGACTGTACACGGGTGACTACAAGAAGGAGGAGCCTTTCTGCAACAAGATCAAGCACTGCCTACCCCCCTATGTCCCTGCTCCGGCTCCGGCTCCGGCCCCAGTCCCCGAGGACATTTGCGAGAAGGTCAAGAAGGGGTATTACAAGCGCGAGGAAGTTGTCTGTGATCAGATCCGTAACGGCCTGTACACAGGTGACTACAAGAAGGAGGAACCTTTCTGCAACAAGATCAAGCATTGCCTGCCCTACTACGCCCCTACCCCAAGGGATGACATCTGCGAAAGGGTCAAGAAGGGAGACTACAAGCGCGAGGAAATCATTTGCGTTCAGATCCAGACGGGTCAGTATACGGGCGATTACAAGAAGGATGAGGTCGTCTGTGAAAAGATCAGGCACTGCCTACCGTATCATGCCCCGGCCCCCGTTCCCGTTCCCGCTCCTATTCCCGCGCCTGCCCCTAAGGAGGACATTTGCGAGAGGTACAAGAAGGGCGAGTACAAGAAGGAAGAGGACGTCTGCGTGAGGATCCAGAAGGGTGAGTACAGGGAGGAGTACAAGAAGGAGAAGGATGTCTGCGAGAGGATCAAGCCTTGCCAGGAGCATCACTACTACAAGGCCCCAGCTCCGATCCCCGCGCCGGTCCCTGTTCCTGTCCCTGCCCCCGAGAAGTACAAGTACGAGGTCAAGCCGGAGATCGTCTACAAGCCCGAAGAGAAGGTCTTCTACAAACCAGAGGAGAAGATCATCTACAAGGAGGAAGAGAAGATCGCCTATAAGCCGGAGGAGAAGGTTGTCGTTAAGCCTGAGGAGAAGATTGTCGTCAAGCCCGAGGAGAAGGTTATCATCAAGCCAGAAGAGAAGCCTGCTCCTGCCCCTGTCCCCGCCCCGGCTCCAGTTCCGGCTCCGGCTCCAGCCCCCGCACCCAAGCCCGCCGAGGAAAAGCCCGGCGCCAAGCCGGAGGAGAAGAAACCAGAGGAAAAGAAGGTGGCTACTGTCACTCCGGAAGAGAAGAAGCCTCCTTCCGAGGGCAACGCCTTTTCTGGAGGTAAGACGTTCCGTGCTGGCGATGACAACCCTCCGGACGTCCCGTTGACCGTGTCCACCTCAGCATCGAGCCACGCCGCCGCCATCTCGACCGCCGGTGCCGTCTTCTTTGTCGTCCTCAATCTGTTCCTGTGAACCTGAGTGGATAGACCAAGTCAAAGTCAATGGGAGGGGTGGAAAAGTTAGTTTTCTGATGCGAGATGTTTTGGGGCACGGCTTTATCTTGTCGTTATAATGGTAATGGACTCTGGGATGCATTTAGTAGGTAGGTAGGTAGGACCTAGGGAAGAAATAGACGGGCCCTCTAATTGATCGTGGTCTCCTCTTGATGCATGATGATCATGTCAAGTCAGCCTCGGATTGCAAATTCCCCCGTGTCGTCCGGTGATTCGGTCGGCCGAGCATCGGACATGCTGCCGATGGTAGGCGTGACTTGGGCTCGCTTCGTCAGCCGTGAGGAGAAGGAAGACAGAAACAAACGTCATTTCCCACATGTAGAAGATATAGGCCTTTTAACTCCGAGCCACCGATGTCGATGGTGTGGACTGCCACTGCCAGCCGTGTAGCTTTTATTGGTGGGCCGGAAATCGGCATTGAGGTGGGAGAATGGCGAGACGACGTCGACTCGGTTTCCGAGGATCTTGAGATGCATATAAAGATCCAAAGAGAGTCATTGTGTTGATGAAGTTATACCCATTCATCTCAAGTCATCTAATCAATCAGTCAACCCCATCGCCAATATGAAGGACAACGTTACCCCGCTGTATACCAGCCCTCAACTGGGCGCCAAGGTCTCGACATATTCCGAGCAGCACTCGACGCCGCTGCCCAAGTACATCAGCGACTACCACGCCCACATCTCCTCCACCCGTGATGATTCAGAGTACTTGAGCTCAGGCTTCCAATCCCAGTTCAACATCTTCCTTGCCAAGTCCATCGGTGCCAAGAGAGGTAAGTTCCAAGCTCTGCCGAGTCAGATATTCGCCAAGTTTACTAAACGGGCCGTTGAACAGTCCTCGAGATTGGCGTCTATGCCGGGTTCTCTGCCCTTGTCTGGGCTCATGCCGTTGGTCCAGACGGCCAGGTAACTGGCTTGGAGTACGAGCCCGAGTACGCCAAGCTCTCCAACGAGGGATTCGCAGCCAACGGCGTCAACAACGTTGAAATCGTCGTCGGCCCTGCATCTGAGACGTGAGAGAGAGACGCCCTGACTCGCCGAGAACAAAGAATGCTGATTCGGATAGGCTACCAAAACTGAACCCCAGCAAGCCGTACGACCTCGTCTTCATCGACGCCGACAAGACGGGGTACCCGGGTTATCTGAGACAGCTCCTCGAGGGGTCTCAGCCCGGCAGCACAAATAGGCTGCTCCGACCGGGGGCCCTCATCGTCTCGGACAACGTGCTGCGCCGGGGCCTGGTTGCGGATGACAAGGCGCTCGGCGACGAGGAGCTCACTGGCGACCGGCTCGCCAACGTCCAGGCCCTGAGGGAGTTTAATGACCTGAGCTTGAGCAACCCGCGACTGGAGACGTTTGTCATACCTCTGTGGGACGGTGTCAGCGTCACCAGACTTATTGATTAGATTAATTGGGGTGCACCAGTTATGTGTGATTTGTTCCAGGTGGTTCAAAGGGGTTGTCTCAGGCTCAGTATAAGTTTAATTTGATCGAGTACACGTTAATACTGAATAAGTGACAACAAGCAACATGGAGATGGAACATCTCTTGGTATTGTATCTGTAATGTACAGGTGAAAAGAAAATGTCATGATATTCATATTTGCGTGTAGAAAAGTAGCTCTAAAGAGCATTCTGGGGTATTTCCCTTGGCTTAATCCAACAGTAGTCATTAGTCCTCCTCTCTCATCTTCTCAACAGAATCCATAAACTCAAGTAAAAATTGCAGTGTGCCTCTTCTCAACCCACGTTACTTAGTAGCGGGTAGGGGAGGACTGGTAGGCAGCCATCTTCTTGCTCTCGCGGCTGCGGCGACGACGGCCCGAGCAGCAGGTGAAGAAGACAATGATGGTGGCAGCCAGGGCGAGGACAGCAGCGACAAGGACGAGCCAGATACCGACAGCCCACTCAGCGTTGAGGTCGATGTCTGCATTGTTGACCCGTCTCTTGACAATGGCGAAGCCAGCGAAGTCGCAGGCCAGGGCGACAATAGTGACAAAGAAGGCCAGGAGGGCGACAAGCGACGACATCAGGGAGCCCAATGTGCCGGCGCCGAGGGCCAGGAGGAAGGCGATGAAGCAGAGCCCGGTAGCAACGGGGTGCAGCACCATGACATAAGTCAATGCCTTGGCCGTGTTCTCGGCAGCATCAGAGAATTCAACGACATTGCCTCCAGCAGCGTTGTAAATGACAGAGGCAGGGTTGTAGCCGATCTGCGACTTAGAGCATTCATCGCTAAGGGCTTGTTAGTACGATGTTGACAATTTGGAGGCCATCGCCTCAACAATTGGGTTAAAACTTACCCGCTCTCTCTGAGAATGCAGTAACCAAAGGTGCCAAAGTTGATTGTCGTTGGGGTCTGGCTAGTGTTGGTCCGGGCCAGCTCGTTAAGGTCGACCTTAAGGATGGCGATGTCGTTGACTACAGGAGCAGTAATGTCAACGACGATAAGCAAGACTGTCGCTGCGAACAGCAAGAAGCCGCCGAAATGGTGGATGAATCGTCCAACGCCCATTGTGATGTGGTATATAGTGCGGTGTAAGAGTAGAACACGCTAGAGTATAGATGATACAGCTGATGCTAGAAAACAAAGAGATACGATGACCAGCCAGCCAGAAATCGAGGTCGTCGACGGCCAAGATATAAGTCGCGACACAATGCCGCTACTCAGGGCAACAAGCATTGCGCAGCAGATGGAACGGCGGTGCTTGGCTGAGACGTCATCACCAAGCCCTGTTTTGGGCTCGTCCGTGCC
This sequence comes from Fusarium keratoplasticum, assembly GCF_025433545.1. Lineage (NCBI taxonomy): Eukaryota > Fungi > Ascomycota > Sordariomycetes > Hypocreales > Nectriaceae > Fusarium > Fusarium keratoplasticum. Next base: position 2,655,607 of record NC_070533.1, read on the forward strand.
GAAACCCGCCATGCAGAGAGCCAAGCCATGGTAGTGATGCCCATCGCGAGGGACAGGTTCTACGACGCAGTGACGTAGATATGGTGGCTTTGTCGAATCGTGGCTAATCTGCCGGGGTGTGGGGTCGCTCGATTATGCCTGATTCGGGCCATCTTGTTGTTGGTCTTGACAAGGATCTTTTTCCTTGGGACGTGTGCCGTCGCTTTTCCAACGTCACACGTCCAAATCCTTGGCTGATCCAATCGAGTCCAGGAGCCTGGCGAAGTGAGGTAAAGTGAGGTGCTCAGTCTTGGAATGATCTGCTTGATCCATGGTGCAATTACACCGAGACAGCTTCCTCCTGGTCCTCGGTGAAAACCGTCTGGGCTGCCTCATCGCCGCGTGATACCAGGGATGAACATGATCGTCGCCTCAGGCAAAACTAATGCTAATTCGAGGTCTCCTGGCGTGGAGATGCTTAGCTTAGCCATGAGTTGCGTTGCGCAACTGGCTAAGCCTCAGTCGAGGAGCTGAGATTCGTCTCCTGTTTATGGGTCTTGTTTGACAGACTTTTCTTTTTCTGTTGTTGGCTGCTCGATATCATCCTCCAGTTCGACATCTTCTGGCTCATCATTCTCTGCAGACGCCTCCTCTTTCCCGCCAGAGCGTCTGAATTTGCTCGGGATCCCGTTCCGAAGTGCAAATCGCGCGGCAGCATTGGAATTTCGTGATGGCTGCGCTCCAAAATCGGGGGTCCATTGCTTCAGTCCCGTCGTCGCCAATGAGTCGGGGAGCGATTGGTTAAGGGTCTCGGAAATAAAAGATTTTTGACCCTTAATAAAATCGGGCCATGGTCTGCTCAATGTCGACTTGGCGCTGAGCTGATGTCGGTAGTCAGGAGACGGAGACACTTCGACAGTAAACTCCCTTTCCGCATCTTCTTGATTGTCTTGCTTGAACGTATGTCGACTTTCGATTACATTCAGAAGAGTTCCAAACCCTCCAGCACTGGCCTTGCGTTTTTCGTTCGCGGGTGTCGTGGACTTGGTCGGTGTCTGGACTATGACTTTATATGGGCTACTGGTAGTCACTTTGGTGGCCGCTGCAGCATCTCTCATCAACGATACAAATGAGGCATCTTTGCCCTGGGCAGTGTATGGTTAGCACAATTAGCAAGCCTCTTTGCTGATAAGGATGCCTACCGGGATGGCTCTAAAGTGTTCGACCGGCCCATGCTTCTCCAGCAACTGAAGAATGGACCGCCTCTCGGTCAACGTGACTGGCGGTGGTGAAACGGCAATGGATACAGAGCGCCTTGCTGTTTCCTGGGCGCGAACAGCACGTGCAGCCTGTGCAGCGGTAGACATGGCGCAATTGCTGAATTCGATCAAGGCGAGCTCGTAGAACAAAGAGCTTGTCCTTCTTGGTGGTGAGCAGAGAAGCTCCAACAAAAAGAATGCGGGCGGATGGCAGGGGTCAAACTCGGCTTGGTGGGGCCGAACCGTGCACGCATCCCGCGTCTCCAGCTCCTTCCTTACTTGCGCGATGCTCTTTGACTTGAACCTTCAACATTCGAACCTTTCATAAGCACACGACTTTGCGACCTGCTCAGACATCGCCTTCAACTTGTTACCAACGTATTCATCGCTGATCGATCCATCACCCTGCGACCGTACTTTATCTTCCGACTGCCGAAGAAACAAGCTACGAAACCTCCCTCCCACAGGAGGGCATCGGCTCCATCGACATGGCGACGCCAACAGCCATGAAGCACGTCGCCTCGCAGCAGGGCCGCACGCCCTCACAACTCGCTGTCGCAACGCCTCCCGTATCTACACCCTTCTCCAACCCCGCTCATGCCGTGTTTTCACCCCGAGGGCCGCGTTCGTCGCCGCAGCAGTTTAAGAAGTCTCCTGCTTCAACGCTCATGGCGGCGCAAGCCTCCAATGCGCCCTTAAACTTCGACAGTCCATCTACAGCGGCAGCTATGGGAGCCCTTGGTATTGGTGCTGGTCTTGATATTGGCCTCGACAATGTTGGCGTTGGCCTTGGGAATCTGGGCGCCCTTGCGGAGGATGATAAGCTGAAGCGTCTGGAAACCATTATCGAGGTCTTGAACGTATGTGGCCTTGCTGCTTCCAATGTGTTTCTCTGCTAACTTCTCGCAGAAAAAGAAGGGACTCGTCAGCGAAGCCGGCTTGGAACGTCTAGCGCAGCGAATAGGACTCGACTGTCTTTCAGAAGACCACACAGCACCTGACGGCCGAAAACGAAGAACCCTTGTCATAGCAGGCTCAGCCATTCAGTTGGATATTGCGTTGGACAATAATATCGTCGAAAACATCTCGCTTGCTTTTCCAGAGTCTGCTCCCTCGGTCACCAAGCACGTCGATCAAGCAAGTCAGATCCTCCTCAGAGATCTTCAACTGCTTCCAAACCAAAGCCCATTGACTAAAACCCTCGACAAATTCGCCATCAATCTAGAACGACTAGCAATTCTAGACAAGCTCAGCATCATTCCAGGACTCGACTGTCATGAGGCTCTGGCAGGCATCTATGTGAGCCTGGAGAGACTTTACCAGTGGGACGTGGCCCAACTCAGCCAGGAGCCAGGAATCAACAAGTCGCCCAGTGCGCTATCCGTTGCAGCCATGTGCACGCGGCATGGGTTCCCGATTATGCACTCGAGAGAGCGAGTGGGCTTGGCTTTGCAGTATTGGAAGACCCTACGACTTATTCAACCAACAACCGACAAACTCGCTTCATTTGCCGAAAAGCGAGAGAAGGTCTGGTCACTCTTAATCGGTTGCGCTTCTATGGGTGGCATCGGTCATCTGCCTGTGAGGGTCTCTGAGGACTGGATTTCCAAGAACGTGGTGACGGCTGAGCCGACCATGGATCCCAGGAAGCCGAGCCTGGACTGGCTAGAGCCCGATAATGTTGTTCTGCCCCCATCCGAAGAGAATAAGGACGCCGGAATGGAAATGATTCAACCAGATCTCTCAACGGCAAGGGTACCTCAGGTCATGTTTACCGTCACGTTTGACCCTCCTGTCATTCTCCCTCAAAACGACTGGATGCGGTTGCATGCACTTGCGAACGTGAGCGCTCCGCCCATCTTTGGATATCCGCCCACCTTTGACAGCTTGTTCTTTCCTGTGCCTCCTGGCAGTGCTCAGGATCCCAGTGAGCTCCGGACAATCACTCGTCAGCGCGACGTCCGCGTATATGACAAGGATCAGAAGCCATTTGTCAAGTCTCACCGGAACTCGTTGTTCATCTACAAACCTATATATTCTCAGGTCGTTACCGAGATGCCCTTCTCTCACCCTCGCCAGCTTATCGACATGCTCCCCTTGCTTCGGCAATATGCTTTCATTTCAACCTTGCTCGAAAGCAGCTTTGGGTCCGAGACGAAGGAAGCTGAACCGCTACCCAAGCAAGGAAGCGCACCAACCCCTGCACCCAAACCCAATGTTGCCAGCAAAAATGAGTTGGCAGACTTTATGGACCTTTCTCCTGCAGCTCCCGAGACGTCGGCCAGTGAAGAGATCAACTTGGATGTCACTCTCTGGGTCCATCCTACTCCTCATCTGCAGGTCGTCTTCCCCTTCCGCAACTCGACGGCTAACGTCACGCTCAAGGTGCTCGAGGACGGAGTAGTGGAGGTGGCTGATGAGAACGTCATCCCTCAAGATGAAAACGCCAAGATGAAGAATAAGGAGCTGACGCGGTCGGACCTTGGCAGGGTGCTGGAGCACATGGAGGATCTCTGCAAGTGGACTGAGTGGATCCGTACACGTCTTGCTTGAGGCGAGGTGGGCGTGGCCAGAAGTTGAGGAGTCGATTATCGCGTTAGGTAGAGTTGGATGATACCCCGAGAGTCGTGATTACGCACTCATGAAATGAACGCGCGTCAAGATTGTGGGAATGCAAAGTTAATTTGACCTAGTCATTCTCAATAACTCATACGCATAGAATCAATATTGAAGAGCATGTCAAACCAATGCCCTGGCCAAACTTCACCATCAAGTCAACCTCGGCTGGCATCGCCCTGGGATATAATACATTGTCTAGAGTTGATGTTAGTAGTACATGTACATGGGCTATTCCTTTGCCATCTGTAGAACCACAGCTGATATGCAGACTCATGGTCAATCCCGGCAACACAATGCCGACTATTGAAAAGACTTGAGCACAATCGTCGCGTCTCGCTCCGGCTTGCCTTCCTCTTTAATCTTCCTGACCCAGATCAACTCGCCGCTGGGGATATGGATGATGGCACTCCCGTCACGCTGGTCCGTGACAAGAGCCTCATACTTGGGCCCCTCCAGCCCCGGCTCAAGATTCAGATGGAGCGACATTCGTGAGCCGTAGACGGCGGGATCCATCAGAGATGCGACCTCGGCGTCCTGGAAGATTAGCCGCTTGGTTTGGCCTTTCTTGTTGACAGCGTGCGTCCAGATCGACCCGAGGACTCGCACCCTCCGTACAAACTCGTCGGCCGTCCAGTCGCCCCAGTTGATCTGCCCATCAGCCTTTGTGACTTTTGGCGCGTGGACGAGCTTCCTATCTCTGAGATCCTCGGCCTTCCAGTCTACCCTTTGATGAGGCGGTATGTGCACACCGTCCTGTAGGCCTTGGACGAGCATCTGGGCTCCGATGGGTGCGAGGAGGCTTGTGAGCTCCTGGACGGTGCAGCCGGGGGGTATTGGGATGCCTGGGCGAGGAGTCTGGGCTAGCACGGTGCCGTGGTCAAAGGCTTTGTCGTCGAGTGTCTGGAGAGAAACTCCGGTGTTTTGATAGCCTCTTAATATGGCATGATGGATTGGTGCAGGTCCTCGAAGGCTGTGTTGTTGTCAACCACTACGCCTGTATCCATGGGATTGTTCTTGACTTACTCTGGGAGCAGAGAAGGATGCACATTGAGGCCCCCATACTTGGCCGATCTCAATATCCGAGGAGGGACGAACAAGCCAAAAGAAACAGCGACGACGAGGTTCGTGGCCTCGGGTAGCTACAGAGCTACTTTCAGTCTCTTGAAGTAACAAGCCGGTTGGGGCCTTGAGCAACTCACCTCCCATTTTGTAAATGTCTCGCGCTGGTGGATCTTCAATCCTAACTCCTCTGCTAGTATTTTGCAGGGAACTAGAAGAGTGTCAGTATTTATAGGTTACATAAAGGGCTGTTGATTCACCTTCTCTGAGTGTTTTGAAGCTTCTGCCCATGCGCTTTGGGGGCAGAACCATGACATCCAGGGACTCGATCAGATCCTTGTTCCGACTATGCTCCTCGTATACGGCCTTTAATGATGCACAACTGAAGTCGTCGGAGCCGCAGAAAAGGATCCGTAGAGGCTCTGATGACCTTGTCGCTGCATGAGAGTAGCATTGCCGCCATGGGAATGATTGTCGGCCGAGCAATGACCTCGACCTCGTGAGAAGACGAAGCATTATAACGTGTATCCTCCCATGGGACGAAGATATAATGTTTCTCTCCTTACAACAGTCGGTGATGGTGAGTGTTGAATTCTTACATGCATCCTTGTCAACAGTCTCGATGGTCCCAGTGAAAGAATGGATCACAGTCGCGATTGGTGCAACATCTGCTTATTTGCATCATCCGCCCAAGAAGGCACTATCATTATTTGAGTGACAAAAGCTTCAGATTATATCAATGCCGTCTAGAGGAAGCCGTGGGCATCTGCATTACCATTATCCAAGTTTGTTGAAAACAATTCGTTGTGAATGCTGCTAATTGCACGCACACCGAAAAGATTGCGTTGTGCTCTAGGGTAGCGCCATCAACGACGAGATGCCAAGCAATCATTGGCATTCACCTCCATCTAAGGACGGCTTGCTGGTTTACGTTTATTCAAGATAGACAAGTTTTAGCACAGATATAATCGCAAAGCGTTCAAGTTGTTGCTTTTGGAACCATTCAGTATGTTTTGCCCTCTTGTCAAATCAATCTCCCTAGTGTCCAACCATGTCCTAAGCGGCCGTGTCCCTCGTCTTCTTCATTGCGTCCAGGATCCGCTGCTCGCACTTTTTACATGACCGTATATCAATAGATTCCTTCCGGGACAATATCTTCTTTTGACACATTTCCGGTTGATTGCTCATGACATGCTCGCACTTCTCCTCCTTTTGGTCGTAACGGACGAGGTAGTCGCATATGTTGCAGTGATACTTGATGAAGGTAGTTATGCACATCTCGAAGTCTTTTGGTTGCTAGAGCTCAGTGATGTTGAAAGGCTGGGATTGTTCGTTGAGGATGCTGGGGATATCGAAGGGCTTGGTCTGTTGGTCGGAATAGTTGGCTACTTATATGTGGACTCTCGTTTCTTGAAATGCTGTGGCATTGCTGTGATACATGCTGGTTTAACTCGAGACGTGGTGACTTGAAGCCATAGCCAGTACGATTAACTATCAAGTTTCAAACTTTTAAGTAGGCCAATGGGATAATGGTACCACACAATCTCCTGTTAGCTGGAGCTGTGTATGCCCAATTGGATATTCCTATCATGTGTGTCCTCCAAGACTCAATATCGCCCACCGCCATGCGAGGACTGGGTGCGTATACGAGTAAGGCGAGGCAAAGACAGGAATCCCTATTACAGAGCGAGATATGTGCTGCTGTCACGGAGCTGAGACTCAACTTGGGCCTGATTCTCCACGTAGAGTTGAGACGATGTGGCTTCAAGGGATGGTATAATCATTCAACATATTAGAATAGATCATCCACAGCCTTATCGGCATCCTTCTGGATCAACTCAACCATGCCCTGAAATGCCATATTAGAACCTGACTTGCATGGAACGGGCGATCACTGACCTTGGGCATGATGGGCTTGCCATCCTCACCCTTGACATAGCGGAAGGGCATCTCGGTGCTCTCGTGCTCGTTGAACTTGAGCTCCGGAAAGTCGAGGTAGGGAATCTTGTCAACGGGCACTAGGTGGTCACTGTGAGCTTCCAAGCATAACACCATGTACCTATGGCGGTGACGAACCCCTGTCCTGCACGACGATGCGAGTCACTCGCACTGCTGTATCTGTTGTCATCTGCTTTGGTCCCAGCCTGCGACCCTCGAAGCCCTTCTTCCTGAGCTCGGATGTTCGGTCTGTGAGTCCATGTTAGGTAATGTACCACCACTGGGAAGTATTCTTGTCATTGCCACACACCTCGGGGAGGATCATCGCCTGAATATCATACGTCAGTAACTCCTCAACAGTTCTCAACAGAATTGGATATAAACGTACCCAAGATGCCTCCAAACAAGAATGCGTCAAAAGTATCACCATCCTCGGGGGAGAGATCCTTGGCAGCGGCAGGGTCAAGGAGACAGACGCGAGACTTGTTGGCTGCGTAGAGCTCCTCGACACCTCGCTGCTCGGCCGTGAAGGCGGGGTTGCTGGCCAGGTCGGCAGGGACCTTGAAGGTAGGAGGCAGACTAGACAGGATGAAGGAGCCGTGGGTATCCTGCGTCTCTTTGGCAATGGCCAGGTACTCGAGCTCTGACCAGGGGCCGAGCTCTGGGTCGAGATGCTCGACAATAAACGTCTTGCCTGTGGTGGCCATGGTTTTCTTTGTCTGCGCTGAGGGGTAGTGGGCAGGGGTTATTCGCTTGTGCACGCCGTGATAGTGGATGGTCTAGAAACGCCCGAGATGAGCTGAATGCCTATCTTGACCTGACTGTTTTATTGATATGATTCTGTAAAAGAGATTTTGGTGGTGCGCTTGGTTGGCCAAGAGAGGGTTTTGGAAAAATTGCTAGCTAGAGGCAATCCAGTGAGAGATCGCCAGTGGAGGCACTGGGCTTGGGTGCCACGAGAAGTGTGTAAGTGATGCGACTCCGCAAACAGATTCAGTCAGCGGAGAAGATGCATGATAAACAGGAAAAAATACGAGTAAAACATGCATATTCATAGCTATTCTCCTCGATGCGAAATACGCACATTACGCTTGTAAAGTAAAGATCCATGTCGCATCTATCCGCGGATCCATCTCCAATACTCCCTGCAGACAAACGAGGCTGCTATTGAGCACTGATTATCGGTCACAACAGGGCGCCACGCAGTCTATTGAGTATCTTGGCAGTAGAGAGCAAATAGGCTCAACACTTGCAGTAGTAAGACATCCCTATATCGCAAATCATAGTCTCGTGGTCAACAACAACTCCTCTTACGAAGGCACAAATTGGAGGCAATTGTTAGTGGAGATATCCCCACTACAAGAGCCCCTGGACGTCTCCTTTCCCGGAAGAATCGGTGCCAGAACTGGCGCCAAGCCACAAAGCCGAGCCCCAAGCCTCCTCATCAGCCGCCACTAAAGCGGAAGCTTGCTTGCCTGGTTGCAGCGCATTCGGGGCTCAATGGCCCCGTAGGTCCCGGCGAAGGTAGTTTCGTAGCTGTCGTCAGGCGAGGCAGGAGGTAATCTGTAATCCGGGGTCTCGACCTGCCACCTCTCCCTTTAACCCTTTCAAGATCCATCGTTTCAACTGTGCCAGGCCAGTTCGTCGACCAACTCTTGGCTGGCATCGGCTTTTCATCTCTCTTCTTATTCTCTTCTATTTCTTTTCTTCCCCCCGTACAAGACGCAAACGCGCTCGCTCCTTGATTCTGCGTCTCCTTAACATCTCCCGCGGCGTCTTCCGTCCGCAACTTCATCATGGCCTTCCTATCGATACCCTCTCCGAGGCGATGGGTCGCCCTCCTTTCTCTCTCCCTCGGGCCAATCCTGGGCGCAGCAGACGCAACACCGAATTCAGCGGCAGATTATTATGTTCGCGACCTGCCTGGGCTCCCTGCGAATGGCCCTAATATCAAGATGCATGCTGGGTAAGTTGGCACGTGTCTCCGCCTCGTCCGCTCCCGCTGACGCGTTCATCTTCATCGCAGTCATATCGAAGTTACCCCCGAGAGCCACGGAAATCTGTTCTTCTGGCACTTTGAAAACCAGCACATCGCCGACAAGCAACGAACCGTCATCTGGATCAACGGCGGACCAGGATGCAGCTCCGAAGATGGCGCCATGATGGAGATTGGCCCCTATCGGCTCAAGGACAAGGAGAACCTCTACTACAACAATGGCTCCTGGGGCGAGTTTGCCAACCTCCTGTTCGTCGATAACCCTGTGGGCACTGGATTTAGTTTGGTCGACACCAATGCCTACGTGAAAGAACTTGACGAGATGGCCGATCAGTTTATCCAATTCCTCGAGAAGTGGTTCGCCCTCTTCCCCCAGTATGATCGCGATGATGTGAGTATCTGTTGGCCCTGCGGAAATGATGACTTGCTAAGATGTCGCAGATCTACATCGCTGGCGAGTCCTATGCTGGACAGCACATCCCCTATATCGCTAAAGCCATCCTCGCCCGCAACAAGAAGAATCCCAGCAAAGCCTGGAACCTCCAGGGATTGTTGATTGGAAATGGCTGGATCTCCCCCGTGGACCAATATCCCGCCTATATCTCATTCGCTCACGAAAAGGGGATCATCGAGAAGGGCTCCGATAACGACAAGAAGCTGCAATCTGCCCTGCGAGGCTGCGAAAGAGTCATTGCTTCCAGCCCTGGTCGCGTCGACTATGGTGAATGCGAGGAAATCTTGAAGAACATCCTTGAGTTAACCCGAGATGGCAACAAGTGCATCAACATGTACGACGTGCGGCTCAAGGACACCTACCCCAGCTGTGGAATGAACTGGCCCCCGGATCTGGAGTATCTGACTCCTTATCTCGGAAGAAAGGACGTCGTCGACGCTCTGCATGTCTCCGCGATGAAGTCTACCGGGTGGACAGAGTGTAATGGAGCTGTGGGCGGTGCCTTTACTGCCAGGAAGTCGAAGCCCGCTGTTGAACTTCTGCCAGATATTCTCAAGGAGGTCCCAGTCCTCCTTTTCTCTGGAGCCGAAGACTTTATCTGCAATCATCTTGGCACTGAGGAACTTATCAGCAAGCTGGAATGGAACGGTGGCAAGGGTTTTGAGGTTACCCCTGGAAACTGGGCTCCTCGTCGGGACTGGACCTTTGAGGGTGAGACTGCCGGTTTCTGGCAGGAGGCTCGAAACTTGACCTACGTTCTGATCTACAACTCGTCTCACATGGTCCCCTTCGACCTTCCCCGCCGTAGCCGGGACATGCTGGACCGCTTCATGGGTGTCGACATTAGCAACATCGGAGGCGACCCAACCGATAGCCGCATTGACGGCGAGAAGGGTCCCGAGACCACTGTGGGTGGCGCCTCCAACAAGACTCAGTCTGCCGCCCAGGACCATCAGAAGCAATTGGACGAGGCCAAGTGGGCGGCTTACCAGAAGTCTGGCGAGATTGTTCTTGTCATTGTCATCATCGTTGTCATCGCATGGGGCTATTTCGTCTGGCGCGAACGTCGCAAGGGAGCCGCGTACCATGCCCTTGCCAACCACGACAACACCAGTCATTCAAATGGCTTCCGGGCCAAGTCACAGCCAGGTGATCTGGAGTCGGCTGCTTTCGACGAGAGCGAGCTGGACGATCTGCACGGGTCAACGCCGGCCACTGCTACCAGCGCCAGGTTTCCTGTGAACCGTGGTGACACTCAGGAGAAGTTTGTCACTAAGTATGCTGAGCCTAGTTCATAAACGGAAAGCATACTGGGTTTGGGCAGGAACATGGTCCAACATTCATTTAGCTGGCGTCGTGGTCTTTTGCATACTGAGAGGTCGGTATAGGAGTAAGGCGTTTTTTGTATAGGAAGGGAGGTAGTTGAAGTAGAAATCAAATCATATTTTTGTTGTAATCATCTAGATGGGCCGAGCTACGCCGTGAACGCCATTTCTAAAATCTAGAGCGCTCCGTAGAAAACCAGCCTTTGCCTCCTGGCTGCTTTTGTGATGCAGCCTTTGTTTGTCCTATCCCAGGTTCCCAAGAGAATCCAATCCGTGCCGTGATCAAATCTGTCAATACGCCTGCAGTGCCGCGCCGTCGTGGTAGTTCATGAAAAGAGTCTGAAGTTTACAATTGCACATCGTTGTTGAGCAGCCGGACCTCCTCGCCGGGCTTGAAGGGCGGCAGGCCGATGTAAGGGCACCCGTCGCATCGGAAAGCATCGCCCAGCGAGCAGTTGCCGCATGAGCCAACCTTGCCCTGGACGGTAAAGTCGATCTCAGCAAGGTCGTCGGTGGCCAACTTGACGCTCTCAAGCTTCTTGTCGGCTTCGGCGCGCTTCTCAGCGTCCTCCTTGGCAAGACGTTCGGCCAGGCCGCAGCTGCAGTCCTTGCAAGCGCGACGGCGTTTGCCGGCCTTGGGCTGACACTCTGGAGCTGATGCAAGGTCAGTAAAATGTGGGGTATATACTGGGAAGGAATTGACATACGGACGTTGATGGGGCGCAAAAGATCTTCCTCTGTCATGAGGGTATCCTCGTCGATGAGGTCATCGTCGTCAAGGTCGTCGCTAAGATCGATGAAGCCGACACCGGCGGGGACCACGGGCTTGACCTCGACAGGCTTCTTCTTCTTCAGATTGAGGGGAACGGAACCATCCGCAAGAGGAGCGGGCTGGTTCTTCTTCTTAAGACCAAACTTCAAGGTGACGGCTCCCTCGTTGTCGCCGTAGTTGGGCTTCTCGAAACCTCCCCGCGAAGCCACCAGGCCGGCCAGCACCGCTTCCTTAGACAGGGTGGACTCCTCCAGGCTATTTCCATCCTGTGACTGCAGGCGACCGCTGGGCTTGAGGGCTTCCGCGACAGGGCCAAGAACGGCGCGGTTCATCAGAGCCAGGGACTCGCCCAGCATGGACGAGGCGTCGGCGAGGATCAGGACGAGGTCGTAGGTGGAAGGCGGCAGCTTGACCAGTCCCGCAGAGAGACGGTCAAGCATCTGGAGATCGGTAACGGAGCGGTCATAGTCGGCGAGGACAGACGAGAGGGCGGAAGAGTGGGAGGCAAGAGTGGGAGGAGCCAGAAGCAGCGTCCGCTTGGGTGGCGAGACAGACTTTGAGACGGGCATGACGAAATCGTCGCTCGGATCGATCATGAGGGTTGCAGGCGCCATTGCAAAAGAGAGGGACTGGAAGAGCTGATGAGGACAAGATGAAGACAACGAGGAGGAAGAAAAGGGAAGGGGACAGGGCGCTGGATTTGTATTGGAGTCGGTACAAGCCCTGACGACTTTTAGCCCAGGGCGTTGGTGTGAACCGGATTAGTCAATCGAAGCAGTAGCCGCGTGTGGCCCGCCGTAGATGGACTGTGCACTTTGCCCTGGTAGAAGCGGTTGATACAGTGCGGATGCGTCCCCGGACGGACGGTACTACATCGATATCAAGAGTTGCGGGGTTCACTTCTGCTTTTCCACGGACAACGAACGGAAGCCCATGATATCGATAAGGCCCCCCCCTTGTTCCGACTGCGGAGGTGCGGAGCCAGCCACAAATCGACCCTGCAGCCGTGCTTGGACGGAGTTGTACTACGAACGGAGCCAGAGATAATCATGACGGGTTGCTGACTAGACCCAATTCCTCAATTGCGTCCTCAAGAAGATGCGGGATGCACTGTGTGGCTGCGAAACAACCTTAATCCTAGACCTTCACCTCACCTCTCAAACCCCCTTTCAGTTCACCTCTCCCCCGGAGATGCAGGAACTCGCAATTCTCGCTTATGTAGAAATCGCCTGCTAAACCGTATGACCCGGCTCTTGCGAACCCTCGACTCCCGACCGTGCTCTGTCCTATGCCACCACTTGTGATTGCGCTGACATATCGTCCTTGGTAATCGGAAAAGATGGGGGGAGTGTTCCGGGCTAGTAGAGCGATGTCGGACCAATCCCGACGACGACGATTTGTCTTTCCCCGGCACTTTCTGACCCAAGGGGATAGGTTGCCGATCTTGTGATCTCGTGAGCGGATTCATGCTCCGTGGCACCGATCACCCTAATTTTCCGCGCTGGACACATGCTGCAGCTGTTGTGGGGAGGAGGAGGGATTTCCGGGGTCGAGCATGCCGGGTTCTTTCAACACGTGCTTAGCAATCGCTTGTGCTTGTGAGGCTCGCCGCCGAGCAAGCACTGCTGGGTTAACGTGAGAGCTATTACTGAAGCTGACCTTTGCTACCGGTGGCGAGACTGCTTGCCCCTTGTTCTAAAACTTGACTGTCTTGACCCACGCGGTTCAGCAGTGTCTCTTCGCGTCTAATAAACTACTCGTACTTGCTCTCTAGCAGCGGGACGGACCGCAAACTACTTACCCTTAGCTTTCTAATATTTTATTTATATTTCTTTTATTTCTTATTTATTATATATTTGTTTTATCTCTAGAGTAGTCTTCTTTAAAATTTACTTTCTTTATGCCCGTAACTGTTTGCTGCCTTATTTTATCGCAGAGTTCCCTTCTCTTAGACTAGTATCATCCTAAGGCTTCACCACCTTAGGATGAGCAGTGATCGCAACTGCCCGCTATCGGGACGGTCACTGCGTCTTGCATCTATAGAATCTTCTCGTAGAAAAATACACGCCGGTTTGTTTTGAAAACATCTTCGCCTAAGGCATCTGCTCCGGTCGCGTGCCTTCCTTCTCTCTTCTTTGATCGCGAACGTGCATCTTGGTTGTGAACCCAACGCACCTTCCTCAACTTCATCTCTCCGCGTTGAGCATAAGGCATCACACCTTGTGCTTAAGGCATCTTTGAGATAAAGCAGAGGTTCTTTCCTTCTCCCTCTTCACGCAAAGACACCAATCTTTGCCGCGATCTCAATACGAGCTCGCCAACGACACCGGTACACACCGATACACAAGGTACGATCGCTCTATATTCTCCTTCTTCTCATATTCCCCCATACTGGGCTCTCGCGGGCATATCACGGTCCCTCACGAACTCTCGCGATTCTCTTATCCCGCTCTTCGCGAGCTCGCGATCCCGCCTACGGTTCTCGTCTCGATCTCTACCATCACAGGCATACCAAGCTCTAGGCTTGACAGCCCGAGTGGCATCTCAAGACCATATCTCAAGCTATCTTCCTTCTCCTTCTTCTTCTTTTCCTTCTTCTTTTTTTTTTGTAGTAATTCTCTTATTTCATCTCCTTGCGCGCAAGATTGGGACGGTCGCGCAGCCCAACTTCCTCAAATCTTTCTTTTTCACTTCCTGGCTTGTTCTACGCCTGCCTCATACTAACAAACGGCTACAGCGACTCACCTTCGTTTCCGACACTGCCTTTAATCATGGCTGACTGGGGTCAAACCGATCAGGGGGGGTCGTCCCAGTGGAACACTGGAGGCCAGGACGAGTGGGACACTGGAAAGCAGGACACGTGAGTTTCTTCTCGTGGGGACGAAAGATGGCTCTTTCGCCTCTTCTAACCCTCGTAGCAACAACTTTGGCAATGACGGCGGTTTCGACAATGGTGGCTTTGCCAATGGCGATGGATTCGACAATGGTGGCTTTGAAAACGGCGACGGTGCCGAGAATGGTCATGCCAACGACAATGACAAGTGTTTCGGCTGCGGTGAAACTGGGTATGACATTTCAAGAACCAAGTCTCTTGTTTCTCACATACTGACACTTCCAGTCACCGTCGTGCTGAGTGCCCCAACCCTCAGGAGATGGCCTGCCGCTACTGCAAGCAGCCTGGTCACATGGTGAAGGATTGCCCTGACAAGCCTCCCATGGTCTGCGAGAACTGTGGTGAAGAAGGTTTGTTTCACAATGCTCCAGGGCGTGGGCTTCGCTCACATCTTCGCAGGCCACATGCGCAAGAACTGCGAGAACGCTCGCAAGATCAACCGCGACCACATTGCTGATGTCTCTCTCGAGGAGGCCTTGAACAAGATCAAGCAGGCCGTTGCTGAAAGAGACGTTGACGACGCCAAGGAGGGCGTCCAGGAGTACATCAAGGCGACCAACGGAGAGGCCACTTACCGTGATGTCCAGACCGCTCTCATTGAGAAAGACATCGGTCTCTGGCTGATTGCTTCCGAGAAGCCCCTTCTTCAGGTCTTCGCCAACATGGACCTCCAGGGAAACATAGGCAAGAAGTACACGGTCTCGTACCGCTTCACTGAGAAGGCGGACCGTCCTCGTGAGGTTGAGGGTTGGCCCAAGGACCGGGACGAACTCCTTTCTCGCCTTGACGACGCTGGAGAGGTCGTCGACAAGGGTATACCCCTGTGCAGCAACTGCAAGGAGCTTGGTCATATCTCCAAGTACTGTACCCAGGAGAAGGCGGAACGCACCGATGCTCCCAAGATTTCCTGCTACAACTGCGGCGGGGAGGGCCATCGTGTTCGTGACTGTGAGTATTGGAATCTAGTCAACTGTCGTTTTGCTGACATCTTCGGCAGGCCCTGAGCCTCGCGTTGACAAGTTTGCGTGCAAGAACTGCGGGTTAGTTGCAGGTCCGGACGTTCAACCTACTTCAATGACTGACATACATTTAGCCAATCTGGTCACAAGGCTTCTGATTGTGAGGAGCCCCCTAACCCGGCCAATGTCGAGTGCCGCAAGTGCAATGAAGGTGCGTAAACCAGCTACCTACACTCTTTTCAACATGAACTAACCCTTGTAGTCGGTCACTTCGCCAAGGATTGTCCCCAGGGTGGTGGTCGCGCGTGCCGCAACTGTGGTGAGGAGGGCCATATGGCCAAGGAGTGCGACAAGCCTCGTGACATGTCCAGCGTCACTTGCCGCAACTGCGACAAGCCGGGCCACTACAGCAGAGAGTGTCCCGAGCCCAAGGACTGCGAGTGCTTTGATAGGACAGCTTCTACCAGCGGTGCTAACTGAGTTCTAGGGAGCAAGGTCCAGTGCTCAAACTGCCAGCAGATGGGCCACACAAAGGTCCGTTGCAAGGAACCTCCCGCTGACGAGATGGATGGAGGCAACTTCGGTGATGCCGACAACGACGCTGGTTGGGCTAGCGCTGGCGGCCAGACAAGCGGTGATCACAAGATCGCCGATGATGGCTGGACAGTTGCTCCAGCTGCCTCGACTGCCGATGCTTCGGTTTGGTGAATCAACCATTCAAGAACAAGAGTTCGGCCGATGTCCAATCTCACGCGTTTTGGGAGTTGCACTCTACACCTAAAGGGCACCTGGGGATGTGTATGTAATGGGACAATTTCGTCCAACATTGACGATGGGAGACAAAAAGTAGGTGGCCAGAATAGTAACTGAGTGCAATCAAATCTCAATTCAATCAGGACTGGTAGTTGTCGTGACAGGGCTATAGATTGTAGTCTAGTGCAGAGTGAACTAACGTAGTGAAGAGTAACACGCCATTGGTCCTTGGCGGCCATGAACAAGATCGTCCCGACGACCCGCACCCCGCATCATCAACCGAGGGTCCGAGGCTCGATGTGATTGAGAGCTGGATCATGAGTCTAGACCATCTCATTTTGGGTCTGGGCGTCTAGGTCGACGCTGTTGAAACACCAAGATCTGTGTTTGACTGGTATTGACAAGGTGGCATCAATCACAATGGCCAACCCTCGTGTCATTGTCTACCACTACTCGTACTCACCATATGCCAGACGGCTGATATGGTATTTGGCCCTACGTGGCATACCGTACAGCCAATGTGTAAGTTGGAGTTTGAGCTTATACCACATACCTTGGCTAGGTACTCATTGGTACTGACAGGGAGATAGATTCAACCTCCTTTGATGCCCCGACCGGACGTCTCCCGTCTGGGCATCTCATACCGTCGTATCCCGATCCTCGCCGTCGGTCGCGATGTCTATCTCGACACGCGGCTACAGATGCGCAAGCTCGAGGCCATGTTTCCTGAGCTGCCTCGCCTCGGCGCCACGAGCCCTGACCAAGTCGCTGTTGAGCGCCTACTGTCGAGCTTCACCAACGACACGGGCATCCTAGCCACAGCTCTACAACTCCTCCCGCAAGACCTACCTCTCCTCAAGGACCCAGCGTACTACCGCGACAGGGGCGACTTTCTCGGCTCCGAGCTCAACGGCAGTGGCATGGATGCGAAGAAGCCAGAGGCGCTCGTCGAGGTGGCCCGCGCCATCGGCTTCCTGGAGACGACTCTTCTCGCCGACGGGCGCGACTGGATCTTGGGGACCGAGAAGCCGAGCCTGGCTGACATTGAGGCCATCTGGCCGTTCCACTGGATAACAGGCCTCCCAGGCGCTCTACCTGAGGACAGCTTCTCCCCCTCAGTGTACCCGCGTGTATATGCCTGGATCCGACGGTTCCAAGCCGCCGTGTCGGCGGCCAAGAAGCGAGTGGGCGCCCCCGTGACTCTCTCTGGCGAGGAGGCAGCCAGCGAAATTCGGGCCGGGTCGTTCTGCGAGCCCGAGAAGGATGTTGAGGCTGGTGACGCGGTCGTTCTCGCGCAGGGCCTACGAAAGGGCGTGGCGGTGATGGTCTGGCCGACTGACACGGGGTCTTCGGGCCGTGACGAGGGGACGCTCACGGGTATTGACGCCGACGAGGTCGTGTACGAGACTCGAGGTGTTGAGGGCTTGGTGAGAGTTCATGCGCCGAGGTACCGGTTTAGGGTAGAGAGGGTCAAGGATGCCAGGTTGTGAGGAGGGCGTTTGCTAGCGGGGATGGAAAATTGTTGCCGTCTTGTTGGGTCGCGAACTTGAGTTCTTGGGATCGACATGGTTGTTAAGCCGCGGGCCTTTTTGTGATTCATATCCTAGCTTTTCGGGGTGAATTAGAGTACATGTTTTGTGTTGGCAGCGAATTCATGAATCATATATGTACGTGTTGTTCCGCTTTGTCGGCGACCGTGACTTTTCAACTTGGTTGGGAATCCCCTCACTTACAAGCAAACAAACACCCAACATACAGCCAAACTTGCTTATTGACTCATAGACACCTTTCCCAGACGTGTAGCTCCGAACACGGTAGTACTCCATGCTACCTCGCGCAGAAGTCTCGTCAACTGACACGATGCAGAGCATTCAGAGACATCTGGTCTTTTACTGCCATGGTCTAGGGTGGCCGTATTGCAAATGTGCAACACCAACAACCCATCGCGACCAGCCCCACGGTCGCGGGCCTCGGCCGGATCTGCAACAGGTACCAAAGCCTCCCAGGAGAGAGAGGGGAAGATGGGCGCACTGATCCTGTTTGGCCGTTGAATGCTATTCATGGAAAAGCGATACGTCAGAAACACAGCAAGATTACTACATGGGGACGTGCAATACCACCAAGCACTTCAGACACACACAAGGCACCGCTCAATACTTGGCATCAGCCGGAAACAACTTGACCAAGTGTCCCATCCGAGACGGAGTCGCACATCGAATCTCGATCATGTGCCGTCGGGATCTCGATTATCCTCCAATATCCGATCCGACTGTGATACAGGCTCTCAGGACGGGCACGATTCCTTGGACACAAGCGCCGACGAGCCAGCTCCGTCTTCTGAATCCGGGCTCTTTTGCCCGGCCACCAGACGCACAGTAGACGTCCAGTCCAGTGTTCAATGTTGTAGGTGCCAACAACTTGTGTTGATATGCAGTTGAACGTGAAACGCCATCCGTAGCTCGGCCGAGTTCACATCACGTCATGGTCTCAATTAGAGTTCAGAGAGACTGGAGGCGGCTCTGCTCTAGGTTTAAAGGCGTATCAAATGGACACACGGCTTTCAAGCAATGCTCGACGACACTCGCACATACATACGCCTTATTCCCCTCGGCCGTGCCAGCTGCCATCGCCAAACGCGAGATTCGAGGTTTGATGAGACATGTCGCCATGATTTTTGGCGATAGAACCATGCGTCATAGCCCAAGGGAGGCGGGTCTTCTCTCACGTTCGTGTGGGGCATGGACAGGACAGAACCATGAGCCTCTAGATTGCCAATGCGGGACAATGTCTGTGTGTTTGTTGAGCCTCGAAAAACCGTAACTGAGGCGTGTAAGCAGCACCATCTGGCCCCCTGAGAGTTCGTGTTCACGCCATCAGTTAGTTAGTTCATGTCGCGGCTGCGGACGGAACGCTTGGGGGAAGAAAAGCTTGGAAGTGGACGCTTAGAAATGCGAGCCAAGGGGCACGGCTTGAACGGAGATGCAAGCCGGCCGAGCCAGCCAACCTGGTTCTGGGATGGACGCTGGACAAAACTGGACCGTAACGGGTGGGACATTCCTCAGACGGCCAAAAGCTTGTGACAATGGACGAGGAGAGAGGAGACAGACGGATGGAAAGACAGGGAGAGAGAGATGTCTCGTCCGTCTCGTCCGTCTCCAGCATGTCCGTGTTTCTGAACTGACGTCATGGGCCAGTCATATTGCGCTTGAACGCCTGCAGGTATCAGCACAGTGCTGGACCCAAGCGCGTCCTGGCCTCAAACGAGACACTGTGTGTGCTCAACGACATTTGCAAGTCCTCGCGTTTCGTTTCGTTTCTGGCCTCTCTTTGGCTGGGTGGGATCAAGTCCCCCTCCCACCAGTTCCGGAGCCATCTGTGAAATCTCCCCGAAATCTTCAGGGTGAGATGGGACACCATCCGAGATTAGTTGCTGCTCACGCTCTGATCCCCTTCTTCTTGTAGAGGTTGCTAAATGGATCTGGCGTCCGTCGCCGCTGTGAGGCGAGGCGACTCGACTCCCTCTCAAACGCGCGCGTACACGCGATCTTTGTCTGTGACCCGGGCGGGAAATGGCCAGATTGGGGTGACGCTGACGAGGATCCGATATGGTCCAGGGGGGATGAGTTAGCGCGCCGCCTCGATTTGTAACCTGCAAAGACTTGGACCAGTCAAGACCGAGCACCGCAGAGAAGGAGACGGGGAAGGATTCGAAGTTTTGCTGTCAAGCTGGCCACTAGCAAAGTGGTCATTTTACTTGGTGCAAGTGCTGAACTCCTGTCTCCTGTACCGCATCTCGGCGGTCCCCCGGACCGGAAGAGGAGACATGGGGTTGACAAGTCGGTCAAGAGGTCGTGTCGGAGAAAGGGGCTTGCAGCAATCAAGAGCTTCTAAATCTGCTGGGTTGTGAATGAATGCGTGAGGTTGTTTGTTTGTGCGGGCGTGCGTGAGTGTGTGTGTGGTAGAGTTCAGGGGGGTGTTGCAGCAACGTCGATCTTTCGACAGCGCCTCAACTCGGTGGATGCCGGCAAGGACCGTGAAAGGAAAGGAGGCATTGAAGGGTCGCCCGATTATTAAGAATCGTCAAGTGGTTGAGGCAGACAAAGAGGTCAGAACGAGATGTGGTGATGTGAGTTTGTGTGGAGAGAGGAAACGTGACATTTGATCCATCTCGCCTTCCAGAGCCGAAACCACGGACGGACAAGCAAGTGACGGAAGGAAGGATTCGAGACGAGGTCACGAGCTTTTAGAAAATTGCTGCAAATTGGAACGCGGAACACGAAGGGTTTCGATGCAGTCAACCGCGCTCGAGCTCGTTCTGAAAGGCCCTGAAACAATAGTTCCCTGAAAGCGGTCATTGCTGTCGTTGTCGCTGATGGTGGTGGTGATGATTGCTGGCTGTGGTGAACAATCATCCATGATTTTGACAAGGCATGGCCTTCCTTGGACTCCTGCGTCATCGCGACGTGCGCCAGGCCAATTGGGCCGAGGGGGGTGGGAATGACGGTGTTGCTCCGGCTTCGAGACCCGCTTTTCTCTTGCATCCTGCTGGACACTGGCTCTGCAATTGCTCGAATTGGGGTGTGGAGCAAGCAAAGTGCTAGTGGCTCGTGTACCCGTACAGTGTCAATTTTGTGCATTGCTAGGTATTCCGACTTGTAGATAGCAAGGTGCTTGCTTTGTTTGAGCCAGTATCAAATTCGGTACGATTGCTGGTGACAATTAATTCAGAAGACGGATATAAATCAAACCCTATGTGAGCAATATCTCTCAAGGCCAGATACATGCCATAATTAGAATCGTCAAGTAATCACCGATGCGTGGGGTGTTTCCAGGACATGGCGATCGTCCCTATTTCCTCTGGCACTTCTGTCCCCGTCCGGGCTCCCCTCCTTGCAACAGATGACGCTGATTGGCTTCCCCGACATTCGCAGAGGGGAAAGAATCGGACGACTCAACCTGCAGCACAGTACGCACGGTACACTCCATCCAGTGGCCAGTGGGTTTTGTCAGCCGCCCTAGCGCGTCGCCCTCTCAGGCTCTTCCATTTTTTTCGCCCCCCCAGGTCCGGCCGCGCCCACCCCCAAGCAGGCCTTTCCAGGAGCCCAGCGCCGCCGCCTTCTTTTTCTGCGCCTTCTTTTCCTCGCTGCCCACAAACGTCATCTCTGACGTCTTTTCCCAACCTGATCCTTTCACAATCCTCGTCCATCGACGCAATCCCGCAAACAACGCCGCCCGCTTTGTCGTTCTTCGTTCGAGACGGGACGCTCCTCGCCAGGCACGAGCCGCAACTCCACTGCAGAAACGCTGTCGCAGTTGAACATCTATTTTCCCGTATCTACTCTTTTTTGCCCATCCCTAATATTCTTTCCCACCCGTTGCACGCCCAGACGTGCGCGCGCGCCTCGCCTCGCCTACCTATCTACGCATTGCACACTCCCACATCTCCTCCTTGGACGACTTTGACGCCGAGTGTCGAGTACGCATATATCCATCTTCGACCAGATATTTGCCTTTCTAGCAAGCGCCGCCCTGGACTCAACAACTCGTCCCAACCGGCTTAAACAATCGAGAAGCTCCAAGAGGCTTATGCGTTGCGCTGTACGTGCGCTTTTGACTGTCCACGACAACTGCAACTCTTCCCCAGTCCAGCTCCTGGACTACCTTGCCCTATAGTATCTTTGCGGTCGTAGACCGGCTGTCGCGCTGCTTTTCTACCTACCGTCGCCTCTGACCTCATTTGACTTTTTCGTCTTCCTCCATCCTCTTCTCCTACCACCCACCCCACTCGTCAAGTTCGATCAACCTAGCCGCCTGCCCCAGATATAATACATCATCGTCATGGGGACTTCAACAACTGATGCCTCTGCTGGAGGCGAGTCGAAGTCCCCAAAGCAATCCAACAACTCTCCCCCGCGACCAGGTAAGTCCTTGGACATCCCGTACCTATTATTACTTGTCCTTTGTGTCGCATTCGCAGCAGTCAGAGCAGTGGCATTCCATGCTTTTACCTCACTGCCAACTACTCGAATGACGTATCATCGTCATCGCTCCCCGACCTCCCTCACCATCTTCACCTTCGTCCACCTCCGTCCACCTCCGTCATTGCCTCGCTCCTTCTTCCCTCGCCCCTAGTCATTGTCGACACCATCGTTCCTCTTGGTAGTTGTCTGTACCCCTTGCTCACTCTTGCCGTCGCAATAGATCCCTCGACCGACGCGAAGGCAACCGATCCTCCCGTGAAAGCAGAGGCTGCGTCCAATGCTGAACCAGCCAAACCACTTGCGCCTCCTCCTCGGCCCGGTCAACAACAAAGCAACAACACTCCCGACTACTTCGCTGCCCAAGTCGGCGGATCCCTCAGTCTGGAGCCCAATCCATTCGAGCAGTCCTTCGGGGGCGCTCCTGAGACTCCAGGTGGAACCAAACTCCCCTCTGTCGCTGCATTGACGTCACCATCCTCTCTCCTGCCCGGAAGCAACGCAACACCGTTTAATTGGGGAGGAGGATCGTTGCGGACTGGACCTCTGAGTCCGGCGATGCTTTCTGGCCCGGCCAGTGATTATTTCGGCGATACTCATCACCTCCGAGGCGGTTTCCCTACCCCCAACGAGTCCTCTCTGAGGACTGGCCTGACGCCTGGCGGGAGCGGTTCTATGTTCCCTGCCCCCAGCCCTAACTCTCAGGCCCTTTTTGCGCAGCTCGCCAGTGGCGGAGCTACGCCCAGCACACTCGATTTTCATCGAACTGCTATAAGCGCCGCTGCCAAGCGTGAGCAAACCAACGGTCCTCCACCACGATCACAGAACCAACCCCAGCCCCCGCCTCCACCACAGCAACCTCCTTCTGTCACCTCGCAACCCCAAGATATGCCCAACGGTGCTCCCACTGTCAAGCCTGAGGCGAAACCCGCGTCGGGCCCCTTTGATCCGCACGATAACGACGCGGCGAATGGTCTGTTTATGCTGGCCCACGGTAGGAACGGCGCTCAGAACGCGAACCAATTCGCTCCCACCTCGGGCGCTCCTGTCCACGCCCATCCCGCGCCTGTCGTACCACAGAATATGAACACGTCCCCACAGATGTCGAGCGTCAATGGTGGCTCTGTCGGGTCTGGTCGTGGTGTTAGCGAGGGTAGCGTCGCGTCAGATGAAAGCGAGCAGGCTAGACCCAACACGCGAGGCAAGGGCAAGAGGAACCCGCCTCCCACTAATGGCCGACGAAAGGCGGATGAGCCTCCAGTCAGGCCGCCCGCCAACAAGAAGACCAAGACCAACAACGCTGCTGCGAATGGCAACATGGACTACTCTGATGATGAAGCCATGAAGCACGAGGAGGGTGGCTCCAAGTCCAAGATGACAGACGAAGAGAAGCGAAAGAACTTTCTCGAGCGTAATCGGTATGCACCTCTATCCCCCTAATGGCAGTTTGAGATTGATTACTAACCTTTGGAATAGTGTTGCTGCCCTCAAGTGTCGCCAAAGGAAAAAGCAATGGCTGGCCAATCTGCAGACCAAGGTTGAGATGTTCAGCACAGAGAATGATGCTTTGACGGCGCAGATCAACCAGCTTCGAGATGAAGTTGTCAACCTGAAGACGCTGCTTCTTGCCCACAAGGACTGTCCAGTCACTCAGCAACAGGGGCTTTCAGGTAGCTACATAGCGCACATGGAGCCGTTCCCTCAGCAGATGAACCCGTACGGCATGGCAGCGCCCATCCCGAACCAACAGGTGATGGCCGGCCAGGGTGTGCAGCGTCGCTTCTCATAGAGGTGCGACGGGGATTTCGGACCATGAAGCTGAGCCGAATCAACTGGAGTCTACGCCGGACTCGACGATACGACCCTTATTTGACTGGACCAGGAAGGACGTGGATACCTCGCGCACACAGGCAGGGGTAATGGTTTAACATACACATTATACAGAGGGCTGGAGGGGTTGCCGTTCCGAGAGCCTGCTGGCTCACATCTTCGTTTCACCTCTTTGGACTGTACAACATTTGACGAGCGAGAACAACCAGGCGGGGACCGGTGTCTGGTTTGTGCTCGGTTAGTGAACAAAGTGTTGGAGACGAGTTCACAATCTTCTTGTAAGGGGGTACCAGTGGTCTTGCGTGCGCCTAGGTGACTGGCGGAGAGACCTGGGCCCTCGCAACTCTTTTAACCTGTAAGTATTCTGGCAAGGCACACGGAACGAGCACATCAAAAAGGTGTTTGGCCAGGCGGACTTTGCCTGGGGGGCGTTATGAGGAAATTGGGTCTTGGTGGACGACCACACTTGGTGTTTGGACTTGGCATTTTTGCAAGTAGCGCTAGGTAACAAAAGCTACTAGGTTCGATGAATGATAGCTGCGATATGAAAGATAACAAGTATTATTGATAGTTCAACTGAGGTGCCTACTCGTGATGTGATGTGAGTTGTCTTGGTGGTGAAGGGTGTCGACAAGAGCGTAGTGAAGCTGTGAACAGCTGAGAGATGACAAAGCTGCCAGTTGACTTGTAAGACCAGTCTTTTGTAGCTTTTATAGCTGTGACTACGTATTGACTTAGGTCTGGGCTGACGTGCTTATTGAACTGTTTCTGCATACCTAGGTCGTGGAGATAGAGAAGGATGTTGGCATGAACATCCATAGAGACATCAATTAAAAAGGTGGCGGTCGGTGAAGAGGAATTGGGTACCTACCTCCTCTGGGTCGGCACAGAGGTGGGGCGGCAGCTGGCAGCCCTAGATAGGCTTAGCGCAGAATCTGACTGGGTAAATGATCCCTCATGTAAACAAGACGATGCGCCTCATCTATCACCACCAACGTCAACGTCGCGAGCCGGAAACACGCATCAACGAAGCCGCAGCCCGACCGAGTCATCGCGAATTGCGTCCAAGAGAATTCTCTGCACGTTTTACAGAGTTTATCACCTCGACCGGCACGTGCATCACGACGCGACGCGCCTGTTCAGCCTGCGCGACCGATTCGGCCGGCACAGACTCTCCACCCGGCACTAAACAGTCTTGAACTACCTTGCCTTGCCGTGACGGCCTCGCCAGCACCACCCGACGGTGACCTCGCAGCGCAGACGGTCCCGAATGCGCCACTCATGACGACCCTGGTGACGACTCGGCGGCCGCTTCAACTTATTAGCATGAGCAATCAGCCCCAACGACGGACGAGCAAGCGCCTCGCTGGTAGGTGGATGGATGACGACGACGCGCGGGGTGCAACGCGCGCTGACCTTTTCACAGCAGTGGCCGATTACGAACGCGACGATGACTTTCAGTTTGTCCGCAAGTCCAAGAGGGTCAAGACGGAGAAGGCAGAGGAGCCCGAGCCGGTCAAGAAGGCGGGGAGGGGCCGCACCACAGCAAAACAACGCGCCGCCACCAAGGCCTCGACCACCAACGGGACGATTGTCGAGGAGGAGACGAGTGTGAAGGAGACGGCACCCAAGGAGAAGGTATTGAAGGAAACCACCACGGCAGTCAAGCCTGCGACCCGGAAATCTACGAGACGAAAACTGAGTGTGGACGCGTCTGTCGAAGAGCCGCCGCTCAAGGTTCCTAAGAGGCAGACCAGGAGGAGCGCGCGGGTATCGGGGGAGAAGCTTGAGGAAGAGCCTCCGCAGGCCAAAGAACCTCATCCTCAGACCAATGGCGCATCTCAGAAGCGCGCTCGCCGGCCGAAATCGCCTCGCCGCCCGCCTCCGGACTGGGACAAGTCCCCCGAGCCTCGCCATGCAGCGCCTGTTGAGTCAGCCAAAATCGCCCTCCCGATGAGCGACACGCCCGTCATCAACAGGAATAAGGAGATGCGAAAGAAGGGGGGCAACTCCAACAGGCGGAGCAGTCTGGGTATGCGAGGGCGGAGGGCCAGCTCACTGATCGAGAGCGGTCAGACGGCGATTCCGCACCGGGAAGTCAACACGGCGGATTTCTACAAGCATATCGAGGCAGAAGGCTTGACAGAACCTCGGCGGATGAAGCAGCTGTTGACTTGGTGTGGTGAACGCTCTCTGGCACCGAAACCTCCTCACGGAACGCCAAACTCGAATGCTATTCTAGGCGGTGAGTGACATTGTTGTGTGTTTTTTCAAGATGAAGATTGCTGACTTTCAACAGCCCGTGCAATTCAGGACCAGCTCCTCAAAGATTTCACATCTCGATCAGAGTTCTCGGACTGGTTCAGCAGAGATGAAGACGTGCCAAAGGCTCCTGTGGTCCTGAAACCCAATCCCAAAAACATTGAGCTGGACGAGAAATTGGCTCAGCTAGAGATCAACATTAAGAGGTATGTGGAAAGGAAGCTGCAAGCTAAAGTCCCATGTTCTAACCATGACCAGATTACAAGAAGAAAAGAAGGCCTGGCAAGCAATAAGAAAACCACCGCCTGAACACCCACCTCTCTTCTCTGAAGAAGAAACCGGCCCAATCGTCCTCCCAGACTTTGACCTTCTAGATCCAGAAGAAGGCAAGATCAGGGGCCTATTAGCAGACGAAACAGCATCATTCAACGTTATCCGATCACAGACCGAGTCACGGTTACGAACTATTCAGTCGTCACTTGAATTCCAGGTCGACCAGCTCGCCGACAACGTCCATAAGCTCGAGCAGCGGGTCCTGGTCGCAGGAAGGGAGGCGGACAAGGTCCTCAGCATCAGCGCACTGCGTCTACGCCAACGGGAAGAGAGGGAAAAGGCCAGCGCAGGAACTAGGGATATGCCCATGATGGAGGTTCTGAGAAGCCTAGGCAACATCCTACCTGAAGGGGGCGGATGAAAAGGGGGGGAAATCTCTCTAACCTGAGCAATGAAGGCTTTGACGTTGACGGTTTCCTTTTCCCCCTCTATTCTTCAGCGTATGATATTAATGACGATATGAGATGACGCGCCTTTTCTTTTACTCTCCTCACCTTTGTTCTACGGAACTTGGCGTGTACGGATAAGATAAGCTGGATACCTATGGCCTCGGGACGGACATGGCGGTGGTTTTTTGTTTGTTTTCTTCTTCTTTTTCACTCTGGGTTGAACCTGGGAGTTGGGCATCGCATGGAGTTTTTTTCTCAACCTCCCTGGGAGAAAGGGAGCAAGGAGGAGAGGTTTTTATATGTGTGACCTTTGCAGGCACAGACGTGACTTTAGATATTCAGCGAACCAACGAAAATCAGATTCCACATTCGCGTCTTTTTGTTTACTTTTATTCTAGTATCTCGTATGCGTTCTTGCTTTGTCAATTTTTGACTTGGTTCTAGGCTTCGAGTTATACATGATAGTTTAAACTTGTACATAATAGTAGTCTTCAACCTCTATCTTCCCGTAATGCTTCTTTTCCTTTACCTCAGGCGTCCAGGGGAGGCATAAAGCCCATGCCACCGCCCTCACCACCATCAACACTCCGGTTCCGAACGTGATCCCTCAGCATGGCGAGAATCTCGCTGTCCTTCCACCGCGCGGGGACGGGTCTGTACGCGGGCTTGAAGTTGCCGACCGTCTGCGCCCACTCGCCCGTGGGAGGGTGGCGCGTGACCTCGTCACTGACGGGCTTGGCGTCCTCGGAGGATGGGTTCGTCGAGGAGAGCTCCTCCTTTTGCGTGGCCCAGTAGTAAATGTCCCAGTCGTTCTCGTCGAGGAGGAGGTCGTACTGGTCGAGCAGCTTGGGGGGGAGCGTGGGGAGGTGCTTGGATGCGAATGTCGAGAGGAGGAGGTCGGACTCGAGGGTTCCGCGCTTGCGGGACTGGTCTTTATACTCTGTCAGCTTCCATCATCGTCATCTTGGTGGAGGGAGGAACATACACACAAGACGAGCTCGCTTGGTGGCGTCGTCCTCGCCTACTCTCCGTAGAGGCTCAATCCTGAACTTTGCGCCCTGCAATTCTCCAACTCCAAGCTCAGAGGCCTGGCTAGCATCGTCCGCCCGTCGAGCGGTCGTCATCGAGAGGGGACGCATAAGGACGAAGCGGCGACCCGCAGCGGCGACGGCCGGTCGCATGGTGCGCGAGACGAGGGACGTCATGGCAGCAGCGAGCAAGAATTCAAAGAGAGAGGCCTTGTGCGATTGTAAATGCGCGCAATTGAAGGTGGTGAGAGGCAAGTCGATGGGCGGAGAGACACGGAGTGGGTTTCTATTTCTTTTGAATCGTTGACGTCGAATATTCGGGGCCAGAGCCGAGGCCGAAGAATTGCACGCCCGAGATTGGTAAGTCAGAGCCAGAACCCGGAGCGGGTGGGTCCGGGGTATCAACCGACGGACCCGGCAAATCTTGGGATGCATCATGAGTTCCACCAAGTACTTCATGAGGAACTGTAATAGTTACACACATAACTCCATTTATTCGTAACGGTCTTTTCTTCTTCTTTTGTACTCATGGAGAGGGTATATCAACTCAGACCACCCCCCAAATCTAACATCTAAGCTGAAGGCTCAGCCGTTCTGTCGGGCAGCTCGACAGTCTTGTCCTCGGCCTTCTTCTCAGCCTTGCCCTTCTTCTTCTCCTCCTTCTTGTCCTCCTTGGGCTTGGGGTTCGGGTTTCCGGCCCACTGCAGTTTCCGCGGCTTCATGAAGGCATCCAGCACCTCGTCCGTCACCTCCTTTCTCCGCTCCTGGAACTGCGCCACGTAAGGCTGCAGGGCCTCGATCGCCAGCTTCTTCAGCTCGCCTGTCAGGAGGGCGCCGCTCTTGTAGTCTTTGTAGATCTTCTCGAGCTTCTCGTCGTCGTCCTCAAAGTAGGTGAGGTAGATGTACGCCACATCGACATCGGGGTTTCCTCCCTTCTCGCGGTGCTCCTCAAGAGTCTCACGGCCGCCACTGAAGGCATAGCGGTTGATCTTGTTCTATACGGAATGTAAGCCTTATGCAATTGGAGGATTAAATCTTCAAACGCACCTTAATCTGCTTAGCAGTATCCGTCATGAAAATAGCCGAGTTGGGGTTAGACGAAGACATCTTGCCACCAGCACCCTGCAGTGCCGTGAGGAACTTGGAGTGGATCAGGGCAGGCTTTGGCGAAGGGTTCTTCATGCGGTGCGAGTTGTCTCGGAGGAGGCGGAAGTAAGGATCCTGGTCGATGCCCATGGGGATGAGGCACTGGATCTTGCCGAGCTGCTTTGTCCGGACGGGCGAGGGGTCATCGGTCCAGATCTCGGGGTACGAGGTTGCGAACGCAGCCACGCACTGCACCGAGGGGAAGAAGATCTTGCCAATGTTGGTGCTTTTAAAAGTCAGTGGTCCGTAAAACATCACAAGGATAGTCTGTCTACCTCTCGTTGAAGCCAAAGGCTCCTCGGACTTGGTTAAAGGTGACCAGCTTGGAAAACTCCCAGGCGTTCATAAGGAAGTGATGGCTCAAGTACTTCAGGTCGCTGTACACAAACGTCTTCTTCACATCGAAACCCAGAGCGATAATGTCGCGCGCATTCTCCATGCCGTACGCCAGCGTCTCCTCAAACGTCAAGCTGTCCTTGAACAGGGCCTTCTCGTCGTCCGTCAACATGAAGACCAGGGGCACGTCAAAGACCTCCTGCAGCCATCTTGTGAACTCGAGGGGGATCGTGTGGCCCAGGTGGAGGCTGCCGGTGCTGGGTCCGCGGCCCGTGTACAGGAAGAAGGGCTCGCCGTGCTCGTACTTTGTGAGGATCTTGTCAAAGTCGCGATGGCTGAAGAAGAGGCCGCGTCGGAGCCAGCGGTGCGGCTTCCTGCCCGTCACTCTCTCGAACCGCTCGAGAAGTTCCTGGTTGATGATTGAAGTGTTCCATTTCCTGATTAATTGTCAGATATGAAGGAGACGAAGAAAAGAAAAAGAAAAAAAAGTCGAGTTCAAGCCTGGTACGATTTTTGGGCTGAACTCACTTGCAGATGGCGTCGTAGTTGATGGCAGCGACTTCACCATTCTCGCCCTGCGCACCCTCGACAGACCAGGGGTTGATGTCCTGGTCTTGAACGACCGTCTTGGGGGGGTTCTCTTCAGCCATTCTTTCTGTCTTTTTCTTTGCTTCTGCTGGACTCGAGTCAATCTTTCTTTGAACAGACCAAGTATCGCGGGGTCGTTCCTGGGTGTGGAGGGGCACAGCACCTTCCCTCCTTGAGTCAGAGCTGGTGGCCAGCGCGCCAATTGAATTGATTGTTTGAGTTACCTAAGCAGGGCACCCAGCCACACTTGACCTGTCACAGCCACTTTCCAATTGACCAAGGAGCACACGCCACACTTTCATCTGGTAGCCAAGAGATCGCGTGCCCTCCTTTCATCTCTGCTCTGGGGTAAAGTGAAATCATGTATATGGACATAAATTATTGCTCTGTCATGACTTTTGTTACACTCAGCTCGTCAATCAAGCCTCAGCTCGGACAGGCCTAGCCTTGTTTTCCCTTCCCGACCATGTACATGCCACGGATTAAAAACGCCAGCATGCCCGGAAACTCAAACCACCTACACAATTACACACAAGCAGCACGAGGCCGTCTATCATCTCCAACAGGGAGCAGTGTGGTTCCTCCGCAGACAGGGTCGCGCACGCATTTCTCAAAAAACAGCAGTCTAGTCTAGTCTCTAGATCAGATGCTTTGACCGGAAGTAGGCGCGGAGGTACATGATCTGCCACGCCCAGAGGCCGATGAGCAGCCAGGTGGTGGCGACGCCGAACCACTTGACTCGGTTGTTGGTGCTCTCGTTGGTGTCTCGCAGCTTCTGCTCTCGGGCGCGGAGGTACTCCATCTCGTTGACAAGCTCGGTCGTGATCTCCTCGATGCGGCGGAGCTCGGCCTCGAGGGGCTTGAGCTTCTCGGTGGCCTGGATGGCGGACCAGTCCTTGGCGTCGGCACCAATGTCAATGTCGAGCTCGATGTGGCGGGTAGGGTTGTTGATTCGCTTGGCTATAGGAGGTGTTAGTTGATTCAATGACAAGAAGCAGCATGTGATGGTGCTTGCGGCAGCACTCAGGAGCCGTCACTTACAGCCAGTAAAGACATTCTCGAAACAAACGTCAAAGGCAGCGTCGGCGTGCGAGGTGAAGACGGTTCTCGACTCGCCAACAACATCCTTGGGGCGACCGTACTCGTTGCCAACGGCATCGCGAATCTGTGAAGGTCCGTTAGAGACCTTTCCCTTTCTCGAGGACGGCGCAAGCAACATACATAGAGGTTCACCATCATGCCATCGCCCTTGAATCCATCAATGGTCGCCGTCACCACCACAAGTGTGTCCTTGCCGACAAAGTTGCGGATGCAGCGCTCCTTCTTAGAGCCCTCGGCGGTTGCGATCAGGTCGAACTTGAGAGCGCTGGCAGCGCCGACGAGCAGCAGGACGCTGCAGAGATACTGCAGCAGCGAGCGTTGGGGGGCCATGGTCGTGGTACTAGGTGAAGAAAGAATGCCTGGTAGGGGTGGCTTTCTCTCTCTCGCCTCTGTCGGTTATGATCGAGTCGTCGGGGATGGAGAGGGAGAGGCTACGTACGTAGATACGATGTTCTCCTACAAGACAAGACAAGGGGCTTAAACTGAAAGGTGTCCCGGTCGCGCTGGGGCCCACCCACCCTCCAGCTGCTAACAACAGCCCCTAAAGCCTCGGGCCAATCACGTAGAGCCTTGGCGCTGGCCTTGTCGCCGCCATCACGTGTGGGGCCAGCCTCGTTGACCTTGGGGGCTTTTCGCGCCCGAGGATCGCAGTCCAAAACACCATCACCAAATTATCCAATTCGAATAGCGTCATCGCGCATTGCCGTCACGATGCCCAAGTGTAAGTCAAGGCCCCATTGATGACTTCCATAGTCGCGCATTTCGCTAACATTCGCCATAGTCTTCTGTAAGTCCTCCACGATCCGCGCGCCACCTCGCCAACTGACCTTTGTTCCCAGGCGACTATTGCGATGTCTACCTCACGCACGACTCCATGAGCGTGCGCAAGGCTCATAACAGCGGCCGAAACCACTTGCGAAACGTGGTAGACTACTACCAGCGTAAGTCATGTCCAATATCCCCCATCTCAGCTCGCCAGACTGACCCCTCTACTAGAAATCGGCCATGAGAAGGCTCAGTCCGTTATCGACTCCATCACCTCCTCCTACGCCGCCGAGGGCCAGGCCCACGCGAATCCCATGCTTCCTCAGAACCAGCCCGGCCAGGGCTTCCCCCCGCCCCCGTTTGGCTTCCCCGGTGGTAAGTCAACGAGAAATATCGTGCCCCCAAGGTTGAAAGAGCAAGGCGCGCTGACCGGCTATAGGTATCCCGCCACCCTTCCCAGGAATGCCTGGGGCACCTCCAGGCCAGTTTCCTCAAGGAATGCCTCGTAAGTACACGTTGCTACGTTCTCGGAGTTGCTCGCTTATTGACATTCTATAGCGCCCCCTGGAGGTGGCCGCGGCATGCCTCCTATGCCTCCATTCCCTCCTGGACCTAATGGCATGCCTCCTGTGCCACCAAATGGCCTTCCTTTCCCTCCTCCTCCGGGCGGCTTCCCTTTCCCTCCCCCTGGTGCCCCCGGTGCTCCAGGAGCTCCCGGCGCATCGGGCGCTGCTCCTCCGCCTTTCCCCGGACTGCCCGGCATGCCTCCGCCCGGCCAAGCGTTTCCCCCAGGCGGTCCACCTGGATTTGCTCCCCCCGGAGCCCCTGCTCCAGGTCACGAGAAGCGATGAGTGTCGACTACGATAGCGGGAGATGGGATTCCGGCTGATTGTAACCATAGCGTTATTGGCGAATTAGGCGTTCAAGGACAAGATCGGGACAAACTGATCAACTCTAGGTAGTAACCTTTGACACGGAAAAATAGATAATTTGAGCCCATGTTTAGGACAGAGGCCAGCCTCTTGTGAACTCAAGTCTACGTTGTAACCACAACACCAAAAACATCCGTTGAATCAATCGTTTGCCCAAGAAGACAACCATGAAACATCCTTTTACTACATCTGCCGTATCCATCTCAAGTAACAACAACTCGTCCTTGGTATATATATTTTACACGGACAGGCATACCCGCGGAGAAGAGCAACGTAAAACATCTCCCGCTATTCCTTCGCCCACATATAATCCATTCCATCATCAAACTTGTAACAGCAAATCGTGAGCAATATCGTTTCCGTAACCCAGAATCATTCATAAAGCGTAAGTCATCTCAATCATGAACCTTTTGTCTTGATCATATGCAGACCCGAATGCCGGGTCTGCGTGCGTGGCGTGATGGGATGAGGTTGGCCAGGGCCAGTCCAGGGCCATGGCTAGTGGCAATTCAAGCCGGTGTGTGTGTTTGGTAGTGATCGCGCGCAGTGCCCGACCGGATCACGTCTCCTACTCCATCTCGAACCTCCTTCGGTCCACTAATCTTTTGACGGAGCTCTCGAGACCGCTTCTCGCGTCTCCTTTCACTGAGCTTCCGCCGAAGGTTATGGATCTCCTCGAGTCTGCTACCGAGGGAAAGCCGACGTCTTTCCTTGTTGGCTCGTCGATGCAGACTGTTCGACCGCCAGAACGGCCTCTTGACGTCTCCGTCCAACGCGCTGTAAGGTCGCTCTTCGTCATTGTAATTGCGTCGCAGAGAATCCAGGCTGGCACGATGTCGCATAACTCGAAGATTTCCACTTGGAGTTCGGCCAATGGTACGGCGCTCGGTAGTGGGCCAGTCGTAGCTGGTGTAGTAAGAGTCTTCGCGAGGGAGGACAGCAAATGTGCGCTTCATTCTCGCGCTGAAGCTTCTCTCAAGTCCCTTTGATGGTCGGTTGTCCACAGGAGGATATCGGTAGACTTGTTCCACCGGGTCGTTTGAGAAACGGACGCCGTCGTCATAGCCGTCCCAGTCATCTGAATCCTCGCTGGACCATTGTGGGCGCCAGAACGGGTGCAACTTGTTCTCTTCCGCTGGACTATCGTCGGGGCTTGGATACGCTGGTTCACGTTCCATGTCTGGCATCCCCTTGCCGTGTCGAGTGCGTGAGAGAGACAATCTCCGGGTCAAGAAGCTCTGGGCCTTCGAAGTTGAAGGGCCGAAATCAACCGAGTGGCGACGGTGACGGCTGAAAGCCCGGCGCACCACCGAAGGACGTCGAGGAGGCTTCTCTCCAAGAGCCTCAAAGTAGTTGCCCATCTGCACCATCTTTTCATGGGCCGGTGTGCTGCCTGATGGAGTTGCGGGAATGAAATTGATGGCCGGTGGGTGACTGGGTGGCTCAGGAGGCGCTCGTGGGTTTCGGAGCGGTGAGTCGATGTCGTTGAATGAGAATTTTGTCTGAGGGGGTGTAACAGGAGTTTCCTCTGAGGAGTCGGTCGGCAGTGGCACTTCCAACTCAGCATCTTCCCTCTGATCCTCGTCAAGCGATTCAGATGGCCTAGTCGAGTGGTCAACCATTAACAAGGACGAGTTCTGATGAGGGTACATCTGCACTGCTAGAGCTTCCGAAACCACTGGGTTAGTCCCATTTGTATCAACAGAAGCCAGCGAGAATGGCGTGTTTTGTGGCCCATATCCCTTGGCGAACAGGAAATCGTCGTGACGCTCGGAACTCAGGCGACGATGAGCCCAGTCCTTCTCGGAAGCATTAGAAAGAGTCCGTGGGGCCAGCACATCTTCCGAAAATTTGATGTCAGGCACCTTGCCTTCCTCCTTCTTCTTCATCAGAGACTCCTGCAGGGCGTTGTGAAGCTTGATGCTCTCGGCAGTCAATGAGCTGGCCCGTGAGCCATTGCGACTAGTAGGCGCCGAGAGGGAAGATGAGCGAGCCGGAACGATAGGAGGATAATCAATAGTCCTCTGGTCCGAGTCATCGGGCACAGAACTTCTACGACCTCGAGACTCGCGAGACACGAGAGTTGCTTCGTCGTTGGTCGTCGATCTGTCATTGGGTGCCGGGCTGATGCTTGCAGTACGGCTCGAACGAGATCTCAAGGAAGGTTCTTTGCTGGACTTTGGCTTGTGTGACGACAGGCGATCTGGAACCACCACCACAGGAATACCACCAGATTTCCAGACCTCCCGTCTGGCCCTACCGCTCGAGACAGAATTGAGCGTCGTGCTTGAAGCCTGGCTCTCATGCTTTAAGGTATCCGGGCGGCTGCGAACGCGTTGCTCCTTCTGTGATTTGTCCGACTTGAGAGAATGGGCGGTTGAGCTTGGCGAGTCATCGAGAGGGTCCCTCAAGATAGTCTGCTTTCGGACATGGCGCAGGGTCCTCTGCCTCTTCGGTGTAGCGTCCAAGAGGTAGGCCTCTACAACAGTCGAGACGGTAGATTTTGTCGATATGGCCGATGCCCTGCGCGGGTCGGAGCTGGCGGTGACTGTGCTCGAGGGAGCCGATGGTGCTGCATCACGAGTTGAAAGTCGTTTCGCAGAGGGAACGCTGTCATTTCTTTGGTGCAACGACAGATTCCGAACTGCCTTGGCTGCTTGTGTCGGTGTTATTATGTTGGGCTCAACAACCCTGATTCCGTACGGGTTTGAAGTTGGTATCTCGAGAGGCTGAGGTCGCTTCTTGACGGTTACCAATCTCTGCAGGTTGTGGTCCCATTCCTGCTCGACCTCGCTCACGGAGCCCCAATCGCTGTCATTATGGCCCCAATCCACCCCTGATCTAGACGTACTGCTCCCTTCAGAGCGAGGGGGCAAGTTGGCTAATGCCAGGCCCAGTGCCTCAGGCTGCGGAATGTAGGCGCCGGTATCAGGCACTTGGCGCACAGTCGAGCGCGAAGCCTTCGTATTGGCAGACCTATCTTCATCTTCATCCACCGAAAGCTCTTCCCGGGCGGTTGTGAAGGAGCCAGATTGTGAGCCAACAGTTGTGGTGCTCGAACCAGGGCGCTCAGTGACGTCGGGGCGCAGCAGTTTGGGACGGCTGGCATGGTGAGGCGGTGTTACATCCGGGGTAGGTGGGCTCTTCTGGTTAGGTGGTGTAGTGGGTGGTCGTGGTTTCGACTGCTGAGGCGTCTGCAATGCTTCGTCGGTCGCGGATGGACTACTCGCCTTACCGGACGAGTTATCCGAGGACTTGCGCGAGTGTCTCGGAGGAGTAGGGGGGAGATCTGGACCACTCCCAATCCTTCGCGATTGATGTTTGAGGGTTCGGGGGCTGGACGGTTGAGCGCCGTTTCCAGAACGTGAGGTTTCAATGAGCAGGTCACGTTTAGGCGGAGTAGCTTTCGCGATCTGAATTGGGATTTCAGGCGTTCTCTCGTGACGTGGACGAGGCAGAACTTTGTGCTTTTTGAACTGCCTTTGGCCAGAGAGACTGGCCTCGAAGGGCGGCTTGGGAGAATAATCGGCGGGAGCTGCCATTATGACCGGCGAGGAAATAGAATGTGCAGCTGAGAGCATGACTCGGAGTGGCGACGACTTTTTAAAACTTGAGCTTCGCGACGACAATGTTGAGGCGACTTGGTGTTCGCATGCTGGCAGCGATGGGTCGAAGAACAGGGTTAGGAAAGGTTGCGGCACACAACAGAAGCGACAGGTTGAACAGCAATCCGAGACATGCAAGCAAGAAGGCGATGCGCTTCTGCAGCGGTAGCAGACGGTTTTCGATCAAAAATCAGGCAAGGTGGCAGGTGGGCACGGCCACAGCGTGAACCCAACCCGTTCAGCACTCGTAACGTGGTTCAGGAAGTAGCGTCGAGGATCGAGCGCGATGGTAGGATACGCATAGTGCCCGAGGGCGAGGTTGGCGCCGGGATTGGAGATTACGGTTTCGCGTCAATACTTGAGTGTGAGAAGCGAAGCTTGACGGGCGAAAAAGCGACGCTGGTGCGAGAGCGGAAGCAAGAGCAAAAGTCTGGCGTTGAGGAAGAATGGAGGGATGAGGTGAGGTGAGATGACGAGAGCGAGCGGGTTGATCAATGGAATAGATGGATGACGGGAGGGTGGAGGAAGACCAAGGCCAGAAGAAGCAAGGGCGCCGTCAACTGGAAGGGATGGAAGGAACCTAGGGAAGGGAAGGGGGGGCCGCCCGCGGGACACGCTAAGGGGGTCGAGGATTTCAGTGGCCTCAGCGGCTCCTTCAGTGGCCCCAGCCTGTGCATTTCACGAGCTGCAGTGGCCCAGCGGCCCGTCCAGTGAGGTCGCCCAGTGCCAGAGCGTCGAGTCCTCGGTGGTCCCCAGTGGGGATCCTCGATTTGGCACTGGAGCACTGACGCAACCTCGAGCAGGGGTGTCGCCGTCTCGTCGAGTCTCCAGCCTTGCTTGGCTTCCAGTCCATGGTTGCTTGCTTGCTTGTCTGCATGCACACTGCCTGCCATGCCATGCCATGCAATGACGGATGCCCGTCCTCCTCAGCTGGCACAGCGACCATACCGTGGCACCAGCGCGCACGCATCGAGTCTTACGAGGGCGAAGGACATGCCGATGGATATTTCTGGGACGGTCCGACGAGCACGCCTCCCGTTGGGTGCATGGGACGGGACCCAGAAGCTTTCTTGCTGTCACTCTTGATCTAGCTCGACAGCCCAGACTTGGCTGGTGTCCCTGGGGCGACTCTATTGGGCAGATCTTGGAGTCTCGAATCTGGGAACAGGCGCTTGTTTCCATACTCGTACTGTGAGACCAGTGCGATGCGATGCCTTGATGGACCGATGCTTGAAGTTGGTGGGGACCGCCATGCAGAAGCTGGAGGGACTTGGATGAAAGACAGTCTGGTATTGGGCTGAGGACCCTGGACTCGCGCTCTCTCTTTTCTTCTTTTGTTTCCATTCAAAACCTTCAATGCCGGGAAGCTTCAGGGATCATGGCCTGGCTTGGACAAGCGCCGCGCAAGAGAAAAAAAAAACAGGTCCCCCGCTCTCGATTTACTACCCACTGGTGATGCAAGGCGCCAGCTTTGTTGATCATTGATACCCCAGATGGATGACATGGCTGGCTGGAAGATCCGCCTGGAATCACGCATCCTTCAGTCCAACTCCTTCTCTTTCGGCCAATGTGATCCTCCCCATGGCTCATCCCACGATTTCTCCTCTCACTCGTGGCGATCAACTCTCAACTTTGAATCCTCAACTGAGGCGCTACGTGAAGCGTCGTCCCTACACCCTCACCAACCTCCTTGCCTCGGGAAGACGAATCGGCCGCGTCGGAGGCGCAAGCCTAGGAAGAGGCCGCTAAGACGAAAAAAAGAACTGCCACCTTGGGGCATCTGCAGGCTCGCACAGAGTGGTGTCTTGGACAGCCACTCACGACTCAATGCACCTCTCCCACTCGATCTCGCCCACGGCCCTCTTTTCTCGTCCGTGAACCAAATCAGAGTCGACTGCTGCAAGTCGTGCAAAGCGGAGCGTCTCTATGTAAGAGCTGGGGGTTTTTCTGACCCCCTGCTCCTATTAGCATGAGATAGGCAGGTGAAAGTTGACGACGCAGTTTGTCGGCTTCTCTGGACGATCGATCAAATCGACAACGACCTACCCTGTTTCCGGCTCCGTCAGCATGAACATGTCTCTATGCGAAGCATAGTCTGACGTTCTGTTGGGGGCCACAGCGTGGTAATAGGTGCCGTTGCGAGCCCTGACGCTGCAACACAACATGAGACATAAAAATTGGTCTCGCGTGCCAGATCCCGCCCTGCATGTGTAGGCTCAGGCTGGTGATTAGCCCACCGAGATGGCTTCAGTCTGTGTGTTCTCACGAGGACGCTCTGTCCCTGACAACGAGCCCCTGAAGCGATGCGTCCCTGAGACCCTGCATTTGACGTTTTTATTTCTGGAATTTTGGGGCCGATTTGTTCTCCTGCATTTTGCTGACTGCCGTCTCGAATCGACCGCCTTTTCTGTGCCAGTGAGATTCCGTTGAAGCGACTTGTTGATGTGGGCTTCGCCAACAACATATGCATGTCTGATTCGGCAAATATGAAATCGCCTCTCGCTTCCTCATTCATGAGACCTCGAGAATGGACATGTGCAGTCTCGCTAAATTTGTTTGCCTTGGCCTGACTTGTTTTCCTGTGCAAAGTGGCAGGGTGAACGTGACGTCTCACAAAACGTCGTCGTTCGACGCATCACCAGCACAACAAGACTTGATGTGTTTGACGATGCACGAGAACGGCGGAACAAAACAGCACATCTCTGACTCAGAAAAATTCTGCAGCTTGCGCTCGATCGAGAAGGCGTTGGCCTAAAAATGAAGCTTGTCGGGCCTCATTGCAAATATTGAACAACGTAGGTATTCCACCAGCGCTTCAGACCTAGGGGCGGATCGGTAATGAGGAGACCAACAAGCGACAATGACAATGTAACATGGAAGGTGAGATGGAGCCAATCTTGTAGATCCAATATATTCTTCTCCTATTCCATAAGAAACGAAATAGTCACCCTAGTCCAATCATTTCGTCTAACCATGGCCAAATTATTTAGCTTCAGTTTTCGATGGAGTGTGCACTTATCATCTACCCTGGCAAGAGCCCGCCAGCCGATATCCCATCTCATATCTCCAAATGACAAACCCCCATCCTCGATCCGCACCATCACCAGCTTCTTCTGCCGGGCTTTCTAGCTCGATATCGGCACACTTCCGATTGCAGATCTCATAATATTACACCGAACTGTCGCCTTCGAACTTGTGGACTGGATGTTGCGGTTGTTGGTCAATCTACCATGGCCCATCACTTTGACATATGGCCTCTTTTCACGCAGCAGCAGCTGAAGACATCACCAGAGAAATAGGACAAGGGGACGGTATCCTGCAAATCTTGCCAAGTCCATGTCTCGATGACTCGAACCAACACCCTACACTTGAGGGTGCAACAAGATTCTGACTATCACTCGACGTGCAGCACACGTCTGCAAGCGTTGATCCCTAGGCCCGAGCGATAACGACCTGCAAACAGGAATCCAGCTCCTGCGAGATCTCGAGAGATAACCTTGCCGGTGACCACCGTGCTTATAACCACCTTCAGAGAGTGGGCCCATTCCTCCAAGAACGACTCGACTCGAGATGGTCATTCAGCCTGATCTTGGTGCCATACAACGTCGGTGCGGGGAACGATGTTGGCCGGGGTCTCCAGATACGAACACGCTCCTCTTCTCGTATGGGAACTTGTTTATTCGCTCATGTTATCACGCCTTTTCCGAGCCAATATTGAGCTTCTCCGCACATTGTCGGATGACTGCTGTCGCTTGAGCGAATATTGAAGCGGTCGATGTCACCTACTGTTGACGGACGACGGAAGTAGGAAACGGCGGTCTTCCATTCTCTGGCGGAGATTTCCACGGAGATTCTAAGAACAGAAATTCTCTCGAGGAGGAACGCGTGGCTTTCGGCTCAGACGGAGGCCGACAGGATATATACCTATCAAAGCCATTGCGAAGCAGTCAGCAATGCCGTGCCGTGTCGCCGATGGCGTCCAGCCCGTCCACGTTAGCCTGTGACACTGTGTGAGGGACAATGAGGCTGAGGCTGGTGGTGGGCTGAGTGCAAGCCACAGGACCCCAGATGTCGGGTCTCGCGCAACGTTACGACAGCGGGTGATTTACACAGGCTTCTAGATCCAACGTCGCCGGCGGAAGTTTACGAGCCAGTGGTCTTTGCTTGGATTTCTAAAATAGGTCAAAGACATTCATCTTTTTCGGAGGAGAGAGGGTGTCGGGCTATACGAGCGTGGAATAGCGAATGATCTAGGTGAATCGACAAGGGGAAAAAAACGAGACGAGCGAGACGTGACAACCAAGACATGCGACCTTGGTTCGGTGTGGAAGGTCACGGAAATGGCACCAAGAGGGTTGCTGGGCCATCTGGCTGAGCGGGCCATCAGTCACTTGAGTCACCAAGCGAGTCACTGTCTTCCCACAATCTACACGACGACTGAGGGGTCTCGATACGATTGACTTCACAATCACCAGATCCTGGTCACGGCCCGCGGTGATCTAACAGCATTTTCTATTTGGAGAGACCGAGGCACAAGACCGAAAACCCAAGATCCTGGGGCTCATTGACGATGAAGTCATCGGGCTCCTGAAGCCACTGGGCATTCCAACAGCTTCTGAACCCACTGATTCCTCAGTCCCAGGGCGCTGGGAGCCCGAAATGCGAACTAGCGGCTCCATCTCGGTGGTGAGCATCGCCGCACTTTGGGTGCCGGCAACCCCGGCACAGGGCACATGGCGGTCCGCTAGAAACGCCCATCTTCCAAGAATAGCCCCTGTCGCCTCTTGACGGGTAGCCCTACACTACACAACCTGACAGTGCCTCCGCCATGAACAGCCAGCTGGGCTCGTTGTTTAAGCTTTCCCGTCGGATCAAAAATCGACGCAGTCTGACATAGCCACCCATGTCCCGAGAGTTTGTTCCACGGCCTTGCCCAATCCAGGGGTCTCCCCAGCATCCGGTCGGCGAATTCGCCTTGGTCAGCGTCAGCGGAGATGTACTGACAGCACTTGGCGACGCGGCTATTGCGAACGCAGTGGGGGAAAATGTCGAAAAATGCTACCTCCGTGACTGTGCGGACTGCTTGCATGGAGACTAACAAGATTGCAGATGACGTGAGGTCTAGGCTCTCAGAGAAGCATCGTGGGCGTGGCGTGCAATCCCTGTGGTTGACGATAAACGGCGGGCCATGGTAGCATCGCCGACTTGGGCATTGTTCCCTTTCGGGACGTGGTGGGGCGCCTTTGAATGGTCATCAGCAATACGGACATCCAGGGTCCTCCTCAACGACCTCCCACACCTCGTATCCATATCGCCATTCTCACTAGCCACTTCGCCATGCGCCTATCAGCCCTGCCACCGAGTCGGCCGCCATTGGCCTCTCCGAGAGTCGAGATGACAACTCTTAGCAGGCTCCGCTCTATCTCGCTTACACACCGGGTGTAATCAGGCCGCCGGCTCTTCCAAGATATAAGAAAGGCCTTGCCTGATGCCAGATGCCTCTCTCATTATCTCAACACACCATCGTCTTTCGTTCAAGATTAGCTCTGTCGATCAATACATACTTCACTCGACATTATACATTCGTTAATCCTAAACACCAAACAACAAAACACATCAACCAATATGCGAACTTCGGGAATCATCATTGTCGCCGCGGCAGCCGTTGCCAACGCTCACTACGGCGAGGAGGTCAGTCGATATTCCAGCAGATTCTATCCTTCCATATGTACTAACAAGAACAGCCCGTTGTGTATCCTACACCATCGGCCAGCTCTGTGTCTACCGAAGTGATCCCCCCCAGCTACTCGACAACAAACGCTGGAGGCTTCACCACCATCTACACTCATCACGTCTACCCCAACACCAACAGCACCAC
Source organism: Fusarium keratoplasticum (assembly GCF_025433545.1). NCBI lineage: Eukaryota > Fungi > Ascomycota > Sordariomycetes > Hypocreales > Nectriaceae > Fusarium > Fusarium keratoplasticum. The sequence continues at coordinate 2,697,784 of NC_070533.1, forward strand.
CGTCAAGCCTACTCAGTACACCACGAGCACTGTCTACACTACCAAGACTTACACCATCACCCAGTGCCCTCCCACGGTCACCGACTGCCCGATTGGTCACGTCACCACTGAGACTATTCCTGTCTACACCACCGTCTGCCCCGTCGAGACTGGAAAGCCTGTCGAGCCTAAGCCTCATGAGCCCAAGCCCAACCCCGAGCCAAAGCCAAACCCGACTGAGCCCGGAAAGCCTCATGAGCCTCTGCCTACCAACCCTGCCGACTGCATCACCAAGACTCAGACTTATGTCTACCCTCACCCAACTCAACCCGGCCAGAGCGTGACCAAGACCATCACTTACACCATCCCCAAGGAGCCTTCTCACAATGCTACTGCCGTGAACCCTCCTCCTCACCACACCTACAACCCACCTACCCCCACTGGCGGTGCTCCCATCCACCCCAACGGAACCAAGCCCGAGTACCCCGGATCTCATGGTGGAAAGGGTGTCAACGGTGGCAAGCCTGCAAACGATGAGGGTACCGGCAGCTCCACTCCCGATAAGGAGGCTGAGCGTCTGCCATCCGGCCCCACTTCGGAGGAGGAGAAGCCCGAGACCGTCACCTCCGGCGCCGCGATGACCACAGTCACCGGACTCCTGGCCATCGTCGGCTTTGCTGCTGCCTACCTCATCTAAACCCCGCACCCACTCAATCTTGTTGGAATTGTTTCAACGTCCTTTCAAAATTCTCACGATCCTTACATGATGCATGAAAGCATAGCATTTGGGGCTCTTGTCATTTTATCGCACTAGCGAACGGCGTTCTTTGGAGATTCCGCTCTGGGCACCAAGATGACCTGGGCCGAGCGATGACTGGGCAATGCTTTATATGAGATGGAAAGGGTTCAGCGTCTATTTACATACACGCAAACACGACTTGAAGATATATCACTGCTAATTTTATGGTTAATACTAGCGATCATTCCTTTAGACTAGACCTTGATTTTAATTTTAATTCCTCCATCAAAAGTTGCCAAAACAGAAACGTTTAAACATATAAACAATTGCTCCATTTCCATTTACCGTGATCATAATTCGTCAATGCTCGCTTACAAAACCCAATCCTTGCTCATTTCTTATTCCTCATCGCCCTGCCTTGCACAGTGCATCAAAAACCCAAGCCTGTGGTGCATCCTTCTCACTCTCACCCTCATCCATGTAGCTCAGATAGAGCGCATATCGAAACAAGGCCTCCCTTAGATCATCCTCAGCAATATCATCCCTCCCCACGCCATTCTGCCACTCATCAATATCCAACTTGTCTCCATCGAGACCCCTCTCGACAGCCCAAGAATCCCCGCGCAGGCCGGCCCACAGGGCCATGAGAAAGGCCTCGTCGATGGGCAGGTTCTTGGGGACGCTGCAGCATGGGGACCAGATGGATGGGCGTCGTCGACGGCGTTGGGGGTCCCGGGAGATGGTAGCCAGGGTACGCTGAGCGACGTCTGGGTCGAGGAAGGATACGAGCTTCTCAAAGGTGCGCTTGGCGAGGATTGCGTTGAAGGTCCGGGAGGTAAGCCGGGCGTGCTTGACAGCGGGGGACGGCAGGTGATGGAGGATTTGGAGGAGGATCTCCGGGGGGAGGGTGTCCATTGTGGTCACTGCGGCTGCTCGTATCTTGTACTTGGGGGTGGTGGAAGCGTGATGAGGCCACCAGTTTGTAAGATGGTAAAAGATGTTTGTGTGTGTGTTTGAGAGGAGAGAGCAGAGTTGATGAGGCAGAGAAAGGAGAAAAAAGGGACACGGGCTTACTGACCCTTTCGTCCGAGGTTTATATCTCTCCGGACTTGCAAGTATCTACGCCCCCGACGTCGTCCCAAAACCCCGGTCCGCAAAGGTTCTCACACCCCGGGGACCATGTCAGAAGACCAGCGAATGTCCGGATCCACCGCCGCCGAGTCAGGCGCAATAGGAGCAATTGGCTAAATGACCCTGGTATTTGTTTTTGCTTCTCTTTGTTTTCCTTACCCCCCAGCGGACGTACATGGCCGATAGAACCACCGAATGCCAGTGTTTTCCTTGGATGAGTCCTCGCGGAGCTTCAAAGCCGGGAGGGCGATACCGGCTGTGACGTCGATGGGGGCTCTCGTCAGATGGTAGTAAGGGATATGATTTGAATTTTGGTTTTGTAAGCAATTGTCTTGTGACGCTTCATGCTGACCAGGTTTCTTTTTACCTGATGACGTCTCGTCTACAGTCACAGCTCTAGATAGCTTCATGCTTACGCCCCCACCGGCCCGGTCGTCTCCTCCTCCCACCACTCTTTCAAGAGCCGCAGCCTCTCGGTCCTTTCCCTGGCCATCCGCCGACCCTCGTCAGTCTTCATCATGCCCTCGAGAAGGAGCAGCTTCTCGTCAAAGTGGTCCATGGTGTTCTCCAGTGTACGGCCCTTGGCACCTCCAAAGGCAAACGTCCGCGCGATGCCCACGGCACCGATGGCATCGAGCCTGTCGGCGTCCTGCACCACCGCTAGCTCCGGGTACTTCTCCACAAGAGCCCGGGTGCGCGCCGGGTCCTTGACCTCGGAGGAGTAACTGACACCGAGGCAGATGGCCTGGACGGTGTCGGCGAGGGCGGCCGGAGCACCGAACGAGACGAGGAGGGTCGATACCATGCGTGAAGCGTCCTCACCGGGGCGTAGGTATTTCTTGTCACCGACATCGTGGAGTAGGGCCGCGAGGGTGACGAGGGAGCGGTCAGCGTCAGGGGTGACCGACTGAATGTGGAGGGAGAGACGGAGGACGCGCTGGATGTGGTTGAAGTCGTGTGAGGCGTCGTAGTTGGACATATACTTCTCAACGTACGCCGTCACCTTGGAGACGAGGGCATCGTCTACCACAAAGTCTTCAGAGGCCATGGTGGATGAACAATCGGTCTGAAATGAGCGGCTCTTTGAGAGAGAATCAGGGCCGTAAAAACGAGTGGCTTGATTGAAAGATCGGATGGAAGTGAGAGAAGGAGTTGAGTTCACCTGGCTTCTTTTACTCTGCCAGGCAGCGAGGTATGTTGGTGATGATAAGGGTGAAAGTTGATTCACTTGGACTAGTGAAAATTTGGAGCGTCTCATCTCTCTGGATTTCTAATCAGCAGCAATTCACGGCAAGGCAGCAACACACTAAAGCGGATCAAAATAATGAGAAACCCTAGAAATGAAGCTCAAAAAGGCAGGTCGACCATGCTTGGTGTCGATCTGGTGCCGCTAGACGCGACGGGAGTTGCGCGTCGAGCTGGGCTTAGGGTTGAACGCGACGGGTACCCACGTGACCTGGCTGTATCCTGGCATTTATCGCATCGACTTGAGCGAAAAAGCTTGGAACAACCATAACTGTCATTGTTTTTGTTGGTCCTTGGTTTGGTCCCTGCTCTGGCATGCGATGGGTCTGGAGGAAGCTGCAGTCTGACGTTGTCTGCATCGGCGACCCCATTTACTGAGCAATGATGCTGGAAGCTGATATCTCTACTGCAATGCCTTGTCCAAGGCCATTCAATTGGTCTTTCGAGACAATATTGACCTGACTATCGAGTCGAGAGCGTTTAGCGACGCCGACTCTTTCTCTAGCTCTGGCTGTCAAGGTTGTTCAGCTCGCACAAATGCAGTCCCCAGCACCGAAGCCATGCCCAATCAACGGCTTCGGCATGTGAGTGTTGCCAAGTTCAGGGCACATCAAGTGATGAGCATCCTCTGTGAGGAAGCTTGGGAACGATCAATCGCGGTGACTACAACTCGCAGCGTCTATTTCCACCACCATCAGGACGGTCACGCTCTGTTCCAAGTCCACACCCAAAGATCCTTTCCCGCAGCCTCTCCCGTAGGACACGAGGGGGACCCCTCACTCTGGCGAACAGGCAGTGGCCGAGCACACACACACACATTCTCTGAAGGAAGCGGTGGACGGTCCTTCCCTTGTGTGACTGAGCTCACATACCCGCCGAGGCTAAAACCCGTGGCATGCATGAAGCCGGATGGCGGAGGGCCGATGCTACCGATGCTAGGCCCGGAATGTGAGGCCCTCGCGGACGGGCCGCAGAGGAGGGGAGGATGGGGCGCGGCTTGCATGGACCCAGCATGTTTCCAGCATGACCATGGGCAGCAGCAGAAGCAGCACCAGCAGAAGGAAGAGTTTCTTTCTTTTTGGTGACCTGATGAGTGTTTCCCTCAGAGTCGAGTTTTCCCCCTGCCGTTGACGATTCTCTTCTGCATAAGAGAGGATCCCTTGGCAAATCCAGGTGGCTGGTCTTAGGGATACGAGTGAGGCCACAAGCAAGGCTCCATGGATGGGCGACCAATCCATACGGCTCACTCTCCGCTCGAGGCCGTCAACTGTACCCGTCTCGAGTTGAGTTGCAGTGTGATATATCACGGGGCAAATACGACGCAGGTCGCGCGCCGGTCCTCGTCACCATCTCGTGAGCTACATAGTTAGCGAGCGAGCGAGAGAGGGACACAGAGTAGTGCATCTGCCGCTGCGCAGCGCAGCGCAGCGCAGCACATACTCTCTGACTCGCCCGATTTCCTTGAGCCGGCCGCGCATGAACTCAAGGGTTGCACCACACCACATGTACGCCGGGCTAGACCTCGTGTGTGCCAATGGCGGGAAAAGGACACAAAAGCTGTCAAGAGGCAAGACATCACGGCAGATGGGTGAGCGGGCATGTAGCCTAGACCGTGCATGATCCATAAGATCCATTTCGTGTGCTATTGCAGCAGGGCATCGAGTGGTCTCGGAGCGGAAAGAGGATCACGCTGCCTGGGCGAGTCCATAGCGGAAGGCCCCGTCCTAGCTTGCCTTGTTTGTGGCGGTGATGGTGATTTGCAAAGCTGAATGCATATGCACTCATGGATGGTTCAAGTCATGGAAGTGCGGATGGTGGATTAGGGAGGTTGGCTGAGGCCAGACGCCATTGGCTGGGCTGCAACGTGACGAGAGGACCAGAGGCCGGCGGTGCCACAGGCCAATGGGGGCGCTTGAATAGACGCCCGCGGGTGGTCTCCGCCGAGGCCTCTTTAGCGGCCTCGACTCTGTGATTGGTCGATTGTTTCTCACCAATGGCGCCCCGCACCCGACGGCACCCACGATGCACGCACTTCCCGCCCACTTTTTGTGCTAGCTAACCGCCGACGCTTGGGGAGGAGGAGATGTGATGGGCGAGAGATGGTGATGGGACCGGGCACCTGCGAACTCGGCATCTCCTTGCCCCGGGGCTGTCATTGGCCGGCCAGGTAATCTCTGTGAAATTTTTCCTTGTTTTGGTCTATGTCTTGTATTTTTGCTTATGCTTATTCCTAAGGCAACTAGAGGTAGTAGGTTCGCAGAGGGAAGTCGCAATGGGATGGCCACTCTTCCAGGCCGCCTTATAAACAGGACCATCACCCTCCGCCCCCAAACCCTTCTTTTCTTTCTTCTCTTCAGCAAGTCCCATTCAACCGCAAATCCGTTTTTTGTTTATCCCCCGTTTGTTTGTTTTTCGTTACGTCCCCGTAGAGCTGGTCTCTATCTTATTCTAATCTTCAATTTGTCTCATCAAAGCCTGTCAAACCGCGCCGCCCTTTGTCCATCCTCCGGCACCTTCAACTCGCGCGTCCTCCAAAGTTGCTGGCCAGCTTAGAGACAAACCAAAGAGCCATCGTTTATGTTTTACTTGTTCGAATTATCAACTCCTTCCATAATATTCTAATAACAGAAATCACGGATTTCACTTGCTCGCCCGACAAGCGCTACCTACCAACGATTGCGTTCGCGATCAGGTACAATAGTCAACAGCATCGACCACCCAAACAACACAACTGGATTTCGGTAAAAAAAATAGTCGTCATGTCGTCTATTCAGCTCTCGTTTTCCCTCCGGGTTTCTTCCGGTGTAAAGACGGTCCATCTCCTGGGCTCCTGGGACGGCTACGTCGGCCAGCTCCCTCTCTCCAAGGACAAGTCGTCGTCCAAGTCAGGTTCCTGGAAGGGAACCTTCCGTTTCCAGAACGCAACTCTTGAGCCCGGCCAGAGATATTGGTACTACTACATCATTGACGGCTACCACGTCGCCCACAACCCCAAAGTCGAGTCCACCGTCGAGCCCACCACCGGCCGCGAGCTCAACATTCTTGATGTATCTCTGGACCCATCCAAGTCTTCCTCGCACCGCTCTTCCTCTTCCAAGTCGTCTTCCAAGTCATCTTCAAAGTCGTCCTCGTCTTCTTCCAAGTCGTCTTCCAAGTCTTCCTCATCCAAGTCTTCGTCGCACAAGTCATCATCGTCTAGCAGCAAGAGCTCCTCTCGCCACTCGTCCAAGGACAAGGAGTCTCGTTCCCGCCACAGCTCTAGACTCTCGGTTGACATTCCCAAGGGACGGCCTCTGCCGCTCTCTGACATTCAGGCGCCTAAGCCCATGTCTCCGCACGCGACCAAGCACATCCTGGAAGCCGACTACTACGACAATGAAGCTCTTGATGAACTCACTGCCCGCTTTGGCAGCACCAACATCGAGGAAGAGTACATCACAGACTTCACCGCATCGCCCATCTCCAGCGGCTCGTCCCTGTCCTACCGCTCCGACAGCTCCTCACCCAACTCGTCCCTGTCCGGCTACAGCACCCCCGGCTCCGAATGCAGCACTTGCACTTGCGAGAGATTCGGCATTACTCGCAAGGGCGAGCGTGTCAAGCTCGACTGCGGCGGAGTCCGATGCGGTGGCTATACCAACGATGAGAGTTCCGATTGTTCCAGCGGAAGTGAGTCCGAGGATGAAGAGTACGAGTACGAGTACCAAGCCGCCTCAACCTCACCAGCTAGCTCTCGCCGCCATGGCATCGTCGGAAGATGAGCGGTTGGCTGCGTGTCAAGTCGTTTGGCAAGAGGCTGAGAGAGTCCTCTGCCGTTCATTCCTTGTTTTGAGCAACCCGTGGTCGCGTCGCTGCGCCGGGTTGACTCAACCCATGTTGTTTGTGGTTTAATCAGCACAATCCTTCAACTTACGGCCCACGCCCTTGAGCGCGGACGGCACGCCAAGCTGGTCTTGGGCTGAAGCCGACCGCGCCAATGCGTGATGTCCAGCTAGGTCGATGCTACGACCTCCCGTTTTCCGGTGGCCATGAAGACTCCTCTCGTGGCCACGCAGGTATAATTTCATTCCCTTTGTTTGTTGTTGGTTCCCGAGTGAGCTGGGAGGCTTGTCCTCCCGGAACCAACGTGACAAATGCTGGAGGATCTCGTCCGCCCTGAGGGTGAGATGCCAGCTCCAGAAGGCCAATGTTTGGATGTAGCCATAGATCTGGCGATTGGAGGATCTTGGCTAGCCATTTTATGAAGTATGAGGTGGATGACACGGAAAGGCAGTTCATGAGCTACGATACGATTTATGAAATGACAGCTGCCTTTGGATAGATGACGATTGAATCTATTCATGAATGAAAGAGTATCCTTCGATGATTGTGAATGAGTGACGTGAACATACCAGTCCCTGTATTGTAAAGTGTCGTAGACTCGGTGTTTCGGGTTAATGTTGGGACCAACAACTCGTGCGCGTCAAGAGCGTCTAACGAAACAGGTCCTGTTAGGGAAGGCGGGGATGGCGGGGTAAATTTAGACTAGACTGATGGATGGGAGCTGTAACACGGACACGGCTGCACACCGTATCTCGATAATCTATCACAATCTGAGTCTCAAGACAACTCTTCTCCAGCAAGGATTCATTTCTTTCAATTGCCAAATATCGGAGCGAAGGGGGACTCGTTCTACTGTCATTAGCGCCTCCAACTCCTCATTCTACTCAAAACCAACTCACATCCCATCTCGTCCACCACCGCAACCATGGCCGACGACCAGCTCATCCTCCCCATCATCGACTCCCACATCCACCTCTATCCCGCCTCCGAGGTCGACTCCCTCGCCTGGTGCACCCCAGAGAACCCCCTCAACGGCCAGCGCTCGGTCGACGAGTACCGCGAAGCCACCGCCTCGGCCCCATCCCTGCTCGGGTTCATCTTTGTCGAGACGGACCGCAAGAATGACCTCGAATCAGGCGCCGCCGACGGCTCCGGCTGGGAAGGTCCCCTGGCTGAGGTCTCTTGGATCAAGCGCGTCGCTCTGGGTCAGCCGCGCGACGGGGAGGGTCACTCGACCGACGATGCGAAGCTTTGCCTAGGTATCGTGCCATGGGCGCCCCTGCCGAGCGGTGTCGAGGTCATGGAGCGTTACCTCGATCGCGTCAAGGAGGAAGCGGGTGATGCGTGGCCCAAGGTGAAGGGTTTCCGATACTTGGTACAGGACAAGCCGCACGGCACCATGCTGGAGGAGAACTTTATCGAGAGCGTCAAGCTGCTGGGCCGTCGCGGGTTCGTCTTTGATGTTGGTGTTGACCAGCACCGTCGGGGCAAGAAGCAGCTGGAGGAGCTCGTTGAGTTTGTCGACCGTGTCCACGATGGTGTCCCAGAGGAGGAAAAGGTTACACTGGTGCTAAGTATGTCGTACTCTCCTCTCCCACATTGGCACTTCAACTAACCTCTTGGTAGACCACCTCTGCAAGCCCGATTTCACCGTCTACAACATCACCTCGGACCCGTCCTTCCACGCCTGGCGCACCGCCATGTACACCCTCAGCAAGGATCCCCAGACCTACATCAAGCTCTCGGGCGGCTTCTCCGAGATGCCCGACTCGCTCAAGAACCAGGACCCCAACCACATCTTCGAGTCCACCCTCGGCTGGCTGGGCATCGTCCTCGCCACCTTTGGCCCCAGCCGCATCATGTTTGGCAGCGACTGGCCCGTGTGCACCATCGGCACCGAGGATGCCTGGCCGCGCTGGCGAAGCGTCGTGGAGCGCATGTGCTGGATGGCCACGTTGGGTGATGAGGAGCGTGCCATGATCTTTGGTGGAACGGCCAAGAAGGCCTACAACCTGTGAGATGCCCTATGAATGGGTTCGAGGTTTAAAACAAGAGTGCATCTCGATCAGTATTGTCGAAAAAGAATGAGGCTCAACAGAATAGTTGAAGTTAAAGCACGTCAAGGATTCAGCAAGGTTCATATTGGATGGTTGAGGCTCATTATGAGATGCAAAGTCACCAGAGGAGAGCCCACTCATAGAATGAATGAATATATACCCCATCAATATTACTCGGTTTTCACGTTTTGCCAGTCCAGCCAGCTATCTATACGTTCATCCTACTCAACCAACATCATCACCATGACAGAGATAGCAAATTAATTGATCCAACAATTACCAATCATTCATATTAACATGTCAGCCAGCCTACTACTCCAAGCGCCCATCGGCTATAACAAGCAAACCGACAGGGTCGTTATGCCGTCACGCCTTGCCTCCCACGAGATCGAGTCTCTCTCAGAAGCATGTTCATATATGCCTTGCAGAAAAAAGACAAAAACTCCCCGTCATACAGTTTGTGTCATAAGTTTCAACTCTCTATCGTCCACCGTCAACATTTTTGATGAGTCGTCATTCTTCACTTGTCTTCCTCCTCCCTTACTCAGCTCCGCGTCCTCGATAGCTGCCCATCTTCTCAATGGAGCTCATGATACCGCTGCGGCCAACACCACCCGGACGGGGAAGACCCCCTGCGCTCTTGGTTCGCTCGTGAGGCGCTCGGAGGCCTGATCCAGGGGCTCGGAGCCCAGAGGCGCGGTTGACGCTGCTTCTAAAGTGGTCCGCACTCCGCTTGGGCGTCTTGGCCTCGGGCTGACGGTCGTGCTGTCTCTCGTGAAGCTGGTGGGAGAGATGCGGCGTCTGCTGCGGTTGAGCTTGGGGCTGAGGCTTGGGTGTCTGCCCAACAAAGCTCTGCATGCTCATCATCTCCTCGGCCAGCTGAACCAGCTCGCCCTTCTCAACACGCTCCTGCTCCAGCATGCCTCGGAGCTGCTCGTTGTCCTTCTGCACCGTCTGCACTACCGCCTCGAGGCGCTGGACGTCCGCATTAAGCTCCTTGATAGTTGCGCTGTCACGCACAGCCTGAGCCTTGCGTTCCTCGGCCTCAGCGCTATCAGGCTCAACCTTGGTCATGGTCGCATCCCGACCCACGCGGAGGCGCTCGTTCTCCTCGCTGAGCTCCTCGATGGTGCTCTCAAGTTCACGAACTCGCTTCTCCCACCGAGTCTCGTACGACTTCTTCAGAGCAGTCACCTTGGATTCGTGCTTGCTCTTGTAGAGGGCATGCAGTTCGCGAGCTACACGCTCAACGGCGAGCTCAACTTCATGGTTGGATGAGCTCGGGCTCTTTGGCTTCTCGGGTGACGACTTTTCCATATCCTTCCCGGCACGCATACCCGCCATCTTGCTCTCAGCTTCCTGATGCATAATCTCTGCAGCCTCGCGTCGCTTTTCGCTCTCCTCCAGCTTCTGTTCCAACTCTTCTCGTTCTCTCTGGCTGAGGACAATCTCCTCCTTGACCTTTCGCAGGACATTCTCCATCTCACGTCCACGGTTCTCCCAGCCTTCCTTCTCGACAGCGAGTTGCTCCTTGAAACCGCGTTCCTCACGGAGCTGCTCCAGAGACTCTCCAACACGTTTCTCGGCATCGCCAACTGCAGCCTTGAGTGACTGCACCTCAGCCTCCTTTCCGCTGAGCGAGGCCTTGAGGGAGCTAATTTCGGACAGGAAGTTCGACTTGAGGGACTCGAGCTCTCTAGGGGTAATGCTAGGGACACTGCGAGGAGTTGGCATCGGGGGAATATCAAAGTCGATGAGGTTGGCGAATTGGCGAGCAGGGGTGGCCGCAACGTTAGGGGCCGTTCGGGACGGCGATAGGCCGCCCTTAGAGGGGGTCTTCTGAGGGAATCGCATTTGCTCGGTAAAGTCGAGCAGATTGGTAGTGTTTCCAGAGTCTTGCATAGACATCGGTCGTGGTGTCCGGGACGGTGAAGGTTCAGCTCTGGTGCTGACACGAGGAGTGAGGCCACCAGCATTGGAGAACTTGGTCGAGGTTGGAGTTCGGCCCAGCTTTGCAAACATTGTCAAGTCTGGCACGGCTGAGAAGGTGCTGAATGTGCTGATCATGGTATCATCCGGGCCCACGGACTCGTCCACGTCCATCTGTCCAGGGGGGATAATGTTTACAGTGCCCACGGTGGTATCCATCTCGTCGTTGTCGTCCTCCAGCACGCTTTGTTCATCTTCAAAGATCTCAATGGCGCGCTTCAAGCCTTCGTTCTGCCGCACGGCGTCCTCCAGGCTCATTGTTCTCTCGTGGGTCGAACGCGGCGAGTCGATCGGGTTGCTGACCTTAACAGGAAACCGCTTCTCAGGGGACACCTTTCGAGGACTGCGGGCGCTTGGGGGCAGTCTCTCGGCTTTTCTAGACTCTCTGTCTTCTCGCTGATCGACGAGGATCTTGAGTGGTGAGAGGGTTGCCCCAGAGAGGACACGCGAGTGTCGTGACTTGGAGGATGAGGGAGGGACGTTCTCTTGGTCGGTCAAGATGGCGTCGTTGGCTGCAAAGGGTGAGGCACCTCGCGAAGGGGTGTCGTTATCTGAAGACACAGAGACGGCTCGCACTTCGTAACTGTTGTACCGTCTGGCGGTAGCTGGTGTTTGGATGTTGAGCGTCGAGTCCTGAGCTGGCGATAGAGGTGTTTCCATTGTGATGCACGCTGAAAGCAAAAGCAAAATTCATTCAAGAAGAGGTGGACGCCAGTGGAAGAAGGAGAGAAACCTGGTGGCTTCTTGTTGCTTGTGCTTGTATTGTTCGAGAAAATGGAGCTCAATCGTGTCTTGGGGGGCTAAGACCAAAGCGAAGTTGTTTACTGGTTGACCTGGCAACAGAGTTACGGTCTACCACGTGACAAGTCGGCTGACCACAACCTCGACCTCCCCTCCTCCATCAGGTACCGTTTGAGTGATGGTGCATGTCACGATAACACAAGCCGACGGGAGGCTTGCACTCGCAGGTCGGCGTCTTGGAGATGCTTTCGGTGGCGTGCCATCCTGCAGGTGAAACAACCCATCCCATCTCGTAGGTCGGGAAGTGCATCTGTACCACGGACGGACAGACAGCCTTTGACGACGGTTAATGTCCAACATCTTCACATATACCTTCATGACATGAAATGCACACATCACCATCGGAACTACCGAAGCGCCTCTTTGTCAATCACAAGCCATTGCATGCATAAAGGAACTCAGACGTCTTGTTAATTGATGCTTTCAAAAGTCAATTCTTCTGATCCAACTCTCTAATTGTATCAATTCTGTGGTAAATAAAATCAAAACAGCTTTTATTGTCCTTCATAATTCGTTACCTAGTAAATCGACATTCCAGGAAGAAGAAAAACACAGACCGTCTTTGGCGCTATCAATCAGCATCAAAAGAGTCAAGAAGTGAAGAAAGGTTGTGTAAAGTCATAAAGTCGTAAAGAAGTGTCCCCAGCCTCCTCTCCAGGCCCAGACGCCAACCCACAGGATTGGTCTTGCAAGGGCCATGAAGAGACATGATGGGTCCGCCCCGAACTCATCGTTCCCGCCTGAGGATCATTACAGGCAGTGCTGTCTCATCCCGTACACTCGTGTCGTCTCCCGGACTAGTCCGTAGAAAGGGAAAAGTTGGTTTGGTTGCAGTGGCTCTCTCAAGGAAAATTAAGACCTCCATGCAAAACGTGACTCATCAGCCATGTACATCCGTGACAGAGCATCTTAAGGTAAACAGAGAATCGGAAGTCGTATCGTGAACTCGTCAGCGTCATCTTTCGGTCCAAAGCGTTTGCCATTGAGTTTTTTGCGAGAATGCCAGGAAAAAAGAAAAGAGAACAATGCAGAAAAGGTGATAAAGAAATAAGGATGAAGGAAGGAATGTATCGTTGCGCCATGTAAACAACCAAAATGGCGCACTTCGATTATCCATTTGGGGCATGCGGAGCGGACGTTCGCTCTCTTCGGCTCCAATGCAGCCACTCCCCCATAGCCATCGTTGAGCAATATCGGTTCCACTGTGCATCTTGACAGTGTTACTATTGCCGCCGCGGGGCACCAACGGCCGACGCAGGTCGCGTCATGGCGTCATAAGCAGGCGCAGGAACTGTTGTCTCCATCATCGTCTTGCGTCGCTTAAGATCGAGGCTGCCCATCGAGTTTGGTCCATTACCGCCAGATCTAGACAGGTCGTCATCATCGTCACGGCCTCGCTTGAGCACGCCAGCAGCTCCGTTCATGACAGGAGGCTGGGCATAGCCATTAGGAAGCCCAGACATGTCAGCAGCGGGGGCATAAACGTCGTTGCCGGGAGCACCGTTGGGAGCACCCCGATCATTACCACCAATGACATTGTAAAGGCTGCTCGACGTCTGCTGGACACGGGGAGGAGTGTTGTATCCAGTGTGCTGGTTGTAGTAGGATTGGGCGGGGGCAGTCGTCCTAGGGGTGGCTCGTCCAGATGGAGGAGGGAGGCTGGGGGAACCCGACATCTCTGTTGAGAGATTGGCATCATTTGTCAAGGCTCCTACACTGGGGGCGGTATAGTTGTAGTTGTTGCGGCTACCGTCGTAAGCGCCGCTGTCATGGGTGTACTCGGCATCATGCTCGTGGTCTCCCTCATCCTCATTGGTGTGCTGCTGGGGTGGCTGATCCGACTGGAGCATTCCGTTTGGTGGCTTCGTGTCCTGCTGCTCTGCAGAAGGTTCAGAAGCCGAAGGCCTGCTCGCAGGTGGCGCCATATCATTCTTGGGGTAAGTGCTGGTCTGTCCGTAGATGCGGTCCTGAGGGTTTCCTGCCGAAGCCTGGTAAGGAGACTGGTGCGACTGCGGGTTATACATGGGGCGAGTGCCATCGTAGGTCTGGTTGCCAGAAGCGTAGTTCTGCATGCTCTGCAGCGAGTTGCCAGGAGGGGTGGTAGCTGGAGTATTGGGCATTGAGCGTGTGTTGTTAAGACCCGTCTCAATGGTCATTGGGTTGGTACCTTGAGCCCCATTCATTCCCTGACCCTGCCAGTTGAAGCTGTCTGAGGCTCCCATGTTCCCCATGACGCTGGATGCGCTCGTCGGTGGGGTGGGGAATGTGTGAGCCCGATCGAGGGACGGGCGACCCATGCTGTGAGAGGGCAGCTGAGTCTGAGGTCCTGGAAGGGGCATTGGTTGGTGATGGTTGATCGAAGGCAGGCCGGGGTGGCCTGGGTTTCGCATGCCGTTAGCCTCTTGTTTCCGCCTCTCCGCAGCCGCCATGACCTGCGTGGTCCTACTCTGGTTCGCAGGGTGGTACAGGAGGGCACCAATGTTATGAACGAATAATGGGTAGAGCAGCTCCGTGATCTTCTCCTTGTTGGCAAAGTCCAGGGCACGGTCGTAAGGAATCCTATCGGTGTTAGTGGATGAACCAATGTCTCATGCATTGAGGGAAAATGACATACCAGACACCCTTCAAGTGCATTGGCCCGATTTTGACGACGTGTCGAACCTTTTCACTCTTCAAGATACCGTCTCGTCGACCTCGGGTCATGCCAGCCACATTCAGAAGCTTCGTGCCGTTGATCATATGATTGTCTGTGGCCTCTGAGTTAGCCCGCCAATGCATTCAACACACAAACATGAGCTCTCACCTTCTCTCCGGGCGACGCAAATGCCCCTGGCCTCGACCTGGAAGCACAGGCTACCCTCATCCTCCCAAAGTGTGGCAGTGACGCGGGGCTTCATTCCGGGTGGGGGTTGTTGGCCTGTTGTATCAAACCCTGTGTACTGGTTCTGCATAGGGTTCTGGTTTCCAGCTCCCGGCAGAGGTAGCACGTTCTGGGGTGCCATTGGGTTTGATACCGTGGGCTGGGCAGGCGGGGGTGAGGTCAATCCGTTAGCAGCATAAGGATAGTGGCTGTATGAGGGAGTTGAGTATGCAGCAGCGTGACCGGGCGGCAGCAACGGCGGTTGTTGTTGCGTATAGTGGCTCATGGCACCAGAAGTTACGGTCTGAGGCGCAGGCGCCTGACCTCCAGACATATGCTGAGAGTAGTACATTTCAGGTGCGCCTTGCCCGTTCATTGCGTCGTAGCTAGGGATTGTGGTTGAAGGACCTGTAATGGCGTTGATGGGCAGAGTTGGGGACGGAGTCTTGGGACCGTGGGAAGAGGCGACCGAAGTGTAGGAGGACTGCGAACCCGAGTGGGAACCGATCGAGGAGCCGATCGAAGAGGCAATGGAGCTGACCCGAGGCGACGAAG
The DNA here is from genome assembly GCF_025433545.1 of Fusarium keratoplasticum. Classification (NCBI taxonomy): domain Eukaryota; kingdom Fungi; phylum Ascomycota; class Sordariomycetes; order Hypocreales; family Nectriaceae; genus Fusarium; species Fusarium keratoplasticum. The sequence goes on from NC_070533.1 coordinate 2,712,962, forward strand.
TACCCGAGTAGGCCTGACCCGGCGGTGGAAGCGGGAGCGATGGCAATCTATCGCCGCTCATATAGGCAGGACGATGCTGGGTGGTTTGGAGGTTGTAATAGGGCACGTCGGACGAACCCCGGGCCTTGCCTTCTGAGTTGGACTGCGAATCCAGTTTTCCGGTGTTCCCTTGGTTCAGGACGGAGGGCGGATGTGAGCCGACCTCTAGGAAAGGTCTGTATCGTGTATAGATATGTTGCGCGGGTCAAGTATGTTGCGCGGAGCAAGACAACAGCGGCGGAGGTGGTGCAGAGTAGAGAGTCGTAGTCGAAGCAAGAGAATCCAGAAGCGAGGAAGAAGAGGAGCACGGGCGCTGCGGTACTTAGTTACTTTTCTTCCGCGAGCCTCAAAAAGAAAAAAGGTGGAAGGCAAGGAAAGAAAAAAAAAATGAGGAGGTCGGTGGAGTCGTGAAGACGAAAGGAAAGAGGACGAAGGAGAGCACCCTCCTCTGGGGAAGGTTTTCTTTTTGGCGGCGGTGGTGCTGGTGGTCTTGGTGGTGAGAGGAGCAAGAGGAGGAGAGGCAGGCCTGGTACGTACCTCTCAGTCCCAGTCCCAGTCCCCGTCCGGGCCTCTCCCCTCAGAGGTGAGGTCGGTAGGTAAGGTAGGTAGGTACTGTACCTGCGGTACAGTAGGTACAGTACGTGCCCACGGGAGGAGTGAGATGGAAAGTCGACGGGTCCCGCAATTGAAGTCGCAGGGAACGACTGGGTAGACCAGGGTGAGGCTAGCCTGGACAGGGTCGGGATGGGGGAGTGGGGGAGTATGGGAGGAGGGCGTGTGTGCGTGGGCACTGTGAAGGTGGATGTGGACGTGGATGTGGATGGGGACGAGGACGTGGCAGCTGGCGGGAGGGGTGATGAGAGAATGCCTGCCCGCCTCTCAGTTTGAAGAGCGAGTGAGTGATGCAAGTGCCAGTACCTGGGTTGGGCTGACTTGTCTTCTGTTCTGTAGACGAGAATGTGAGCGAGCGGTTCACTTGAGGAACAAGAGGCCGAGGCCATGCTCGACCAGGGGGGAAAGAGGCTGCCTTTTGTAATGCATAGAGGTTGTTTTTTGAGTTCGTTGCTGAAGAGTCATTAACGGTGTATATGGCCATGTTCTTTGGTGGGAGAAGTTGGTCATATGCCACGGCCACCGAAGCTGCCCCGAGTCTTTCTCTTGCCATTCCCCTTGATATGATGCCGATGATGATTTCGGTGGCTATCTGTCTATGCGCCCCGTTGACAAGCCCCGGCGCTCGACTGCAGAAGTCGACGGGGACCAGATCTCGTTACTGCTGGCCTGCATCCACCTATGCCTCTCTACCTGCGCAGTGCGTCTGGGGCAGACCAGGCAGGCATCTCAGTTTCTGGAAGTTTGATAAACGCGAAACTCTGAAATCTTCCGATAGACGCTGACTGATGACCGCCACAAGTTCAATTGGCTTTTGAGCAACGCCGAGATTCCATCTGTTACGTTTGTTTTTCTCCCCTCGAGTTGAATTTTGTTGTGTCGTCGGTCGTCTTTTGTGGGCTCCGCGGTCAACACTGACTATTACGCCGGAGGCGTGCCAGAGAGGGAACCCTCAGAGGGCGGCCCGTACTGTGCTTGGCGGAGATCAAGAATACTGTTCGGAGGCTGGATCTCGCCTTGCCGTCCGCTGATATCCTTCTCTCAGATGGAGTCGAGCGTGATCCGAATGCTTCCAATGTTTCTTCTGCATCTCTTCCCGGCATCAAAAGGAAACACTCCACAGTCGGGCGCGCACTGGTCGCTCTCCTGTCAACGCACAACAGAGCCAGGGACCGCTCAGCTCGCAGCCAGCAGCACGCAAACTCGGTGGATGATTTGGGGCGCTGAGAGTCCTGAGAGAGAGGCCCTGGGGCCAGCCAAAGAGCGTCCGGAGCAGCAAAGGTGGGTGGTGCGAGGGGCGTGTCGACAGGGGCTCTGAGAAGGGGTGGACTGAGCAGCGTCGTACCAGGTGGGGAGGGGCCAAGTGTTGAGCGGAGGAGGAGGTTGATCATGGGGGTCGGGTCTTTGATGTTGACGCTGGGCGGTTGCTGAAGGCGGGCCCGTGGTCCAAGAAAAACCTGAGACACCAACAAACTTGATCAGTTTTCTCGCTGGGCGATGAAAGAGGCTCAAGGGATAAGTGTCGATTTAGAGTTGTCCAGTCTTAGGGGGCCTTAGGGTGTCCTCATCATAATTTTTACAAAATTTTAGACTTCTTTTATCCGAACATCTCACACGTACAAACAAACAACAGCGAGATCTGAGCGCCTGCCGGTATCTCGAGATTTTCTTCCACTTGGACCGTGTGGCCGGGCGTGGCCTGGGGCCTGCGGTAGGGGACTGGGGTACCCCCTGGATAGAGGGATCGGTCACCTCCAAGAGGCCCGGAGGACCCAATGGCTACAGGGGCCACGGGGGCCGCCAGGGCTGGGCTACAGCGTCCAGTGCAGCTGCGGATCCCGGGGGGCAGACGGGAGCGATGCTTGGTGGCATCGCCCCCTGGCAGCTCCGCTCACTCGCGCCAGCACCGCAACACACCCACTGGGCGGCATCCGCTCGATGCGACGGGAAAAAACCCGCGCACACGAAATCAAGATCAATATCATCCAGAAGGACAAAGGGTCATATCATCGACGCTTGGACGAGGGACGCTGGGGAATGCAAGATCTCCGTAATGCTACTCTGAGCTTTGCGCCTCTCTCACAAGGTATGGCGTTTATCGCGGTTGAAGCAGAGCTGTAGAGGGTGCTGGAAATAACTACGCCATCTGCCATGCTCAGATCTGTTCGACATGTACAAGTCTTTTCTGTCAACCTCTCATCCGTGGATCCTAGGTGGGCTCGCCGGGGCTGGAGCTGGGGCATGAGGTTGGGCGCTTGGTGCAGGCCGTTTCTTCTTTTTTTTTTGCTTTTTCCCATTCTTTTCGACATGGCCTCGGTCTTGGGCGCTTTGTTGCTCACTCATTTTGATGCTCTGGCCGGCGTCTCGCGGCTGCGCTCACTGCTGGACTGGGCTGCGCTGCGCTACGAGCCCTGGTTGCTTTTGTGTCGCGTCATCCTGTTGTGGGTTTTGAGTGGGCTTGCTCTTGGGTGGTGGTTATCTTGTTGTTGTGTTATTGCTCCTCCTGTGGTCGTGTCGTGTTGGTGTCGTGTCGTGTGCTATGTGTTGCGCTGTCGTGTTGTGCTGTGTTGTGTTGTGTGTGCTCTTGTGGCCTTGACGCTATTCGCCCGTTCAGTTCTCCTGCTCGCCTTCTCTCGCGCTCTCCTTCCTTCTAGCTCCTAGTTGCGGCACAGCACTGTGCTAGCTCATGGTTCTTGTACCGGGTACCATCCATGGATGGATGGATCGAGTTGAAACCAGGATCGAGTTGAGCTCCGTGGAGTGTTTCCGAGATCCATCTCTGCCAATGGCAATTGGTCCGACAAGGAGCGACAAGAGAGCCAAGCTAGACGGGCAACAGAGTTTCGCGCTTCCAGGTCTCTGGGCTTCTGGCTCGCGTCTCTCTGGCTCTTAGTAACTCCTCTATCTATCGCCCATTTGCTCGCCCGTGCATTCTCAACGGCGCGCCAACCCAGGACGGGGACCGTTAGGTTGGGTTACCTCTGTTGCGTCAAGTGCCGGAAGAGCTTGCCTGGTTACACCACCATTTTCATGTGCAACTACCGACACTTCGTATCGAGCAGGTTGAGAAACCAAACGGAACAAGAAGGCCTGTCTGTCTGTCTGTCTGCCCGCCCGCCTGCTTCGAGATAGTGCGGAGAATCCATCAACCGACTACACATGCAGACTAGGAGCGAAGAGGCTGTGCTCATCGACTAACTTCTGACTACGGATGTGCTTGCGCAGGAACGGCCGTCGACAAAGAGACATTCAACAGAGGTGACCGTCATGCGCTCCGAGTTCCTCGCAGGGCTCAATGGGTTCCCACTGTGATAGCTAGCCTCCCCTTGTCTCGTGCCCGTCACCGCCAGCCTCCTCCGAGTCTGGAGCCTGGATGACGGGACTGAGCGAAATATGACCACATCCCGGTCGTTGGATCTCGGGCGCAATCGCGCGAGCCGGCGCCCGCTGATGCGGAGGAGGTCCATGGCCCGTGGACCGTGATTTCATGGGTCGTCGCCCTCCGAAGTGGCCGGATTCCCCCTCCAGGACTGGGATCCAGCCTTGGGACAAGCAAGCAGAGGCCACACGCCGCCGCTGGCGCTGGCGTTGGCCAAGCTGTCTCTGTCTGGCTCAACACATCGACTTCGTGGCTGGGCTGGCCCGCCAGCAAACCTCGCACAAAGAAACACAAGGACCCGGGGCGGGCTAGCTAGGACACAGTGCCAACGCGGCACCACGCCAGCAGCTAGGTCATGACAAGACTGATGACTGTCGTCTACGGTATTTCCGACCCATGGCCGCTTGCCCTCGGGTCTTGGGGTTGCGCTGTGGCGGTCTCAATGAGCCACTTGCCAGGAATCATGTCTCACATCCTTCCGCCGTCCTCAGTTTGTCTCTCTCTGCCATTGTTGCCTCTCCCTTGAGAAGGACTCAGCGGGCTGACGGGAGTGGAGGAGAAAGATCGACGATGCTCAGACAGCCCCAATCTCGTCCAGACCCAGATTTCTTTTCTCTCTTTCCGCTTTGTTGAGTCCATCCCAGCCAGTCGCCAACAGTCGCCGGCTGCTTCAGCTTTCACGAAAGTTTCGATGGACTTGATCCAAGGAGCCCACTCAGTTGCCAAAACTCGGGAACCGGTCAGCCACCCGAGCGTCCAAGACATGTGAAGCCTCTGTACTCGGTACATTGTACAAACGCGCAGGGGACGTTCATGTTTGCTTCCCTAGCCCTCGCACCTATCATGATGATTTTGGTGCCACCGCTTGGCCGCCTCCCACGTCAATCGCCCTTGCACATTGCTTCGCCGGGCCGGGCTGCGCGGAATTGACTTTTTTTCTTTTTCTTTTTCCCTTGTTTGACCTGACCGACTTTTTTGCGATCCGTGTACTCGATGAAATCGACATGAGATGATATTAAAGATGAGAACGTGTCTTGATTGTCACTGGGTCCCGGATGCAATGTCGACACGCGAAAGCAACGCAAGGGTCTTTGTTCTCGGAGCTTTTCTTCTACTCTAGCTTTGCAGGCCCAGCAAGATGGACGATGTACGGACCTTGGCCAAGGAAGAGGGGTCCTTGGAAAGTTGGTCGGTGCTATTTCGACCGGGGTTCTCGTCTATGGGCGGGGATCCTGATGAGTGAGTGATGAGTACGTAGTAGGCGCTGACCGACCTCCGATTTTCGCCTTGGTGCTCGGACATGACGGGGCAGCACTATCTCCGTTGAGTTTGTGACATTGCAATCGTGGTCATGGTAGATCGAGACTCTTGTCTAGCTTGTCTGAGGAATTCTCCAGCGAGATCAAGTCCTAGGGGGCCGTTGGCTGAGATATAACAAGCTTCGTGAATCCGTAGATCTCATGCTGCCCATCTAGCATAGCATGACAGACGGAGGGATACCCTACTCACGCACCGTTGACCGGGTATGCAAGATGCATAAGTGCTACCAGGGCGAATGTGACAGGGCCGGGCTGGTCCTCCTGGGGTGCATGCCAATGCACACACAAGAGGCCGGTCCCGGAAGGTGTGCATAAGTGGATGTACGATGGTCTTCAGTGCAGATGACACACATCTAACCACGAGGCTGAGTGCGGCGCCATGGGAAAAGCCGATAAACGACCATGGTGTTTGATATCCCCAAGTCGAACAGTATTTTTCGTATCTGGATGGCGCTCTCGCCGTGGCCGAGAGAGGCGGGGCATTTCAAGAAAGGGCCAGAGACATGGAGTCCTGGAACAGCCCGGCCAGAACAGCCCGGCCAGACAAAACCCCCGCCAGATTTAAAGTTCCTTCCCCACTCTGGTACCTTCCCAGTCGAGTAGGAGGTGCCTTAGGTAAGGAACTACGAGGCACAGCGCCAACCTGCAAAGTTTTCGGCGATAAGAGGTCATTCACAGATTTCTTCCTGTGCCCTGACATATGATGAATGCTACCATGCATGCTTAGTTTTGTGGCACTGCAGACGATGGCTTCATCTCCAACTCAATTCCCAGCTTTCGAGTTAGTCAATGGCGGCGGTTGGGCGTAATGGCTCCTATTTTGGGCATATTAGGGCGTGCAGGATCATGTCCAGGTCTACCAGAAAAGAAAGAGGTTGGCGTTGACATCAACGCCCGGGCAGGCCGAGGATCAAGCACAGGATCTCTGATTTCTCTCGGCCGAGGGGACGCCTCGCTTGCCAAACCCCAGGCGGCTACGCACATGACGTTGGTTCGAGGCTGCGGTTATGATTGCATACTGGTCCAGTGATGAACAGTCCAAGTTTGATAGTTAGGTAGAGCTCCAGCTTTGAAGCCTGGGGCACAAGTGACCACAACCAAAGGATGGATTAAAAAAGAAACCTTACGTAAAAGAAGGAGGCGTCAAAGTGACGACGGCATCAGGCATGGGCTCAGGATCTGTGTCAACGTCGAAACGCAAGGTGTCCAGAACTGAGACGAACCCGGCATCGTTGGATCGGGGACGATCTGGCATTTCACATCGCATCAAGACACGCAGCAAAGGGCAAGGCAAGGCAAGGCAAGGCACTGCACGAGACGCCGACTGCATTTCCAGAAGTTTTACCACGAGCCAGGGCCTGTCGGCCGTCATGTCGGCACCAAGGACCGGGGCGCGCATCGCATTTCCGTGTCACTACAGAGGATGGCCAAGCGTGCAGAAGCTCCGTGGGGACCATGTGCCCAGATGCAAGATTCCGCTGCGACTAAGGCAAAGCTTCTCTCGTCCGGCCACTGGGGTCCCCTGGAGGTCAAGGGAGGGCATGGAGGGAGGGAGGCTGGGAAAGGGGAGCCCGCGGGGGACGGAGAGAGTCGAGAACCCCGTCAGAAGAAAAGACAATGTCTCGCGGGAATCGAGCTCAAGCATATTCCTTGCGGCCGCCCAGAACCGCGCGAGGTCGGGGAGTTTGGCTAGCTAGCCTAGCACCATGAGATGGATCTTGTGACAGCGAGAAAAAAGGAATACGGTACGCGATACAATGTAGGGAGTACATGGGCTCGACGCCGGTAAGCGAACCAGTCGAACATGAGCCCGCCTGTGGCTATGCTTGGAATTAACGCAGGTACCAGGCCAGACCAGGACCAGGACGCATCCCCAATTTGAGGACAGGTCGAAACACAGCTTGGAAACTCGAGTCTCCGTCGGGGTCTTGACTTGATAGACTCCCGTCGGGAAAAGGCTTGACTGTCGTGCAGTTGAGATCTCGCCATATCCCCACCAGGCAATTGCTTTTTATATCATCCCAACGTCGTTTTTTGCCCCCACCAAAGCAAGTAATACAGGATGCTTGCAGGCTGTCAATCCGATGATCGAGCTCTGCTGGACCAGAACCATCCATGTCTTCCAGAGCTCGCAAGTCGCTCCTCGAATGGCGCGCCATCCGATATTGGATACCATCATCACCAACGCACCTACCTGGGTAGCTTGGAGCCGAGGGTCGGGAGCTTGAAAGAGGAAGGAGCGGTCGCGCACTGTGACAGGCATTAGCAAGTACCGGTACTTCGCGCCGAAAACCCCGATCTCATCCCGCCCGCCTCTAACCTCCACCATCACCGACGTCCACTCTAATCCGCCTCACCCATGGATCCCATCCCATCAAACAACACCAGCTTGCCATTCTCTTTCCCTTCTCAGCCAGCGCGTCTGTCCCTGTCGAATTGACCGTTGCACTCTAATCTAGAATTTCATGTACCGATCGACGAGGGTAGGCCCATCCGAAGCACCCCCTCCTCCATCGCCCTCGTCATTCGCTCGCCGGCTGCCCTCCATGGCCAGGGATTGCGATGCTGGCTCTCAGCCGTTGATGGAGCTAGCAAGGATGTGGAGCAAGAGCGTTTTTTTCCCAACGCGCCAGGCGATTTGTTGTCGCTGGTTGGCTGACTGGCCCTATTTTTCGGCGGACACTTTCGCACAATCGCACTCAGTCTGACCATCAGCCCAGGGCGATTATCGCTATCAGAGATCAGGCACTCTGCTTGGCCAACTGGAGTGCTCCTCGGGTCTTGGTGGTCGGGACAGCTTGACAGCTGGCTGCCCCCGACTGGCTGCACCGCGTTGCCCAGCACGTTTCAACGGAGGACACATGTCCAGCCACACTTGATGACCCGAGCCCTCAGGAAAGCCTCCTTTCTATCCTGGATCTAGGCCTCTTGTCTCGCCTGGCCTGGCCAGAGAGAATCCACATCTACAGACCACGCGTAGAAGGGGTGTCTTGAGACAAGACTGATGGCAGCCCGAGAGACACCCAGCCCTGAAGACAGTGAATGACAACTCGCCCCAGCCTTCCCGTCTCATCGACACATATCATATCCATGATAGATTGACTGACAGATGCCAGCAGCCCCGCATCGGAAAGTTGAGGCTTTTCGCTCCTCTCACAAAGACCCTCGCCCCATTGTCGTCGGATATGCCCGCCTGCCACATATAGCCCTCAACACAAGGAACAAGTCAGAGGAGAAGACTTTGCTTTTTTCTAGACTCGTCGTACCATGCTGTTCTACCTAGCTGCCGCTAGCCCGCAACAGCCCAGGATGCGAGAAACCCAAACTCGAGTCTTCAACGCAAGCAAGCAGCCGGATGCCCGAGGAACCCATGACAGCGGCCATACTACCGTATCGACGTTCGTCCTCAGCCATGTTCCGGCAACATACATGAGCCCGCCTGAGTGCGGACTTAGGGATGAGCCTCATCTCGTACACCTGTCATCCATGGCGAGCCAATCTCTCAGACATCCCGTCAACCGGCCTGAGACCTCGCAAACGTTGATTGAACCACAGCCACCTGGTCTATTGGTTAATGATGTGCCTTAGTTCCCGAGCACAACTGCCTTGCAAGTTGCGGGGTCTCGTCTGTTTGACTATAACCTCAGCCGGCCACGCGGCGCAGCTCTCAGCCGGTTGTTGTTGAGGAGTTGTGCTGCTTGATGAAGCTGGTCCTGCCTGAACAGCGCCACCTCATTTGCCCAGCAATCAGATAAACCTGGGAAACACGGTACACAGACTGGTAATACTAGCAAGGACGATTTGCGGAGATTGTCTCTGCAAAGCTTCCAACGGTGGCAAGCCTTAAGACAACGGCCGGGCTTGGGCCCTGCTCAGACGAGATTGGAAACCCATCCGGATACTATCGTCATTGTTGGCTTCTCCATCAGCCTCTTGAAACCCTGCACGTGATGGCAAGGAATGGGTGATTCGGAGAGAGAGGGCCCTTGTTGGTGAGCCCCCCGTCGATAGGTCTCACATTCCCGGCTCGACTCGACCTGTCTCAGCCCTCTGACAAACAATCCGGATACGAAACGCTTCAATCGTTCTATCTGCCGGCACCCGGACGTCAGTTTGGCAGAGTATGAATGGCCTCGTGGCGTGATGAATGCATACCCTCCGTCATCATCCGTGATGCCCATGCCCATGTTTCTGCAAGCCCCCGGAAGGGCTGAGCTTTCTTTTGCTGGTCGATTCAAACTTCCCCTCCAGAAGCTCCAGTCCCTGCAGCCGCCTTCTCTCCCGGTCAGCAGGGATGGCAGGGGGATCATGTTGGCTTGAGCACTCGCATGTTCTGCACAGCGGCTATGTAGTGCATGTCTAGAACATGACCAATGGAAGCTGCAGAAAGATCGGGAAGAATGAGCATGGGTCCCCTGGCTGGGGGCGTTTCAGCGACCCCCAGCCGTCTGCTAGCCAGCGCGCGAGCCCTTTGCGTCTAAGCCGGCCAACGACTGGGCTGCCTCTGCTCGTGGCCACCGTGGGGGAATCGACAATGGCCAAGAATTAACGAGCCGAGTCGCCACATTTGCCTCCTAGGGCGTTAGGGCCGTCCAATTCCTAGCACACCGGTGCCCGTTAGCCAGCTCTTGGTGGGGGATCCTGGCGTTAGGCTACCCGTTCGTCTCGCTGTCAGATGCGAGATGGGCACAGTGAGAAGAGCGGCCGAGAAACAGCTGGCTAGCTGGGTGCTGACAAAAGTGCCCCCCAGGACTTGACCTGACTGACCTGACTGGGAAGCCGTTCGGTTTTCGGCCTTGGACTCCGGCCGAGATGCAACTCGATTTCACACTCATATCGGCACCGGTTGTGTCTTGCAGCGGGGCAGACGTCAAGACAGCCCGAGGCATTTCTTCTGGCCTCGGGATGGACAACCACGCCATGTGCTGCTGGCTGGTCGCCTCCAGGCCAGGATATCGATTCAGATTGACCGTCAGGATAGCAATTGCCTGGCCACCAAACCAGGTAAGGCAAGCAAGCCGCGTACCGCCGGGCCGACCGTCTCTCAACACAACACGTCTATCGCCTGGTGGTCGGTCTGGTCTGGTTCCTCAAGCTGGCTGATTAGGGAGCCGTGATGGCACTCTGCTCTGGGCCGGTCACTGGATCTCAACCCAATGAGCGTCCACCACGTCTTTTGGCACACCACCATTGCAAGCCAACGGCCATCACTACCCCCAACAACCAGCGCGAAGGGTTCAGTAGGTCGATGGTCATCAGATTCGATTCGACCCTGCTCCTCAGCCAAGGGCCCCCTTTTATCTATTTTTGTCTGCGTCGTGGACTAGGTTTGGTTCTTGAATTCCAGCAGCAGGTGGCCGCCTAGGCGAGGGCAATCATGAATCCATACGCGGGTGCAAGTTCCGGGGAAGTCCACGATGCAGACACCAGCCCAGCAGACTGGGCAGCCGGGCGGGAAGCCCAGCAGTTGCAGCAGCGTCCCGCCTACGGGCAACGGTCCGCTGAGGATTGATTGCCTGCCCTGCGGCGAAGGAATGAGCGCCGCTCACACGGTGCGGCGCCTGGTTGGTGAAGTCAGTTCTGCTAGAGACGGACGGCAGACAGCCACTCCAGCTCCGGGATATTTCGCCCAGTGCCCTGGTGCCATCGCATCCATAACCCCGGCCTCCCGAGCTCGGGGCTTTGTCCACATACTGCCGCTGCGCTTCTCAATCCATCCCCAGATGCGATCTGGCAGCGCTTAGTGCGCTCCTGTGCTCTGCCCTCCGCCCGGGACTGCTTGGAGATCTGACCTGTGCTTGCATGCGCATCCAGCTCTATAATTGCTACTCTCCTGCCTACGCAGCATGCCGATTGAGTTCTCAACGATGGTCTCGGGCTGCTCCTCCTCAGTGGTTTCCGAATCACGTTGAAAAGGGCACCAGGATACCGTCCGTTTTCCGCGCCCCGATGAGAACCCTTTGAGGCCTAGTGCTGCCCTCACCGCTACTCTCTCGCCCGAATGTACCTCCAAGTGTGAGAGAGGTACCGGCCCTAGAACAACACCCTCCCTTGCATGGCTAGACAGGGGTGGCCCTGCGTGGGAAGCGGGCCATGATAACGGCACCACTTCCCTGCCAGCTCACTTGGTGGCCCCGCTTGGCCACGACGAAACAGATCTTAAGGGAAGCAGCCAACGAAAGCCATCGGCGGGTGCGTCGCTCCCTGTCAGCGTGCTGGGGGGGCTTGACGGGTAGAGCATGTAGCATGTACTCCGCATGCTAGTGAGGATCCACGGCGGCATCAAAGAAGAAACAGAGACGAAAAAGGACGACTGTGCGACCCAGACTGCTCTCATCGAGATATTGCAGGATCGCATCATGATGATTATGGCGGGCAGATGAGGTGCTACTGCCTCATGGAAGCAGGTTCCACATCACAGTCGGAGAGCAGTTCAGAGTCAAGGACCCCACCTCTCATGGCAGACCAGCAGGGCGGTTGGAGAGAGGAGGGCATGTACAGAAACAAGAGGTTGTGAATGAGGATCTAACCGTTGACTTGCCCACTACATTAGCCTTCCCGCGCAACACGCAGCGGGGTGTAGGAGGGATGGATGGGGGACGACATGGCTATCCACCTGCCAACTAATGTACGAGGAGCCCTCATGCGTGCGTGCATGCAGGACAACCGTGGTTATGTGCGGATATGTACATACATACATGGCTACTACGACACTGATGGGATGGGGGAGAGGCTCCCTGGGCGGCCATACGACCTATCTGCTCGAGACACATGCCCAGACTCTGGGGGGACAGGCAGAGACGATCGAGCACTCAGGACATATCTGCTGACATTTTTCTGGACGAGATCCCGGTCTCCACCAGGGTAGTTATTGGGGGCGTGAAGAGACGGGGCCAGGCGTTGGGCTGGTGAGATGGAGTTGGAAGGGGGCGTTTGGTGAAGCATCCGGTCGGTGGCATCCTGATCATGTGTGTGTGCATCTGCCAGGGCCATATCAAAGAGGAGGGACAGACATGTACGGGATTCCCGTTGCCCCTTGAGCCCTGCCCAAGGATGCTGCTACCCGCGATGCAAAGTCTCACTCCACAACAGCTTCACGGCAGTCAATTGCGTCTTTATGTCCGGAGAAGGAAGCTTCGATAGGTCGACAAGGCGTAGCGACGGGATGTGGGCTGCAGGTATGATCCGCATATGTGCAGATAGAGGTGGTGCTAGAACCGCTTGCTTGCTTGCTCGGTTTCCTGGAGAAGGGAGGGGAGGGAAGCCTGGAAAGGGCAACTGGCTGGCTGGCTGGCTGGCCGGCTGGGGAGGGGAGGGAGCTGGGGGGTTGGTGGCAATCGACGTTTGGCAGTAAGAGGGTGATTGTCGCGAACGCCTCATCCTTGATGGTGTCAGTTCCCGCAATCCTGGTCGGACGATGGGCGAAAACATGGCAATGGCAGAACTAGGGACCACGGTCGAGGCTGGGGGCCAAGTACGAGAGAGGGGTTTCAAGGGGACGATCGACCGGGAAGGGTCGCGTTGGGCGCTCGGCTCGGGGTCGGCGATCGAAGGAAGGCTGGCTGGTGGTTCCCGGGAGTCGTCGACTTGACGATGAGTGAGGGGTTGGGGCAAGATATGGCGAGGATGAAGGGGGAGAGAAGAGGGATCGCCCCGGGATCATGAACGGAAGTTGTCCATCTCGAGCTGACTGACAGACACGGGCCGCCGGGTGGTGGTGGTGGTAATGGTGGTGGTTGTGAGAGGGAGGAAGGGAAGGGAAGGGACGCGAGGGACGGGCCTTGACAGGCTACAGGGGAACACCATCCATCATCTGTCAGGCTCACTGCATCGCTTGCTTGCTTGTTTGTTTGCTTGCTTGTTCGAGTCTTGGAGGTTGGTTGTTGGTGACTGACTGACATTGAGCTCAGGGACCCCGTGTATTGCGGGAACCATGATGGGCAGATGCGAGGCGGGCATTGGATTGGAGCATCCATGCCAGCAGAGATTCCAATGCAGGGATCCAAACCTCTTGACGGCCCGGGCGTTCTTGGGTTCAAAGACTTGAGGCAATCTGGGATTCATCAGGAGACAGCTGAGGTCGATGATGGCACCAAGCATAGCATAGCATGGACGCGGCAACGCCCGCAGCAGTGAGACAGGCTAAAGGACAGGACCTGGATATGATGCATGCGATGCCATGCTATGCTATGTATGCTCTGCCGCACCGCGCCATGCCATGCCATGTCATGCCCATGCCAATGCTATACCTGGGGGAGTGACGGATGGATGGCATGCCATGCCATGTTCTAGTTCTACATGGCCGCGTGGTGCGGCGGCGGCGGCGAGCCATCTGCGCGTGAGAAGATCAAACAAGCAAGCAGGCAAGGCAAAGCAAGGTAGGTAAAGGCCAGGCAGGTATGTCAGCCCTGCGCAGCTTGAATGATGCACATCACGATTGCAGCTTTGCATTGGATTGCATGCATCTGGCGACAAAGTGGAGAGATGAGCGACGCAATTTTTGGAGGGGGGGAGATTTGGGATGTGAGAGATCTCGCTTGGGACTGACTACGGTGACACAGACCAAGTTGGTCAATTGAATTGGTTGGCTGTTGGTGATTTTCAAGACTCGACTGTGGCTGTATCTTGAGAAGCTGAGCCATTTCCCGCTCGATGGTGCGATTGCGAGTTATGAGCTGTGAGTGGCCTGAGACGGTCATGAGTGAGTTTCGGGGCTCATCTAAGCGTGGCTTCGTCCTTTCAAGGCCTCCAACGGATATGAGAGAGGATTGGCTTACCCTAGGGACATGAGGTAGGACAGAGTTTGAGCCATGAACCATGACGGGATATTCATTCAGGGTCAGATACCCCTTGAAAATTTTGATAGTGATCAAGCTAAACAAGAGGCGTGTGTTGAGCCTGGGTGTGTAATGATGAAGTTGATAACGATTCATGGATGAGTGAGTGAGTGAGTAAGTGAAGTATCTCCTATTGCATTCCTACTAGCAGCACGCGAAATAAGCTCTCATGTGACTTCGCGTCTGAGGTTGGAGGGGCAATCAACCATCAGACGTGGCCAGTGTCACTCGCACGCGCCAACGCGGGTCATGACGACACGGAATGTCAAAATGTAGCGTAAATTAACTCTCACTCGACCCAAAAACACAAATGGCACGCCCACGTCTGCGCAGAAACACCGCCGCGCTCGAGTGATCAACTAGCTGTATCACCAAGCTCGTCAGATCCTCCGTCATGCCGCCAAAGCAACCCTTTCCCAAGGCCGCAGAGCCTCTCCACGGCGCCTCGTTCGACCCGTGGAACTCATCTTCAACTGGTCACCAGCGCCCGGAGAACAACCCGGGTACAGGCTGGCGCGAGTCTCGAAACCGCAAGCTCAACAGCCAGTTCCGCGGCGGCTCAGCTGGAGGGGAGCGGATGAACGACACGTGGGGTGCCGGCGCCGAGGACTACGATGAGAAGCGCAAGGCCATTATCCCCAAAGCTGCGAGGGAGAGGTCTCAGCGGAGTGTGAGAGACATGCTTGTCCAGCCAGGAAAGATGAAGGAGAGTCTGGCTGGGGAGGAAGAGGTCGAGGGGGGTCTCACGGGTGAGGAGGCGTTGATGGAGAAGAGGAAGCAAGAAGATGAAGCAAAGAAGGAATACAGACGCATATTTGACGGTGTGGTCGTCTACGTCAACGGGAGCACGTTTCCTCTCATCTCGGACCACAAGCTGAAGCATCTCCTCACCGAACACGGCGGTCAAATGTCACTACACCTCGGCAGACGACGAGTAACCCACGTCATAGTAGGGAGACCGGCCGGAGGACTCGCTGGTGCTGGAGGAGGGCTCGCGGGAGGTAAACTGGAAAAGGAGATCCGCAAGGTCGGCGGCTGCGGAGTCAAGTTTGTCAGCGCTGAGTGGTAAACCTGCCAGAACCCCTTTTTTCACCTCACGTTTGCTTACTTATCCACAGGGTCCTCGAGAGCCTCAAAGCAGGAAAACGATTACCCGAGGCGCGCTTCTCAAACATGAAGGTTGCGGCCAAGGCTCAGGGGAGTGTCTACGGGATGTTTGCGAAACAACCAACCGGACAGTTGTCCAAGGAATGATGATATATCAACGACGAGGGTGCCCGCATCGGGTATACGAAATGTTTACGCTTAGAGGAGTTGGAGAGGTTGGCTTGCTAACGATATGGAGTGGTACATTGACATTATGGACGGCATTGCATTTGGGTGTGGACGGTGTATGGAGGCTCTTTTGCATGAGACGAAAACATGAACACTCGGAGTTTGTCGGTTACTGCATAGATCATCGGAGGCCTGCATATTCTCATGAGACCATGGGTAGGGGTGGCTGTTTTGAATTCAAGTTGCCGTTATCATCTTAGTTTCCCAAGAAGAGACGTCTCGCAGAACCTATCGTTGATCCCAACAACTGCTTCAGCCCAGTGTCATCTTTGCACCGCTCCAGGGCAACAGCTTTCCACTCCTCCCAACCCAATCCCCCATCAACATAGAACTTGGCGTTATTCTCTTCTTTCAGGTCAAATAGCGCAAATGGAATCAAGTCGATGAAGAACCTGTGGGTGAGTTACGCATCCGCCACCTGCTGTGAGTACACTTCGTCCCGCCATGTCAGATCCAAGGTAAGCCTCGATGGAGAAGAATGACAATCTCGCGTAGATAAGTTGACCTCTCAGCGAGTAGTTAAGTCTGAGAAAGATAGCAGGGACACTCGCGCACAAAAGGCTACCAAAATATCATGAGCCAGGTTGATCGAGGGCCCCCAGGAGGTCAAAGGGGTATCCCCGAAGCTCAACAAAGGTATCTGAACTAGCCTACGGCCTTCCTCCCTGCTCTCCTGGGGCCACATACTACTGGAAGGACTTGCAGTGCCGCTAGCTCATCAAGATGTTGCCGGCAGCGTTGGAGGGCAAAAAGATAATCGTATCAGACCGCAAAAAAAACATACAACAGCGGGGATTCGCTGGTCGTCACCGACCCAACTACTAATCCGCCCCTCACTGGCTTATCTATGGGAGAGCGGACGGGATCCCGAGTTCTCCAGTGGGTATGGTCGTATGTGCTAGGCTGAGCGTCTGAATCGCATCATGGAGTCTATCCTGATCGAGTTGACCAACACCCTCTCCTTAGCCTTCCTGGCTGCGGGACCAGAAGGATCTACCCGACTGGTTGAACATATTGTTGGATTAGTTGATACGATACTCAAAGAGGTGAAGCAACCTCCTCTTTGGAGCAGTCAGGGCTTGCCATCGTGGTGATGAGAGCGCCGGTGATGGTTGTAGAGTCCACAATCACCCAATCTCCTCAAGATCGCAAGTCCACCAAGGCATGTTATTTTTCCGTCATAGAGCAAATAGAAATGCGGCATCGAGGCAATTGCACACCAAGTATTTATGTGTTTCAATTCGATATACTGGTGTCAAGTCGCCTAATGCGTCATGAGACTGTGACAACCAACCCCTTTCTTGCGAGGCTGTACGGCTGTGCAATTGTCAACATGACCATATTAACTAGAAAGATCCGTAAAATGCAGGGGACCAGTTAATCAACCATTAGTGGGACTAGTCAGATGCAGGCAGAACCGTTCGAACTGTTGTAGCCAACATGGTAGGGCATGATTGCTATAGAGAAAGGACTTGAGGCTGCAACTTATTCAAAGGGAAGACAACAATCCAGCTCCAAACAATCGCTATACAAAGGAAACCTGGCTGAAAATGTCCTCCACATGAACTGTCCTCTTCATTCTTGAACCATCCTCCCTCATCCTGCCGGAAACCACTCCCGAGTTTCTCACAGTCGAGCCTTGATCATGCCGTCCACCTCTCCATGCTTGGCTCCCATCTTCTGGAAATACTCGCTGACCTTAGAACGAGCGACCTCCACCGTAGACGCATCTTCGATTGTACTAGGCACCGCCACCTCCTTGGCAAGTTCGCCGCGGACAGCATTCTCCACCATCTCCCTCAACACTCTGCGGAGTATCTTGCCCGACCGTGTCTTGGGAATCATGCCCTTGCCCTGAATAATACCACCCAATGTTGCGATGGCACCAACCTGACCACGAACAAGCTTCTGGATCTCCTTAGTGAGCTCCTGGTTAGGCACCGCATCTTCAGGGTGATCCCTCAGCGAGAGTGTGACAAAAGCAAAGGGAAGCTGGCCCTTAAGGGAGTCAGGAATGCCAACAACACATGCCTCAGCAACGAGGGGATGAGAAGCAATAGCCTGCTCGATAGAACCTAACAAATTGTGAGCTCAAGTCTTGACCAAAGCAGAACAGTACTCACCACTGGACAGACGATGCGCGCTGACATTCAGAACGTCGTCATTTCGAGCCAT
This sequence comes from Fusarium keratoplasticum, assembly GCF_025433545.1. Taxonomy (NCBI): domain Eukaryota; kingdom Fungi; phylum Ascomycota; class Sordariomycetes; order Hypocreales; family Nectriaceae; genus Fusarium; species Fusarium keratoplasticum. The sequence goes on from NC_070533.1 coordinate 2,730,658, forward strand.
GACATGGATATAACCCTGCTGGTCGATCCAGCCAGAGTCACCAGTATCAAGCCACTTGCCCTCGAACCTCTTCAAATAACCCTTCCAGAAGCGCTCCTCGTCCTTCCAAAGAGTTCGGAAACCTGTGGGAGCCAGGGGCATCGCCAGGACAATGTTGCCCATGCACCCTCTTTCCACCTCAACACCCTCGTCATCGACAATGCGGACATCAAAGCCCGGCATGGCCTTTCCGGCACTGCCAGCCTTCAGTTGAGGTGGGGGGTGTCCACGAACGTCCGTCTTTCTGTGCTTGCCAGCATGAGGAACAAGCGCACGCCCGGTGATGGGAGAGCCGACCTCAGTTGACCACCAGTTGTCGATGACATGGGCGTTGTACGCGCAGTACTTGGTCATGAGCTCTTGATACATCTCGATCAATGTAGGTTCAGATCGCTCGCCAGCAAGGAAAAGGCCCTTGAGAGTCTTGAGGCCTCCTCGCTTGCCATACTCTATGAAGAAGTGGTTCTCGGGGTCCTCACGCTTGATGGCACGGAGGGCGGTAGGCGCAGTGAATAGAGTGGTAACCTTGTACCGGCTGATAATATCCCAAAACGCAGACGCATCAGGGGTTCCAACGGGCTTGCCCTCGTATAGGACAGTTGCGGCACCAGTCAGGAGAGGACCATACACGATGTAAGAGTGGCCAACGATCCAGCCGATGTCTGAAGCCGTGAAGGACACGCATCCAGGGCCGTGGATGTTGAAGAGATAGCTGATAGATAGGTGTAGACCAACAGCATGGCCACCAGCATCTCGCAGGACTCCCTTGGGAGCGCCAGTGGTGCCAGAAGTGTGGATGATGTAGACAGGTGAGGAACTGGGGACAGGCACACAAGCCGCCTTCACTCCACGAGAGTGAGCACTGCCGACGAGACTCTGCCAGTTGAGCTGACCCGCTTTGCGGTTGACATTCCATTTGAGTTGGTCTCGTTGCCAGACGATGACCTTGCCGGTTTTGTGGGTTGACAGGCCAATGGCCTCCTCAACCAGAGGCTGATAAGCAATTGGGGGCTTGTTGCCGTCGATTCCGCAAGAGGCTGTCAAGATCAAGACAGGTTGACAAGAATCAATACGCTGCGCCAGGGCATTGGGTGCAAAGCCACCAAAGACGATCGAGTGGATGGCACCGAGTCGGTTGATGGCAAGGATGCCTATCACTGCGGCGGGAATCATGGGCACTGTTCATGGGATCAGGTTGTGTTCCACGTGTAAGTCAAGGTTTAGTGGATCTACTTACTGTAGAGCATGACAACATCGCCCTTCTCAACCCCCTGCTCTCTGAGGACACCAGCAAGAGTCTCGACCTCATGGAGCAGTTGACGGTAGGTGTATGTTTCCCTTGTGTTCGTGACAGGGCTGTCAAAGTAGATGGCGACAGATTCACCATGGCCATCGAGAACATGACGATCAACACAGTTGTAGCAAGTGGAGATCTCGCCGTCCGGGAACCACTCCCAGCTGTCATGGGTAACACCGCTCTTGAGGGTCTTTTTGGTCAGCCGAATGGTAGCAGAGAAGGGCTTATGCCAGTGGAGGTGCTCGGCCTGGTGGCGCCAAAAGTCTTCCCGGTTTGTAAGAGAGTGCTGGAGCACCTCGTCCTGGATGTGGTAGTCGTGATCGTCGGCCATGGCTGGTTTCTCTCCTGGGCTCTGGTTTGCTTGCTGTGTCTCTTTCTGGGTGTGGAATGAATATCTTCGTGTTTTTGTACACGATAGAGGCTGTATCTGTGGCAGCAAAGATGACAATGTAGGCCGGCGAGAACAAGAGACAGGGAGGGAAACCGAAGCTCTACGGGGGCGGACGAGGGTGACAACTTCTTGGAGAGCCTGTCTCAAGTTCAACGGCATCAGATTGCTTGAGAAGCGTCCGTTGAAGTCCCTTTGACAAGCTGTAGACGGCTATGCCTAGTGAAGAATATCCTCGGCTATGGTGCCGTCTGACGAAGGTGTCAATGTCAGAGTTAAAGGGAGAAGGAGAAGATCCGGGGAAAGGCGTCGGCATGGATGTGTGGAGCTTTGTCCGGTTTGTTGGAGCGTCTGTAAGGTAATCAGGGCTTAGTTGCGGGTGGAAGCTACTACTAGATCGAGTTGTTGAAGTGACGGCTTACGTCCAGTGCTCCTGCCTCGTGTCTCCAAGCTATGTGTTCGCGGCGCCTCGACTGCACCTTCCGCTCTCCGTGCCCACTGGGAGCTCTGGTAACCCGGGGAAGGCGCTACCTCCCCCGCATTCCACCCAATCCCCCCATTGGAACCAGCTTCAACTTCCCCTTTGTCCGGTAAGCTTTACCGATGACCGTCGGTTCGGGGCCCAGCCCGAGACCATGCACGGAGCTCCTTAGTTTTTTGTCAATGATAAATGAGGCTCGCTCATTGATGAACCAGGCCCGTGCCAGGCGTCGACGGGGATATTCCGGGTGTTCGGCGTTCAATTGCACTTGCTAGGTAGTTAGCGTACCCGACGAATTGGCATCTTGCCATTAATGCGTAATCCAATTTGTAGAATGGCTGTCTATCGTTCTTGGGATATCTGTTGACAATAAACAGTCATTGCCTTACACACGTTGTTCTTGATGCGAACGCGGACGTGCGTCGGCTCAACTACCGAACCACCCCGGACGGGTCTTCCTCCTTCCGGCCGTGCGACGACGACACTGCCGTGACTGCTTGCAACTCTGTGAGGATGGCGCTGCGAATGAGGCAGAAAATCACACCACTTGGGTGTTTTCAGCCCGGATGGAACCGGGGGTGTTTGGGGTTGTCCTTATGCATCCAACTTGAGTATGTTGTCGGCACTCAACTCTGGCTTGTCTGCGGTCAAGCTCAAGTTCCGCGGCAAAGCCACCATGCAACTGATGCAATTGGTTACCGAGACGCACTCGCGAATGCCTCGGTCCTCGTGGCATGGAGGAATGGATGAGCTGCATGGTAGGTCCAGGAACTCCCAATCACAATATCGAGCAATTGACCGACCAACTTCAAGGGACATGAATGTTGCATCCTCCGGAGGTGAAGTATGAGAAATGGGAGAGAGGGACTTGGCGAAGAAAAAAAAGTATCGCGACAATCCTCCAGGGTAGGTGGTCTCCCAAGTTCGCTCTTCCCACGAACCAGCCGCCCTTTATCCATCCTCAGATGTGATGTTTATGACTACTGATTTATGGAGTGAATTCGTTCATCCTATTGTGCACCTGCCAGTTCATGTTTGGTACGGTTGGGAGTGATATATACCTGCAAACGCTGAATGTTGCTACATCTTGTGTCCTCAACTCGATGGGCTTGGGAGTCTACCGATTCCTCCCAGGTGCCAATAGACAAACATGGGCTGAACCAACAACCCTTATCTCCCCGCCTCCAGGTTTACCAAGACACGACTCACCGCGGCTTCTCCTAATATCCCGATATCGCTCTGCCGTGTCCTATCTCGACAAAGATGATGACCAACAACCATGAATATCGGAGACGGCACAGCAGCTCTTTTGCCGGTGAACCTAGCCAGCTTCGGACCTCGCTGCCCCACTAGGCCTGAGCGCAAGCTCTTGGACAGCAAGCAGAAAGAACCCTGGTGTTTTGATATGGAAGAGATGACACCGCAATTTCGCTTAGCAGCATCCACTGTCTCGACGCCTCCGACGCCGCCCGTGGCCGCCACGATTTGGCCGTTCGCGCCTCTTTTTACCGCTTGGGAAGTGGTGCATCGCTCGGTCGCCGGTGGCGCTGGCAACGGCGCCCAAGCTGTCTGATCCTGCAACTTCACTTAGTCGGCGATATTCTGGGAAATCAAGGACTAGCCAGCTCATGCGCTTCGTGGCATGCACCCCGGTGTGACGTGGGCGAGAGAGGTGATAACAAATGTGGTATGCGTCGTGACCTGAGCCAGCAAGCGCCCAGGGATAGATAGTCATGCACAGTTGGGCACATGGCCAAGCTTTTCACACGCTGGTCGACGAGACTGGATCGTTGGTGAGATTCTTAAAATGACCCCGGGCTATAATGGTCGCGTGCTAGTCAACAATGGCTGGTCGGGGCGATACTCCGAAGAATGCAAGCAAACAAAGGCCCTTTTGTTTTGACGCCCGTATGCCGGCTGTATCCAAGACATCAGCACCACAAACATAAGTTCACGTTCAAGATCGAAGAAGATATGAAGTTTGCCGAGCCAAAACTGGCCTCTCAGCAATGATTGCTTTGCCTGAGCTATAATACAAGATTTCCCCAGGCTCACAACATTGAAAGTACTTGTCAAGAGTCCATAAACACGCCCAGCCGTAGGGGGGTATGTGCCTCGACCACCTCGGCGGAAGACTATTGAGAGGTGTTCGAGTTCCCCAAAAGTATATCGCAAGAATAGGAAAACGGAATCGGGTGCGAGGTGATTCGAGGTAGGTAATGCGTCTCTTGAGGTTTCTGATCAGGGGCAGAAATGAGAACGACCCGCGGGCTATCCAAGGCACAATCGTCCCATTGTTGCTCCAAAGGCAAATAAACACATTATATTCCCAGCCTCGAAAGAGACCTCACACAGGGTGTATGCGAGTTCCTTCCGGACGCCGAGACAAAGCTCATGTACAAGAATGTCTCATTCCTGCAAAGCGTGGCCATCATTAGACAAAGACTCCATAGAGCTGTGCAGAAGTATACCGGTTCTCCGTTCGTATGTTCGTGTCCAAAAAGTCTATACATTCCCTGAAAATCGCTTGCATCCCCTTTGAAAAGAAACCAACACTAACTCTCCCACAGGCTCCCACGCGAATTAGGTATTACCGAAATAAAGAAATCGTAGGTAGGACGTGGTCGACGAGACGCGCTAGGTGCTGATTTACAGGAAGGCAGCGAGACCGACGACGGCAGCGAGGCCAGCGCCGGAGAGAGCGGCGACCTTGCCGGCGCCGGCAGTGGGGACCTCCTCGGGGGCACCACCGGTGGGAGTGGCAACGGGGCCCTCGGGCTTGCCAGGCTTGCCGGGAGCGGTGCCAGTGGGGACAACGGGGACGAAGGTGGAGTTGCCGCCCTTGGCAGGGGGAGGAGCAGGGCTGAGGCATGTTAGTGATGATGCTTTGCAGCTCGTGAATCTGGGGACTTACCAGTCGTGGCAGACGACAGCGGAGGTGGTGATCACGGGCTTGGTGATGGTGCAAGGGCAGTCAGTGATGGTCAGGGTGGTGGCCTCAGTGATGGTGTAGGTCTTGCCGCCGTGGGTGATCTCAGTGGGGCCGGGGCAGTAGGTGGTGTAGGCAGTGACGACCTCGGTGGTGTAGGTGACGTTGCCCTTGGCGTAGGCAGAGACGCCGGCGGCGAAAGCGAGGGCAGCAGCGAACTTCATTTTGACTGAGGTTGGAGATATTAAGGTAACTCGAAAGTTGTAGGTAGGTTGTTTAGAGGTTGGAGGGTTGCTGGAACGAATGTACTTGACTAAAAGTCAGGGTATTGTAGCGAATGTGTGAGTGGGTGAGGAAGGAAGAAAGAAACTCTCATGAGGTCTGGAGGACTCAAGCTTTATACCGAACGGACGACCTGCAAAGAGGATAGGGATGGCCGTTGATGGGATGGCGACGGGGGGTGGTGCATCGTGGTGGAGGGGTGGAGACAGCTCATTCATTCAACCATGGGTGGATGCTTGATAGAGAGCCTTCTCTGTACAACGGAGCATCGAGTGGAGATGCGAGGGCCGGACGTCTCTTGGAGGAGGTCATCAGAGGCGGGAGATGGACGCTTCTCCCAATGGCTGCAACGCAAATTGAGGTGAGCAGGGGGCCCTGCCGTCTGGGAAAACAGAGGGTAGCCACACCACTCGGCGTGGATCCTGGGCGGCTTCTTTTTCCAGAGCCATGTTATTTCAGCATGGGTCAAATCAGCGACGCCGACATGACGGGGGATCCAGGGGCCGGGACCACAGAACAGAGCAGGGGGCGTGCGGCCGACAGCAAGCAATGGAGAAAGGGGAAAGGGGGTGTCGATGTGGGGAGCTTCTCTGTGCCTGGTGATGCTTCTTGGGTGGAGTGAGCCTTAATCCCGGCTATTGTCTCGCTCCCTGACGAGAGTGATGACCGAGACGGACCAGCCTAAAAAAAACACACAAGAACTAAAAAAGAAATCAAATGAGGAGATGCATGGCACGGTTTAAGCATGGGTCGGTGCTAGAACGGGATGAATAACAATGCACGAGGAAGGTGCAGGCACCGCAAGCTGTTCCCGACCGTATCTCATAGAATTGACTGGGCATGCACAGCGAGCCCTCACCTGGAAACGAGATTATGCCCCCCGTACGGTACGAGAAAAGCAGCACATCATCATGGTCTCTATGCTTCGCTTCACGGGAAACATCTCCGTTTAGACGAGTGGCACTGACCCAGGAAGTTCATCAGATGCTGCCAGGCGCAGACCAATATGCGGCCGGAGGGCCCGACGCGGACCTTGCTAAGGCTTAGATAAAGAGTACCTGCTAACACAGCTTGATTGATAAGGCTATACAGGTATCCCGCTGACTCCCTAGCATCAGCCATCATGGTCGTTCATGCATCCCACGCCATGATTGATTAGTGGTTGATAGTGCTACCATGATAATGGCATTGCTACTGAACGTGGTGGTGCTATTGGGTTCTGAATTTGGTTACGTAGGATTTTGCTATTTCTGGTTTCATTTCATATGTCGATCAGTACTGATATGGTGAGCTCGGAAATATTCACAGGAGGGCCTTCAACCAACAGATCGATCTTCGGCTCGATATCACTTCTATTTCTGTGGTCTGAGATTGCGTGTCGTGGACGATCCCACCTCCTTCTGCTCACTGGGCGGGTGCGAGGGTACATGCGACATCCGCCGTCCTGAGTGTTTAGCGCTTTCCCTCCATCCCACCTGCACAACTGCCAGCTCCATCCGCCCTGGCATAAATGTTGCACTAATGCAGGAACAAGACCCTTCCCGCCTTTTGCATCCATCAAGAGATGGATGCCTCCATTGGCTCATCTCTCTTTGTTCTGTTCTGTGTTGTGCTGAATCTGACTGTATTGGAGCACTCAGTCAGCTGACATCTGGAGCCTCCATGATCCTCTGATACCATCTGAGCTGAACCGAAAACCCCAGAAACAATCGCCACAGGTCGCTAGGGCTCATCCTGTCCGCCACAGAAGGCTTGTACGACCTGGCGGCCAGCAGCGCGAACCAGTCATACCACGACACACACACTGGCCTTGAGCTTGCGGGCTACCAACGTGGACCCCTGTCTAGCTAGTGCAGGCCTTCCAAAGTCTGGCAGCGAAGCAAAGGCCCAGCCCAGTGAGGCAAAAAAGGTACCTGGGGAATTCTACAGGCCCTGGACACACCGGCCGGCAATTGTCTCTCCAGCTCTCGTTGCTCCTTTGCCTCTGCTCTGACTGGCCAGCGCTCTGCAGCCTCGGCTCTCCACGGCGATTATCCACAGTCACACAAGCCTCAGGCAGGGGATAGGGGAAGGAGAAATTCCTTGGAAAGGGAAGGTTATCAAAGTGGACTCCAAACCAGAGGAGCGGAAGCGGAATAGGGAAGGTGACTGGCGGGGAGCCAGCGAAACGAGGGAAAATTCCATCGAAATCCAACACTCCACGACCAGGGCGCCACACCGAAGACCGGTTAAAGCGGCGAATTGCTTCATCAGAAAGGGATCATCCAGACCAAGACTATTGGCCCGCCGCTTGGTCCACGACCAGACAATGCGTCGGCGCTTCTCGATTTGCTTGGACACTTCATTGGCCGTTCCGCCCCTAGCCCCAGATGAGCAGCGCCGCCCTTAGCTGACGAGTCTCCTTCCAAAATGGAGAGGCTGCCGCTCTCCAAACAGCCGGTAACGGTAATTTGTCCTCGGCTGGTCGCCATGTTGCAGTTGTTAGAGGGTTGATCCAGGCCTGGTGGACGGTTTGCGACTCGCTAATGCCCTGTGCTGTTCTCCGACTCTCCCTTCTCAGGGCTTCTCGGCTGTTTCTGTCCCCTGGTCTGGCCGAGAGAGATTCCATGGTTGCATCTGGATGTCTCGTGGGTGCCAGCATCTCTCTGGAGACGACCCTGGAAACCCCTCGAGCCCCTTGTCGGGGCCTTTTGCGCTCGAGTCAACTCCCAAAGCCGGACTTCATCAACAGATACGGCTCTTCCATACGTACCCCAGACGTTCGGTGATAAGGCATCAAGCGTTCCTTGGTGGTTTGATACACACATGTCTCCTCCATAATTTCCCCCTTATCCACCAGGTTTGCCCCAGAGGCACCAAACCCGACTTCTAGTTCCGACAACAGCGGCATGAGCACCTATAACCAACCCCCGCAGCCTTATCATCCCACAACATCATTTCCGGCCCTCACATACAGTCGAGACCAGATCGGAGCTTGAGCCCATGCCCTTTCAAGCTCCGAGCCAGCGAGTCACAGCGCGTACCAGCTATCAGGGGAGCTTGTCTGTGGTTCAGTTCTCGTATCTTCTCCATCAAGCCTTCCCCATCGAGTCATGACTCCCCGACGAATGCCCTAGTGGGGTCGGCGACCCACGACCTCATCAAGATGATTCTTTGTTCTACCGCCTTTTCGCCTCCAGGACAGACGGAAAACCCATGCCTCCTAAGTTCAAACCCCAGCCAGCTTCTCCATCTCGATTCTTGCCCACATGAGAGAGATTCAATGGCCAGGGGTAGCCTGCTAGGTCTTTGCTGGTTGTTGTCAAGCTTTTGACCGTCCTTCTGTATCCAGAAAACCGCGATAGCCAACCTGTCCAATGCCACGAGGCGGCGCGCTAGCTTTGACCAACAGACACTACGTGGTTGGCATGGACTTCCCGCGAGCTTCGTCTACTGGGGAGATGGAAGGACAAGCTAGCAAAGAGAATCCTGCCAAGGCAGGGTCATTCAGGATGATGCTTGTCCCAGGTGCTTTGATAGACGGATCCTGGAACACCCCGTCTGGAGAAGGCCTGGGAGACAGGCTTGGCAGATAGGCCCATGAAAGTGCCTGATACTGGATCGCATCTCGCAGTCACCATCGACAAGAGCACGCGATACCGTGCAACCGGGCCTCGAAACTTTGTCGGGCGAGTTTCTTTTCTCGCCGTCCAATTTCGTATCACCCCCATATCCCATTTCCCCTTTGGCACACGCCCCAAGCACCTCCACTGTCCCAATTCGACTCATCCCACCTCGAGCCGTCAGTGAACAGCTCAGACGTTGGATCTTCCGCAAGCCTCCCAAGCCTCTCAAGCCTAGTTTCCAGGAGCAAAGGCTACCATCGACGCTTGTTCGTCGGTCAAGGTTTTCTTAGCCGCTCAGGGCTCCTTGATTTGGAGCTGCTCGGAAGGCCATACCCGGAGTTAATTTCCACACTGACCATGATCTGGAGATCGCCCAGACTATTCCCAGCTTAACCTTCTCATCTCGCCCGTCCCGCAGCCATGCTTCTTGCCCTTGCATGATACAGAGAATCTACTGTGCTGCAACCAGACGTTCTGTGCGTTGCATGCTCATGCAGCGTGACCGACATCTCGCGAACGCCCCCGAACCGCACGAATAGCAACCCGGGGTTCGAGTTGCTGTCGATTGTGTTGTTGTTTTTTTTCCCCTGCCGGCGTTTAATGAGCCACTGCATGTTTTGACATCTCGCCCAGACAACCAAAACACCCAATTTGCTCGCCCCGTCGTTAGTCGACGCTCCGTCGATGGAACCAACTGCGGTCCGTCCAAGTCACATCTCTAACCCTAACCTACTTTGTTATCACTTGGCTCGATCTATACTTGGCTGGTTCGATTTGCCACATCCGGGACGACTGGCCGTGGATCCTACAGGTCGGCCCCTCGCTGTTTTCTCCATGGCTAATTTCCAATCCCTTGCTCGTCTTTGAATCACTTCTCCGGGGGCCTGACCGAGGATGATAATTGCCTCTTCTCCGAATGGTCTGACCGGCCCTTGGCCAGAACAGCTACCGTCGAAGCGACACCAGCACACCATCCCATCCCCAGCGTCTCCGGGAGTTGACTATCGCCTCAGGCGTAATTGCAAGTGCTTTGATTCGTCTGTTCGAGCCGCACGCTTGTCTGTGTTTCTTGGCTGTGGTGGCAACACTCTTGGCCAACCGAGTCTGAGCGGCTTCCGCTTTGTCTCTCGTGTTGGCGGAGACAAGATCATGTTCTGTGCCGCATTCTGTATCTGTTTTTGGTTCCGCGGCCTTTTTTCGCTAAGACGAACCTGCCTCTTGTCGATTTTCGTTCCGCGACAAGAGCAAGGGTCCTCGGACTCTGCTCTTGACATCCATTGAGAGAAGGGCGAAATGCGCTCTGTGATTGAGAAAGGGGAGAGATAACGACGTGAGCAATTCCAGGTGTCAAGCGACCCCGGTTCAATTCAATCAGGCCAATTGCTCGATTGCACCTCCGGTCGGACCTCTGAATCAATCTTGCCCTCAGCTTGTGTCTTCTTGGGACTTGACACTAGCGGATTACCTTGTCAAACACCAAGTCGAAGTCATCATGGCACAAAGTTGTGTGTTGCAGGTGTCGTCGCTACACAGAGTATCATTGGCTCTGTATGTCTGGCCAAAGTTTGTCGGAGGTTGGCGACATTGCGTCTGAGAGTATTACTAATGTGCGTCATCGGTTTCACTCAACCATCTGTGACCGTCTTGCGCTTCAAGCTTCAGCTTCGAATTTCCACCAAAGTCACCTTTAACGCCCGAAACGAACACCTGAAACTACAACATGGCGGATCTGATCAAGGCAGTCGGTACGGGAGCAGGATGCAAGTCCAAGACCAGCACTGTCTAACCTAGTCCGCAGATATCCGAGGCGGTAAAGGCGAGCGAGATGCCCTCTTCATCAACCCTCAGACGCCAAAGCCCTCGCCTACTGAAGGACAGGCCCTTGTCCGTGTCAAAGCCTTTGGCATAAACCGCATGGATATAGTCCAGCGACGCGGCTTCTACCCGCTTCCGCCTCAAGCCCCCGCAACGCTGGGCGTCGAGTTCAGCGGCACCATCGAGTCCCTTGGGCCTGGTGACCACGGTGTCTTTAAGCAGGGTGACGAAGTCTTTGGGCTTGCCTACGGTGGCGCCTACGCCGAGTACCTTGCCGTCAGTACTCGCATGTTGCTGCACAAGCCGTCGTCAATGGACTTTGTGACATGTGCTGGCATCCCGGAAACTTGGATCACGGCGACACAGGCACTGCACCTTGTGCTTGGCTTCACTAAAGGTAAGTCGATCTTGTGGCACGCCGGTGCCTCGGGCGTGTCTATTGCTGGCATCCAGCTGTCAAAGATTGCCGGTGCATCCCAGATCTTTGCCACAGCCGGGTCCCAGGAAAAGTGCGACTTTATCACCTCGAAGCTCGGAGCCACCGCGGCCTTCAACTACAAGACGCAGGACTGGGCGGAGGAGATCAAGAAACATACCGACGGTAACGGCGTCGACTATATCGTGGACTTTGTTGGTGCAAGCTACTTCCAGCAGAACCAGACAGCCGCTGCACGGGACGGACGTATCGTCCTCCTGGGTACGCTGGGTGGTGTCAAGATCCCCGAAGCCGACATCTCGCAGATCCTGTACAAGAGACTTCGAATCGAGGGCAGCACGCTGAGGAGTCGGGACGAGGAGTACCAGGGAAAGCTTCGTGACCGCCTTGAAGAGTATCTCCCAGACTTTGAGTCAGGCAAGTTGAAGATCCTTGTGGACAAGGTTCTGCCATGGGAGGAGATCCAGGAGGCTCACAAGCACATGGAAGAGGCCAAGAATCTGGGCAAGATCATATGTACTATCTCGTAGGTACCATCCATAACTCGAAAGTAGGAGACAATTCTTGACGACGCCACGCTTGTGTTCGTCAAAGCAAAGAAATCCATCGCTTTCCTCAATGTGACTGAATCCACTTGAGCATCTGCTCATACGCTGTAGCCTGGGCGTCCTTGATGGCAGCATCCTGATACTCGCCGACAACGGCAAACCCTGATATAGTGAGTTGACGATCAAGATGTATAGATGGGTGAAGCATTGACTTACCGTGCGGCACTCCAGGATATACCTGGACCTCGTGCTCTAGGTTTGCATCAGACATGGTATCCTCTCCTGCTATCCGCACCTCATCGGTGAAGAGAGGATCATTTTCGACGCAAACCAGGCTCAGAGGAGCACTGATGTCTTTGAAGTCATCGGGGGTGACTGAGGCGGCATGTGCCAAAGCACCGGCCTTGATGAATGGCCCGGACTTGAGTCCTCCGCTCTCGGCATCCCCCTCAACAACCTTTGTCTTCTTGGCAAGAAGCAAAACGAACCGCGCACCGACGCAATACCCGGCCGCATAGATGCCATCGCCACGCTGGATGGAGTCTGCGTACTGCTCCCGGGCAGCATCGATCACCTTGTGCAGGATTGGCATGACGCGGTCCTCAGTGACGCGGGCGAGCCACATGTCAATGAGGAACGATTTTGTAACCTCGACAGCCTTTAGCTTGAACTGCTCAAGGATAGATGTGGAGTCATCGGTGACAGCGGTTGCGCCTGGGGCTGTGTCGCCGGCGAAGAGGTCGGGCATGAGGACGAGGTAGCCCTCCGAGGCGAACTTGTCGGCCTGGATCTGGTTGTTGGTGGACTTGATGCCTGTACCTCCGGTGAGGAGGAGGAGGAGTCGGGAAGGGGCATGAGGGTAGTCGGTGGGCTTGGAGATGTAGACCTAGAGGCGAGCGTCGTTAGCGACAGTATAGATGGGGTCACCAGTTGGACGCACATCAACGTCATTGAGCTTGATGATCTCGCCGGTAGAGGCCTGTCCAGACGCTACACCTGTTAGTATGGGATGGGAATGATCAGGAATGCAGAACATACGAGTAGGCCTGTCGGTTACACAGTGTTCGCCGACAACAGCAGCGCTGGTCTCCTGGGCGTCGCTCTCGGGAGCTCGAGTAGCATTGTCTGCGTCAGCCATGGTGGTTTTCTGGTTGTCCTATCTGCGATCGAGATGCGTAGTGTCGTAGGATTGGCAGGCAGATGATGTTGTTGTTTGATGCATGGCTGATTGCAGTTGAGGGGCTGCCTGAGGTTGGACAGCTGCGCTGCGCTGCGGCGCCTTGGCTGGAATCCAACGTCATGTTGGAGGGGTAACTCCCTGCAGGAGCTCTTCCTTGCGTGCGTGACGCGGCGACAGGTGAATATTGGTTCATGCGGCAGCGGAGTCAGGTGGTTGATATCGGTAAATCTGAGCTTCAGAATATCAATTCTATACTAGAAAGGCCCAATACCCTGTATATCTTGACATTCACACTTGGTATTCTCTACTAGCTTGTCGAGATCGTGTGGTTCGTCCCCGGTTGCCCCAGCCATCAACTGCCGTAGCATTACATAATCCAACGACCCCGCGATCTCTTGCCACACAGCGCGTTGAGTGGAACGCGCTGAACGCGTCGTAGGCACCATCTTCCTTTTATCGTCCACTTCCATCACCTTCCCCCAGACAGCTACTCAACCAAGCCATCAAACCAACGAGATACACACAATCTACCGCCGAGAACCTATCACAGCTTACGGCAACCATGGCTGCAGCTTCAGCGCTCTCTCGAGGCGCCCTTGAGTGCGTTTTCTTGTCTCTCAGCTCCCTTCTCCATTCACTAACTTTTTGTCAGCGTGATCTTCAATGATCCCGACAAGGCCGCCAAGCTCTTCCCCGTACCCGTCTTGCAATGCCTCCAAGTCAAGCAGATGGCCCCTTCGGCCCAAGGTGGAGAACGATACCGCCTCGTTATGAGCGATGGCCAGCATTACGTTCAGACCATGCTTGCCACACAGGCCAACCACGTCGTTCGCGACAACAAGCTCGTCCGAGGCTGCTTTGCCCGGATCAAGCAATACACTCCCAACAATCTGAAGGGCAAGAAGTGAGTTCGTGATTCACCGTCGTCTCGACTGCTTCTGACCACATCTAGTATCCTTGTCATCCTCGATCTCGAAGTCGTCGAATCCCTTGGCATCCAGGACAAAATTGGCGAGCCGGTCGCGGTCGACGCAAAGCCACCCGGTCAGGAGGGTGCCATCGCCGGAGGAGACTTCTACGGTGTTAAGAAGGAGGAACAAAAGCCACAGCCCCAACAATTCCAGCAGCAGCAACAGCAGCAGTCGATGCCTTCGCGACCAGCCATGCACGGTGGCAGCAACATCTACCCCATCGAGGGCCTGTCGCCCTTTGCGCACAAGTGGACCATCAAGGCTCGAGTCACCTCCAAGTCGGATATCAAGACATGGCACAAGGCCACAGGCGAGGGAAAGCTGTTCAGCGTTAACCTTCTGGATGAGAGTGGTGAGATCAAAGCCACTGGTTTCAACGAGCAGTGCGATGCCTTCTATGACCGCCTGCAGGAGGGCTCTGTTTATTACATCTCCACTCCTTGCCGAGTGTCACTGGCCAAGAAGCAGTTCTCCAACCTTCCCAACGACTACGAGCTCGCTTTTGAGCGGGATACAGTCATCGAGAAGGCCGAGGACCAGACCAATGTACCTCAAGTGAGGTTCAACTTCTGCACCATCCAGGAGCTGCAGAGCGTGGAGAAGGACAACACAGTCGATGTGATCGGTGTGCTCAAGGAGGTCGGCGAGATTGGAGAGATTGTATCCAAGAAGGACGGCCGACCTTTCCAGAAGCGAGAGCTAACCCTCGTGGATGATACTGGCTACTCAGTCCGTGTTACAGTTTGGGGCAAGACGGCCAACTCGTTCGACGCCCCTGCCGAGTCTGTTGTAGCCTTCAAGGGCACCAAGGTATCCGACTTTGGTGGAAAGAGTCTCAGTCTTCTTTCTTCTGGCACGATGAGTGTCGATCCCGACATTCCTGATGCTCACCGACTCAAGGGATGGTATGACTCCGCTGGACGAACAGACACTTTTGCAACCCACCAGGGCATGGCAAGCATGGGCAACGCCACCGGCCGAAAGGACGAGATCAAGACTATCTCTCAGGTCAAGGATGAGAACCTTGGCATGGATGACCAGGCCTACTACACCATCAAGGCGACTATCGTCTTTATGAAGCAAGACACCTTTTGCTACCCAGCCTGTGCTTCCCAGGGCTGCAACAAGAAGGTGACGGAGATGGGAGATGGCACTTGGCATTGCGAGAAGTGCAACGTGTCGCACGATAAGCCGGAATACCGATACATTCTGTCTCTCAACGTGGCCGACCACACCAGCCACCAATGGCTCAGCTGCTTCGATGATTCTGGCCAGAAGATCCTGGGTCGTACAGCCAATGAGATGATGGAGCTGAAGGAGTCGGATGACCCAACCAAGTTCACGGCGGCATTTGAGGAGGCCAACTGCAAGAAGCTCACGTTCCGATGCAGAGCAAAGATGGACAACTTTGGCGAGGCTCAGAGGTACGTTGCCGTGTTCCCTGACTGTGTGTGAGATACTAACATTAGCGTCGTAGGATACGATATCAGGTGATGAGTGCTATGCCCCTGGACTTTACTTCGGAAGGCAACAAGCTCAAGGAGATGATTAAGGAGTACGAAAACATGGGAGTATGAAGATGAAGGCTGCGATTCCAGGGCGTGCGGGATGGCGAAAAGAGATTCGGGATTGTCTTAGCATGTATACCTTGTAAAGCCGGGATGAAAGGATCGGTCTACAATGCCGTGGACATGAACATTACGCAACACATAATGAAATGAGCATCGCGACGAAGGCAGTGTCATCTGGGATGAGTCGAACAAGGGTGTAGAGAATGATGTAAATGCTCAAGAGGATTCAACAAGCTTTTATTAACCCAACGCCGTCATGTGTGCAGGATGCCCCAATGCTTGGTATCTAACTACAGGGGCAGCCTCTGGTGCTTCCAGGGCTTCTTGCCCTCGCCGTCTCCGTAGTCAGCGGTGGCCTGGTAGTCACCGCGGATCTTGTACTTGTAAATGGTCAAGCCCTCGAGGCCAACAGGCCCACGGGCATGGATCTTGTTGGTGCTGATACCAACCTCGGTACCGAAGCCGTAGCGCATGCCGTCGGCGAGACGGGTAGCGGCGTTCCAGTAGACACCGGCAGAATCAACCTCGTTCATGAACCGCTCAGCCTCGGCTGAGTCGGAGGTCATGATGGCGTCGGTGTGGTGAGAGCCGTGGGTGTTGATGTGGGTGATGGCCTCGTCAAGGGAGGAGACGGTCTTGACGCCGATGGTGAGGGAGAGATGCTCCGTGTCGTAGTCCTCGGCCGTGACATCCTGGACACCCTCGAGAGAAAGGGATGCAATGGCGGCCTTGCTGGCCTCGTCAACGCGGAGAGAGACGCCCTTGGCGGCGAGAGCAGCAGCAACACCGGGGAAGACGGTAGTCAGAGCGGTATCCTGGACGAGGAGGGTCTCGGCGGCGTTGCAGGCAGCGGGATAGCTGGTCTTGGAGTCGACGATGGCGGTGATGGCCTTGTCCTTGTCTGCAGAGGCAGTGAGGTAGATGTGGCAAAGACCGTCTGCATGGCCGAGGACGGGAATCTTTGTCGACTCCTTGATGTAGCGGACCAGATCGTTGGATCCACGGGGGATGACGAGGTCAATGTAGCGGTCCTGGGCAAGGAGCTGGGCGATGACATCGCGGGTGGTGACGAGCTGGATGGCTGAGTTGGGAACCTGGGTTGTCTCTAGGGCTGAGGAGATGACCTTGGAGATGGCGACGAAGGACTCGGTGGATTCCTTTCCACCTAGGAGGTGTGAGTTTTGTGAGTTGAGATGATGGGGGGAAACTTACCCTTGAGGATGGCAGCGTTGCCAGACTTGATGGCGAGAGAGGCAATGTTGGCGATGACTTCGGGTCGGGCCTCAAAGATGATGAGAAGCACACCGATGGGGCATGAGACACGCTCCATGACGAGATCATTGTCAAGCTCAGTCCTCATCTGAACCTGACCAACTATTGAAAAAGTGAGTCTTTCAAGCTCAACCACACAAGAATAGGAAACCAACCTGGATCCTCAAGATTCCTCACGTCGAGAATACCCTTGAGCATATCCTCCCACTTGCCCTTCTTGCCCAGATCCAGCCGCGACACGAGAGCCTGGCTGAGGGAACCATCAGCAGCAGCCTTTGCGGCGAGCTCCAGGTCGCGGGCGTTGGCGGCGAGGATGTCGTCCTTGGCGGCCGTGAGTGCGGCGTGGATGGCGTCGAGGGCGCTGTTGCGGGCCGAGGCGGGGAGGGTGGCGAGGGCGAAGGATGCCGTCTTTGCGGCGCTGGCTGCGGCCTCTGGGGAGGCGTTTGTGAGGGACATTGTGAGGTTTGGTGATGTTCTTGTTTGGTGGTGAGTGTTTGATATGGAGGAGATGGTTTAAAGTGACTCAGGTGGTTTGGTGGGGTTCATGCACCCCGCCATCTATTGGAAGTGCGGGAGAGCTTCCGGAGCTTGAGAAGGGCCAGTAAGGACAAGGCATTACAATATAAAAGAGTGATTGGATATTCTAAAAGCATTAGTTACAGGCTAGACTCTACAAGTATTGACATTGATAGACTATAAAATAGAAAAATGCTGGTCTTGTCTTGATGAGCTCACATGGATGTTTTCACAGATATGAGAGTGGAGCGATGTCGGCGGCTGGGGTATAAAACTCGAACTGTTGCTAAAGTCAAGCAATGTATTATTGCTGGACATTGTGTAGCAAAGAAAGCCGCCAACAAATGTAGAACAAACTTGTGAAAACGAGTACTATAAGTTAGAATAGAGATTACCCTTACTTATGCTGTGTAACTTGTGCTCATTGCTTCAATCTCATTGCGAAGTATTAGAAGCGTTTGGTGATATACACCATTGTAGCGACATCTTCAAATTTAATAGCACAAGGACGAACAACAAATGAATTATATTCGAGTACTTCGTAGATATATATGAAAAAGTGTTATTCTTTTACCTGATCACTTACTCCTGTCGTGTTGTGTGCACACCGTCGCGTGACCGCCGACACCTACTTGGTTAGGAAACCTCCTCCGATACAGGAACGCTTCACATGCTTGAGGGAACGCAACTTCTGACAAGGCGCAGTTAGCTCAATTGCAAAACGGCGAGATGCTGATTAATTCAAATTCCAGCACAGGCCATTTTCCAATTGCACTTTTGTTCTTGGCCATTTCCCCCTGTCTTGTCGAGTTACTCTCATAACAAGTCATCAACCATACAATCACAGTAGACAACTACATATCATCAATACACAATCATGACAACTCAAATGAAACTCAGGAAGAATACATCCGCACCCTACCCCCCGCGTTATTCCCCCATCGAGTGCCGCTTTTCCGTCCTGTCGCCCCCCTTCGGCACCGCTCTCGGCGTTCCCTCCACATATCCGCTCCACACAGCTAATTCCCGGCTCAAGCATCCGAGATAGAAACTGGGAAATCATTGGTCAAACAAGCAAAAGCCGGGACCGGTTTGCTCTTGGACTCTCTCTCTCCCCCCGGGGAACAAATGTAGGGTGCGGAATGATAGATGCGGGCTCGTCAATGGTACCCTTTTTCTTCTTTCGTGTTTGTTTTTCAAGCCGGGATCATTCTTCCACCCCCTACCCACCACCACAACCTTGATCTTGGCAAAATCTGACTCTTCATCTCCGCCTTTGAATGAATACATTTTTCGGATCTTTTTTTCGTTCAGTAGCTTTTTGAGATTCTTTCAGTTTAGAAAACAGTTCCGCTCCCGTCTCCGGTTCTTTCTGCTCCGTCTTGCTCCGGCTGCCGTCTCCCCGGGTTCGGCAGACCGGTCCCCACATTTTCTTTTCGGGGCCGACCGACGTCACCATGAGACCTGACCGTGACGACGAAAAAGTCGATCAAGGAATCGACGAAAAGGTAGAGCAAAGGTCCAGCCTCGAGCGAGGTGAAGTGGATGAGAAACACGGAGGCAGGCGTCCGGCTTCCACGGTTTCAACCTCCCGCTCAAGCCATACCCAGAGCCGGGCGGACTCCGTACGTCAGGAACAAGATGCCATTGAGCCCGTCACACTTGGTGAACCGTTAGGCCATATAGACACACGGAGGTCCGCCAAGCGCAGTTGTTCAAGGGCCTCATCCGCCCGTTCGAGGCCCTTGTCCATCGTCCCCCGTTCAAAAAGACGAGGTCTGTTCGGGAGCATCACTCTAGTCCCTGAGATTGCCTATCCCCCAGATTATAAGAACTCAACGAAATGGGGCCTCACTTTTATCATTGCCCTGGCCACGGCTGCGGCGCCCCTTGGATCGACAGTCGTGTATCGTAAGCCTTGTCCTTGCTAACATTTGAGTTAAATCGATAGAGTGCTGACGAGCAAAAAGCTGCCCTTCCCGTCTTAGCCCGCGAATTCAACGCCTCTGAGACGGTCACCAACCTTTCTGTTGCGTTGTACATGATCTCAATGGCCATCTTCCCCCTCTGGTGGTCTTCCTTCTCTGAGCAGTTTGGCCGTCGGTCCATCTACCTCGTCTCCTTTACCCTCTTTGTCATATTCTCAGTCCTCTCAGCCGTATCGACAAACATCACCATGTTGGTCGTCTTCCGTATGTGCGCCGGAGGTGCCTCAGCGAGTGCTCATTCTACCGGCGCTGGCTCCATCGCCGACTTGTTCGAGGTGTTTGAGCGCGGCCGAGCCATGAGCATCTTCTACCTCGGACCACTTTTGGGGCCCTTGGTCGCACCCGTCATCGGAGGTGTTTTAACGCAGGAGCTCGGCTGGCAGGCGACCATGTGGTTCCTCGCCATATATGGTCTTATAGTCTTGCTGATGATCCTCTTCTTCCTCCCCGAGACACTGCAGCGGCGCAGGCCCGAGGAGGCACTACCGACTGAGGAGCTCAGCCGGATGCGCACCATGGACTCGGCCAAGGTCAGGACGAAGCGTCTAGTCAAGTCTGTCCGTCGGTTCCTGATCGATCCCCTGGGCGTGGTGCGCTACCTACGATTCCCGGCCGTCTTCATCACCGTGCTTCTCGCCGCTATTGCCTTCGGCTCGCTGTATGTGGTAAACATTGCCATCCAGCAAAAGTTCACTCGCGACCCGTACAACTACGGCCAACTGCTCCTCGGTCTGTTGTATATCCCATCAGGTGCCGGATACATCGTCGGCTCACTTTGTGGTGGACATTGGATCGACAGAATCATGGCGAGGGAGGCTCGCAAGGCAAACCGCTACGACGAGAATGGGAAACTCATCTATCTCCCCGAAGATCGGATGAGGGAGAACGCATGGATCATGGTGACGGCGTATCCGCTGGCACTGCTCATGTTTGGTTGGACATTGAGATATGGTTTGCCCACTCCGGTGCCATGTGTCGCTCTCTTCTTCTTTGGAATCTCGTCCATGCTCGTTTTTGTAAGACACCGCATCTCATATCAGTAGTACTTGGCTAACATCATGTCAACAGAGCAGTGCGACTACAATGCTTACCGAATTCATCCGAAAGAGCACATCTTCGGGCGCGGCGCTCAACAATCTGGTGAGAAACACTCTCTCTTGTATTGGAGCCATTGTAGCTGCGCCGTGGATCAATGCCATCAATGTCGGCTGGGTATTCACAACCATTTGTTTCTTTTGCTTGTTGGTTAGTTACACCAGTGTATGGCTGTTGAGGACGAACGCGACAAAGTGGAGGCGGACGATGGACGAGGCTTTGAATCAGTGAGAAGCCATATTGATAATACGGAGTATCAAAGATATGTTGGATTCTAGAGATTGAAAAGGGAAGGTATTCTCGTATATAATATGCCCATAAAAGGCAGACATTTAATTAAGCGGATCATGACTTTATGGCGGCCAAGGATAACGAAGCATGGTAACGCTCATCAAAACAATGCACAAGTATTGTAAAACATGTATTCAGATTCTGTTTAGGTAGGCCAGGTCTATGACTCTACTTCCCCCCAGCAAACATCTTTCCAAGAGCATCAACATCGACATTTCCTCCGCTGAACACCAACCCAAGATCCCATCCATCCTCACCAGCCTCCTTCTCCACCATGGTCCTAAACTCCTCGTCGTACAGCGCCACGGCGAGGGGAACACAGGCGCTCGGCTCGACAACCAGCTTGAACCTCTCGTACACGAGCCTCATGGCGGCCAGGATCTCTTCTTCTGATACGCTGTACATTCCAGAGACCAATTTTCGTTTGTAGATGACGGACCATGGGTGCTCGCCCACCGGCGTGCGGAGGCCGTCGGCTACAGTCAACGTTTTGACTGCCGTGATGCGTTCACCGGATTCGTATCCGCGTTTACCGTCGTCAGCTCCTTCGAAGGAGGGCTCAGCGCCAAATACGCGGATGCCTGTGCCTTCACAGCTGAGAGCCACACCCGAGAGCATTCCACCGCCGCCGCAAGGTGTCATGATGGCATCCAACCCAGGCTTCTCCTTCTTGCCTCCTGGCACACCCGGTCCAGCGTTGTCCCTCCCCGTAGCCGGAGCGCGGAACACCTTTTTCTGCCCGTCGACTTCAGCGTCGGTCGTCATAAGCTCAGTGACCTGCTGCTGGAACTCAAGACCGAGTGTGCCCTGGCCGAGCAGAATGTCTGGGTGGTCATATGGCGGTACGAGTCGAGCACCTGTCTCGGCAATAACCTTGTTTGCGACGGCCTCGCGCTCTGGAGCTGTGCTGCCACTGAAGATGACGTTGGCGCCATATCCCTTTGTTCCAGCAACCTTCTTGGGGTTGGAGATCTCAGGCATGACGATATGCGCCTTGATGCCACTCTCACGAGCTGCCAAAGCCAACGCCTGGGCGTGGTTTCCTACAACCAGTCAGTTCAAGCCCAATACCCCATCTTCGAGTTATTCTCTCACCTGAACTATGCGTCACAACACCCTTCTCCTTACCCCCTCCCTCCAACCACCCAGGCTCCTGCTTAAGCCTCTCCACAGCGTGAAACGCCCCTCTGGCCTTGAAGGCCCCAATCCGTTGCATGTTTTCGCACTTGAACCAGAGCCTCAGCACCGGCCGAGCCGGGGTTCGACCTTCAAATCGGGTCCCATCAAGCGTGCGAGGTGTCGAGGCCAGCTCAGTGAGGGTGCGGTTGGTGAGGACGGGTGTCAAGTGGACCAAGTCGCTGATGAGCTTGTGGGCCTCGATGACTGAGTCACGGTTCAGAGGAAGAGTTGTGGATAAGTCGGCCATGATGAATGTTGCAGAGGCTAGAGGTTGAGTTTCAGGTCAAGAATGTGCTTGCTTGAATCCAACGTCTATGCCATCAACATGAGTCCTTATATATCGTGCTCCGGTTGTCGGTATACGTGCCTGCTTAGTGGAACCACCACACCTGTCGCTCTCGATTTCCTCTTTCGGAAACCGACTGGAGTCTGCCAAGAAAAGCCCGCACAACTACAAGTCAGTTGTCCCTTCAAGGGCGTGCCCTAGTCAATGATTACCTCAGTAAAGGTGAATGTCACAGATACAGGATAACAAGTTGAACAATAAGAAATTGGTATTCGTTTTGGCTCCGAGCCTGATATCAACTTTTGGACCAGCCTAGATCCCCCAAAGATCCCAGGAATTAAAGTACAAAAGTTCATGCGTTTGTTTTCATAAGACCGTTCATTTCCCAAATCTTTCCATTCCTTCTTCCCCTCAGACGTCAACACTCATTAAACCCAGTTTACTTCTGGTTCTCGGGTCGGAGAGCGCGGACGGCCTTGCCGGCGCGCCAGATCTCGAGATCCCGGATCTCCTGCATCTCAGCCTCGTACTTCTCACGGTAGTCGGGCTGGCTGTTGTACTCGAGGGATCGCTTGGTCTCAGAGCCATCCTTGACAGAGTCGTACAGCTGGTTGAAGACGGGCTTCAGGGCATCCTTGAAGCGGGGGCTCCAGTCAATGGCACCACGACGGGCAGTGGTGGAGCAGGCCTCGTACATCCAGTCCATGCCGTTGGCACCGATGAGGGGGTACAGGGACTGAGTAGCCTCCTCGACGGTCTCGTTGAAGGCCTCGCTGGGGCTGTGGCCGCGCTCACGGAGAACCTCGTACTGAGCGAGGAACATGCCGTGGATACCACCCATCAGGCAGCCACGCTCACCGTAGAGGTCAGAGTAGACCTCCTTCTCGAAGGTGGTCTTGTAGAGGTAGCCGGAGCCGATGGCGACACCGAGGGCGATGGCCTTCTCCTCAGCCTTGCCAGTGACGTCCTGGTAGACGGCGAAGGAGGAGTTGATACCACGGCCCTCACGGAAGAGGGATCGGACGGTTCGGCCAGAGCCCTTGGGGGCGCAGAGGATGACGTCGATGTCGGTGGGGACCTCGACCTTGGTGAGGTCCTTGAAGACGGGGGAGAAACCGTGGGAGAAGTAGAGGGTCTGTTGCAGATGCTGTTAGTCTAGTGACATGACTAGCGTGGGGCGGGGTCATCTCTTACCTTGCCCTTGACGAGCTGGGGCTTGATGGCGGGCCAGGTCTCAGACTGGGCAGCATCGGAGAGGAGGTTCATGACGATGGTACCACGGGAGATGGCCTCGTCGACATCGAACAGGTTCTTGCCGGCAACCCAGCCATCCTGCTCAGCGTCCTTCCAGGACTTGCCGTTCTTTCGGACACCAACAATGACGTTGAGACCGTTGTCACGGAGGTTAAGACCCTGGCCGTGACCCTGAGAGCCGTAGCCGATGAGGGCCAGGGTGTCGTTCTTGAAGTACTCAAGGAGCTTCTCCTGGGGCCAGTCGGCACGCTCTGTAGCTGGTTAGTATCATCATGATGAGTGAGGTGGGGTAGCTCTTAAGCCCCCGAGACGTGAGAAGAGCTTACCGTAGACGTCCTCCTTGTGACCAGCAAAGTCAATGGTCTTCACACCACGGATCTGCTGCTGAGCAGGGCCGGCAGCAACGGGGCGGGCGACAGCACCAGCGCGGACGGCGGCGCGGGCAGCAGCAACAAAGGTGCGCTGCTGGACGCGGGGCACAGAGGCCAATTGGCGGGCCACGGGGGCGCGGAGGGTCTTGGTGAAGCTGCGGGAGGCCATTGTGACTGGAGGGGATCTGGGGGATTGAGGGGAGAGTGTCTGAAGATAGAATGAAGAAGAGAAAGAAGAGAAAAACTGGTGATGGGGAGAAAGGTTAAGTATAGCTAAATTTTCTGGACGAGGTGCCTGCCCTCTGGGGGGGGGCAGGCCAGATTCACCGATTTCGGCTTGTGGTGGGCTGTGGGGCCCACGCTGAGCAGCGGGGAAAGGTCTGGGGCCAGACAAGTAGTGTATACACGATTGAACACTCTGATTTGTTTTCAATTGCAAGTATCTACGACTCTGACCTGGAGAACCGCTGGGTCGAACGCAGGGATCTCACAGCTTGAGTCACGTCTAGAGCGGCCAATGGGTGGCGATTCAGTTGTCTAACCTACCAAGCTCTGTGCGTTCGTCAGCAGCCGGTGTCGTTGCTTGTCTCTGCACCACGGCAACGCCTAAAATTGGAGATTTGATGCTCAATTCAAGTTGATGGACAAGAATTGAGTTATCTTTGCACATGTGTCAAGTTCTGTATTACGTTGTAAAGGCACAATCGACGCTGGCAGCATGTCCCTCGAGGAACAACACACTCTCACCTCACCACGAAAAAAAGCTGCCCGCACTCGAAGCTAATGCTGGCTGGGGTGAGCACGCGAAACAGTGGGTCTCAGGGCTTCCGGAGTCTGTGTAGTCTCCCCGGGAGGGCTCCATCCCCAGCAGCCGCATGTCGTCCGATGCCAACCCCTCCGCCACCGCTGTCCAATGAGGCCTTGGCCAGATCAAACGGGTCTCGATGTCCACATGGATGTGGCGTTTCCTGGGTGAGGAGCATGTTCGAGATGTCGGGGCATTGTCCATTACTCCGGCCAGCCTTCTGCAAAGGGTCCGGACGTCAAAGGACAATGACTGATGTCCCCTCTCCCCGGCTTGATCCACTTGCTCCGGGTTACGGATGCGGCGTGCGTCCAGCCGCTAGCGGAGCCGTCGTGGTATGCAACTCTCACCATACATACCTACATCCCTGACAATGGACGTGATGCCTTTGGCTGCTCATCAATGTCGGTGTGCACACTCACAAAACAAAACCCCGACAGCCCGGTGTATGCCACAGGCGTAACGGCCCGATCCCGTCCGAGACCCGTTCTTCACGACCGGACATGCTCAAAGTGGTGATGGCGTTTAGCCGCCCAGTATATTTCTTCAATCTCATCTCAAACCCTCAAGGGGCAACAACAGTACATGCCCTCCTCCTTCTGAACATGGTGCCCTGTCCTCGAAACGCCGCTGAGGGAAAAGAGCAATGCCTGCTCCGGATCATGGACTCGTAAGACGCCGGGCGATGCATGCCTGTATGCTTGCCTGTTCCTTGTCAGACGCTTCGCCGCGAATATCAACGCATTCATTCAGCCGTCTTTTTTCATCCCCAAGTCTGCGAGGACGCATGACAAGCCAACCTCCCCCCCTAAAAGTATTCCATCTTCTCTTGTGGCCTAGATCTATTTGAGGACTCTGTCGTAACTCTGGCCCTTGACCACACCACCGCCCATCGCGGTTCGGACGTTGCGCTTGAATCCTTCTCGGTTGTTTCGTAGGTCTTCGGCTGCCTCCTTGTTCAGCGGATCGGATGCGTTGGGCTCGAGGAAGAGGAACTGCAACTGTGTTAGTCACCACCCTCCAAAGCTGATTCTTCTCGCAGCGCTTAGGAGTGTCATACCTGAAGTCCGACTATCACCGCGTTCAGGTTCAGGACTGGCTTCCAGTCTTCTCGGAGAATGTTTAGGCACACCTTGCCCTCGAGGTCGATGTTGGGGTGGTAGATCTTCTCCCGGCACCGGACCTTGGGAGGCTCGTGGGGAAAGTTTTGGTTGATGGTGAAGTCGAATGTGAAGCGGCTGCCGCGGTACATGCCCTCGTCGGGGTCGATCGTGAGCACAAAGTTGAGAATGTCGTCGGGGTCAGGGAATTCTGTCTTCATCGTGGAACCCAGGGAGAGCTCTGACAAATCTGTATGCGCCGCATGGTCAGTCTCGTCATTCCCCTTGAACACCCCTCCAAACACACAAGCGTGGAAGCCTAGACGTACCCTTTTGCACGCGCAGCTGAGCTGCCGTCACCTTCTTCTTCTTGCCGCCCGAGGCCTGGCCCTCAGCGTTCTCCGCCTCTTTCTGCTCCTTCTTCTATGAGGGCGTCAGCATCTGCGCGCCATCAGGCTTCTCGGCAAGTCATCTCACCATCGACCATATCTTCAACATCGTGGACGGCGGGGGGCCCTTGTAGGTGGGCTGTGTTGGGTGGGATTCGGTGAACGAGTTGAAAGAGGGGATCGAGTCGAGTCCCAGTCACGGTCTCTAGATTAAAACAAAGTTCAATATGTGCAAAAACAGAGGAAAACGCCAGGGAATATAGACGGCGAGGTCAGCGTCAAGTCGTGTGTTGGCTTGGTAAGAAGCTGCGAGAACGGACTCGGCGGGCGGGCTGGGCTGGGCTTGGTCGAAAAGGCGATGATGCTTGATAAGATATGGAATTCAGCCGTAAGGCAGCCGGCCTGGATGCCACTGGAGCCCAGCCAACTCACAAAGTGTACCCACCCAAGTTTAGGCGGCCAATTATCATCGCCTCCCGAGGCAACTCGCCGAATTCACAAGGGGAATGATTACATGTCACGTTGTCAGTCATTATGAAAGATGGACTCATCACTTAAAGGAACTCATATCATTCAAATGCGTCATGAACCCCCAAGGGCAGATGCCAAACTGAAAAGACTACGTAGAGATACACTTTAACTGTGTGTGCGTACCTATCCCGATCCAACCCCGTTTCAATCAATGCCCTCAGCCGCAATCAAATATTTCTTTTTGATTTGATTCGATTCGATTCGCCCTCCATTAAATAATCAAAACAGACAACAAGCAAACGTTACACAGTAGAGGTATCCGAGAACAACCCAATTTATCTACTTTGACAAGCGCCATGTCCTCCGTATCCATGGCTCCCCCACAAAACATGCGAGTGTAGATGATTTCAACGTGCGTAGCCCGCCGTTGCGCTCACCGTCTCGAGAAGCAGCACATGAGACCGGTCTTACCCAGGAACCACAGGAAGCCGATGAAACGGACGATAGAGAGCACGGCAGTAGCCCACAGAAGGAACTGGAAGTAGTGGGCTTTTCGGGCGGTGGCATCCTCCTATAACATTTGTTAGCACTTGATACATAAAACCACATCACTAGAAAACTTACGCCAAGACCAAGACCATCGAAGTTATCGCTGGTAATGCAGAGAATGAGGAAGATGTTGCCAAACAGCCAGGTGACGACAAGACCGGTACGGAATGACTTATAACCATCCTCGACATCGGCCTTCTCGACCTCCTCCTCCTCCTTGAAGGGAGCAAGGGCACGGCGGACAGTCTGCTCGAACTGGCTGTCGATATCCTCCTGCTCCAGCTCAATTTCCTCGACAACGGCCTCGTTCTTGTCGCCCTTGGTGACGTGGGCAGAGGGAAGAGCCTCAGCCTTGTCGGAACCCTTGGTACCCCAAGAAACATCGTGCCAGTTGTTGAAGGCGTAGACCATGAGAATGTTGATATATGTGGACATGAGAACCAGGTAGTAGGGGAAGGAGTGGAACATGTGCCAGGGGTCCAGGTACATGAAGGAAGCCACAAAGTTGAGACCATAAATAGTGATCAGGGCAACGAGAATGACACCACCAGCGCTGTCGCCGCCGAAGAAACTGTTGAGGAATTCTTGACCAGAAGCGAACGAGATCTGCTGTCCAATGGGTTTGTCGAAGGCGCGAACAACCAGGTAGGCTGAGAGAACCAGGATGTAACCCTGAATGAGAGCAAAGACCATGAACGAAGCAATGTAGGTGAACTTGGAACCCTTGGGACGGTTACCCAGAGCCAGAATGAACTGGAGGATGACGAAACCAAGATATGTCCACTGAAGCAGAGCGTTGACCAGAGGAGTAGCAGTGTCACCAAAAGGCCAGCCGTGAGATCCGCTGGTCACCTTGGGTGTGCCTACGAGATCCATAATGACCGACGTCGTAAGCCAGTAAGAACCGAGAGAGAACCAGGAGAAGAGAGTGTTGAGGAAGTTGTAGATGAGCTGAATGTGGAAGAAGAACATGCGGATGATGTTGTGGCCCGACTTGTAGAAACGGCTGAAGTGCATCAGCGAGTACAGAGTGGCGGCGAACGAACCGTTCAGCCATCGTCGACGCTGTGAGATGAATTCGGCGGCACCTTCAGGAACATCGGTTTCACCCTTGGCGGCCTTGATATAAGACAGATGCCACTTCTGGCCAGCCTTAGCCACCAGCTCGAAACACAGGATACGATCTTCGGCCAAGAACATGTTCTTCTTGAAAATGTTCATGCCGTCAATACCCTTCTTACCAAGCATCTTGGACAGGGTGTGATCACCGTGGAAGTACTGCTCCAGGGGACGGCCCATGATAGCTCGGAATCGGTACGCCGAGAAGGCACCGGGCAACACACTGACGTAACCGAATGCAGACTCGAGAGGCTTGTCGAGAATGTTGGAGATCTTGTACTCGAAGTTCTGGACAGCAACGAGAGGGTTGAACAGCTTCTTGCCGCCCTTACCCAACATGGCGTGAATTTCACCACAAGCACCACCGAGATCCTTGTCGTTGTAGAAACCCTCCCAGAGGGCCAGCAGAGACCGCGGGCTAGGCTTGGTGCCGGCATCGATCAGGATACACACCTCGGGGTTCAGGATACGGCCAAAGGCATTGAAGAGCCAACGGTGAGAGTTGATCTTCTTGCTGTTCTTCTGCTTCAAGCAGAAAATCATCTGGACGGGCGGCAGAGTATTAGGGCCGTCGTCGGTGGGCCGGATGAGCTGCTGGTTGGGGGTGACGGAAAGCTGGGAGGTGTATTCGAAAATGTGAGCGACGGTCTCCTTGCCGTCGACATCCTTCTTGATGACACCATCCTGGTAAATACCCACAGTCGCGAGGACATCAAGGGTGTTCTTGTCGGCCTTCTCGATACCGTCGAAAACCAAGCACACGACAATCTTTTGCCAGGCAGGGCCACCCTTGTTCCAGAAAGTCGACTTCTTAAGGTTGACAATGTCGCGAATGTTCTGCATAGTGTGATGCAGAGTTCGGGCAAGCAGAACCTTGTCTTCGTTGTAGTAGGTAATGGCAATGAGCAACTCAGTGTGTCGGTTATACATGCGAGGTCGCAAATCGTAACCGTTCTTCAGTGTGAAGTCGTTAGGGTCACAGGTAGCGGCTGTGTATCGCATCTTCATGAACTCCTCGTTGCCACCCTCGACATCGCGGTAGCGAGCCTGAACAGCGTTCTTGATGGCACTAGGCACCGGATAGTCAATGCTGAGAACGGAACCCTGAACGAGCTTGACCTTTCGGGTGTTGAAGCGCTTCAGGCCACCGCCCTTGCCAATCATGGGCTGCTGCTGTCGTTCGACCCAGCTGTCTTCGGGGTCAAAAGCAGAGTCGGGTCGGGGAAAGGGGGCGGGCTGGTCGAGGTTGGCGCCAAACTGGCCAAAGCTGCCGGTGTGTTCGCCATATCCAGCACCGGGCTGAGGAGTCGTCGAAGCTCCCGGGGCGTACGATTCGGTGAGACTGTAAGCTGAGACGGGGCGGTCGGGGGGAGTACGAGCGCCGAGTCGATCTTGGTCGTAGCCAGAGTTCAGGAGGCCACGGCCCTGCTCCTCGTCGTTCTCCTGAGGGGGGAGGTGATACTGCTGAGCGGTAAAAGTTAGTCCTTCCGCCATCTGATGTGCGAGCTGGAGGCGTAAGCAGAAAATAAGGTGCACTCACGCTGCCACCACCAGGCATGTCCTGCATCGGGTGTCCCCCGTACTCCTGATCACGGCCATTGTACGCCATGGTGAATAGTAATGCTCCCGGAGCCGCTCAGCGCAGAAAAAACGATTCGGATCCAAGTGCGATGGATGGATTTTGACGATGGCGATGATGGGGGGGAGAGATGCTCCTTTGTGTTGTTTGGGGATAGGAGCTGAAACAGGAGGAAGTAGATCCAAATGCAGGTCACGGGCGTGGGTGCGGGAGCTGCCTCTAGGTCCACTGGTAAAACGCAGCAACAAGCCCTGGCAACGGTAACAAAACTCGAGGCGCCAGCCTCTAAAGAATGGTGATGGTTAGTTAAGGAGGGAGTGAGGGGAAAGGATGAGAAGGAACAGAGAAGTCGGAATTAGGAGGGAAGGGCGAGGTTTGAATGGCGGGAAGGGGAAGGGGAAAAAAAAGAAGGCCAGCAATAAGCAGCAGGGTTTTTTCTGACGAGATGTTTTGATGAAGGGCCCTGGGGACGAATCTCGTTTTTGCTCCACGGCTCACGGCCCTGCAACCTAAGCAAGCTTGCTGTGCTCGAATGGATGGAGAGAGTAAGATGGAATAGGGGACTGGCTACCTGTGCTGCGCTACGCGCTAAGCATGCTGAGCCACTCCGCCGTAAGTTTGGGGGGGGAGGATCCATCCCATCTTCGCATCCTTGTTCCCACTCAGAGACACGCCGCCCAACTCTGAGAGGCTGAGGATGGACCCAATTGCTTCCAATTCTGCATCTCGCAAGCAGCAAGCAAGCACACAGCCTGGGAACCCTTTCTCTGGATGCTTCTGCAGCCGGACAGCCCTGCTCGGGAGACCTCCGCCACCGCGCCCAAAGATGCAGCTTCCTCCAATGCCCGCTGAGCGTTGACGGGCAGCCCGCCTAGAGTTTACTGGTCCTCTGCAGGTCTTGACGGCCACCTCCAGGAGGCGCGTTGCTAGCTCCAAGCAGCTACCTGCTTGCTTCCTCCAGCAAGTCAGCCTCCTCCCTACCGGACGCAGCATCCTGGCTCGTCGTCCCCAATTCGGGGTGCCTTGGCTGGAGGAGGCGGCGGCGGCTGGGCTCTCTCTCATCAGCCACCTCAAAACCATCATGGGGCTTCTGCTCACCGTACAAACGCTGCTCGCTATTTTTCACTGTCTGTCAGACAAACAGTCGGATCTCTTGGCCGGCAAATTAATGGAGAAACCAAAGTGCCAAAGAAATGGAGACGTTGCTTGACTTTGACGGGCACCCCTGACATCTTGCATTGCGCATCCATGGATCATGCCGCCGGGAGATGCCACGCCGCCTTTGGAATTGTATACGGCGGCGGCTGCTGCTTACCTGCCTACGGTACTTGATGCTCGGGCCTCGTTGCTCATCGTCCCCCTCCAATTCCGCTGTGCAGGCTCTCATGGGGGAAGAAAGGTCACCTTCCAGAAGGTCTGGTGCCATTTCTGGTCCCTTCAGCGCCGTCACGCCTCCAGCTCCATCCCCTTTCTCCCGCCACAGCCAGAAGCCATGCGTGTATGCGTTGTACAGTACGGAGCATGGTCCCTAATTTCCCCCAAAGGGCCCGGGCTTCGCAGGTTTGGTCCCGTCGAGCCTCCTAGGGCAGTGATCCTCACGCCTCAGTCCTTCACCCTTAGTCGGCGAGCGGTACGGTACCCGCACCCAGCCCTGCCGGCTTACGATCCTTTCCATTAACCATTGGCCTGCTTCAGCCGGCTGAGCCTGCTGGAACGCCTCGTGGCAAGCCCGCTCACCTACAGAGTTAGGTCGCAGTTTGTCTTGTCAGCGTCAGATTTGCCCATGTCCTGGGCTGGCTGGGCTGGGCGTTGAGAGGTTGGTGCTGACTTGCCAACGCACAGCACTGGGACCCGGGCTGGACGCCCAGAAGAAGCATGTGCCTGTGTCTGTGTCTGTGTTTCTTCCCTGCCATACAGAGCCCACAAGTACCGGGCATCGTCCTGTGAACCCGTCCACTGGAGAGTTGCAGTGACATCTGGAAAGTCCAAATGGGGATCCCCCCTTGAGTCGGCCGACTGGGTCAACTTGGCTCTTAGTCCGAAACAGAGCCAAAGCCTCCTCCCGTACCCAGAATCTGCCACAGTTGAGCTTCCAAAAATAGCCCCCCCCCCCTGCTTGGTGAAATTGACTGGGATGAGCCGAGAGGCCTGGGGCTGGAGTGCGAGATTGGGGCGCAGGCATGTTGTCGTGAAGACGCTAGCACGGCGTTGGCCGCCTTTTGGTCTCCAGCGCTCTCCTTTGTTCAGCCGCCAGGGTATGGAGAGGTATGGCAGCTGTCAGCTTTGGATGCAACAAAACGGCTTCACTCCGCTCCTAGTTTTAAGCCCCCAACTCTGGGGCATAGGGCAAGACCACTGGTTCGGCAAATCTGACTGCATCGTGGTGCCTGATAAAGATGCATCGATAGCCCTCAGTCGACAAGCAATACGGATGCGATCAAGTCCGAACCATACCCATGGCGTCCAGGCTCTTCTGCGTGTAAGACATGTTCGCCGCCTCACGTCAGCAGCTTATGGGCGGCCCGCCCAAATGGGCTCGTTGTTCCCCAGGTCTATTCTCTCAAGAAGAAACGCCGAGAAACGTTTCCGGCCAGGGACACATCGACTGTAAGGCTCACAAATGCCGCGATTCTCAGACGGAATTCCTTTTTGGCCAAGGGCTTATCCTGAAACCCTCCGGTGGAGATAATCGCGAGATAATCTGTGACGGCCGACCCTCGACAATATATGTAAGGCCAGCCGCTGTGGAGACCGTATTCCTCTGCCAACAACAGCATCGACTTTGCTTGAGGGAGCGGACGCACAGCTTTGGGCTACAGCTTTGCCCTACCACACGTTACATACGTCCTGGATGAGGAAATCTCCGGATGGCCATTTCCCGTGTTGAACAGTGGGCCAATTTGACTTGCCGTCGCGATCTCTCGTGCTCAACCCCAAAGCATGTAGCTCCCCGTGCTCGGTTCACCACCCGAGACATCAGCCACTGGCTGTATTATCGAAGCATCTCAGAGTCCGTGTGTTCCCATGCATTGGGACGGGAAACGACATGTGCTACCCTAAATGGCTGTCGTTCCCCGGCCACGGCCCGCTGAATGTCTGGAAGCATGCTGCGGCGACGACATGACGAGGATCAAGAAATGTTTATTTCTGCATCGAGGTTCCGAAGTCTTAAAATATGGAAAGTGACGCGTTCTTCGGCTGCCCACGTAATCTAGCAGACGCTATCTGGAATCAAGCAGTGAGTGCTGTTCCTGGACTATCGGTAAGTGGGCGTGACAACGCACCGAGGCAACGAGATGCCGAGTTCCATTCTCAGTCAATATGAGTCTTCGTGTCCAACGACCGCACGTCATGCCACATATCAGCCACCGTCGCTACCGGAAGGGAATCATGCCTCTGGTGGACGGTGAATGGAGGACT
Source organism: Fusarium keratoplasticum (assembly GCF_025433545.1). Lineage (NCBI taxonomy): Eukaryota > Fungi > Ascomycota > Sordariomycetes > Hypocreales > Nectriaceae > Fusarium > Fusarium keratoplasticum. The sequence goes on from NC_070533.1 coordinate 2,763,884, forward strand.
GCTTCTATCACGGTTGCAGAAGCATCTCGCCTGGCTTGATGCTTGGCAGCCCAGTCCGTTAAGGCTCAACGGCCGTGTGAGTGACAGCCAAGAACATATGTTATACTTGGCCTAATCAGTAGTGAAGAAACATCCAACCCCAGGAAGGGTTAATAAAGACGATCATTATCGGTATAATACAGCTGGATATAAGACGCACGGTGAAATGGCAAGATTTCCGCCTGCCCTGCAGCGTAGCATGCGTGATCCGGAGAGAGTCGAAACGGGATCACACCTAGGGTAGGAAACATCAGATATTCCAACAGGGACCGAGTAAACTTGCTCACTGGGCTGGACGGGAACAAACAACTCCATGTCAATATGTTTGGAACAGGCTTCTGGACCTGCAAAGTGAGATGAGGCCAACAAAGCGGCCGCATGACTGTGCCGTGATTCGTTGATGGGTAAATGAGCCACTGGTTGGCTTGAGATGCGTTGTTGCTGAGCGAGCCATTCAAACAACACCAAGCACTGCAACCGTTTCGACAAGACAAATGCCCTCGCTAACGACCACAGCCACTGCCACGGCAGAGATTCACCGCATCACGCCGTGGTCAGGTATCTCTGGAATGCCTTCAAGCGGGGACCCGACTCCTCCGCAGGGTCCTGGATGGGGGGGTTGTTTCGAACTGAGGGACGCGCGTGCGGGCAAAAAAAGAGTGTTTCTGCAACGCCCGCCCGAGTCTGGCATGTAAACTCGCGCCACTCACTGGCCAGCCGGTTGAGAAAGAGGGTAGTGGAGAGGAGTTTGTGCTACCCACGGGTGGATTTCGCTAAGTGGAGGAGGGAGGCCTGAAGAGAAGAGGCCTTTGTCGTCGTGGTTGGCCAGACCAAGGCATGGATCTAGATGATGGAGATGGCGACACTGCATCGTGAGGAGGTGTTTCTCGCAGCTCATTCGATCGCTGCCGTTGGCGATGCCTGCAGGGCTCTGAGCCTCTCGAACCGTACCGTACGTCTCCGTCGGTAGCTGTCTGTAGTTGGTCGTAGGCTGGTTGCATCTACCTATCCATCCGGGCCGCCCTGCTGGTGTTCACCTGAAGCTGGCTGATGGCCTGCGGTACCTGAGGTATAACCTGGGCTCATTCATGCTTGGACCAGGGAAAGAGATGGGAGGTACTTGTGACTGAGAGGAAATCGCTCGTCGACCAAGGTACCAGCCCAGTGCCCAGTTCGTCAAACTGCACAGTGCATATCCGGGATGATCAGGGGCCTCAAACACTGGGCTGTGGGTTGCTGGCCGGGATGGCCAAGGGCATTCCACACAATCACTGACCCTGCGGACGACAGAATCAGGGGCAGCGGCACCATAGCACACGGTGCGAATAGATGGCGCGCCGTTTAATTGTTTCGCTATGGCCGAAAGGATCCTAGTGTGGCGGGCTGCCCCTGTCACCCCGTCCCCTCGTGCTTCCAATGTGGTTGCAGCGCTCGCCCAGTCGGTCGCAAGACCAAGTTCCCGGCGCTTTCCTTGACTCTTTTCTTTGATTTGAGTAAGAGTCTTGCCTCCAGGCCCTCTTGGATTTCCCTCGCTCCTTCATCGTTCTCCCCGTCCAAACGATCGTATCCCGCACGCACGCAAGCAAATCCATCGACCGTCAACCGTCAAATCGACTCGAGCGGAGCCTCCGACGACTCTTTTACTTCTTATCCATTCGCTTCGTTACTTGAGCCGTCGCCTTGGTCGATTATGTCTCCTTCTTGCGCCTCCTAACCAGCCTTCTTTTCATCCGAGCTAGCCTCAGAATCCACTCGTTTCTTACTCACTCTCCTCGCCTTTTCTTCCACCATTTGCCGACTTCTCTCAACTCGAGCCTGAAAATATACCTATCATTCTCCCGTGGAAAGGACTCGGCGAACCATTCAATCCTTGTTTTCTTTTATACTATCGACCATCTGTCGCAAACCACCTTCGAAATACACCCATCGCCAAGCCTACGCCGACAACCGCCCAACTTAGGCTTGACTGATCATCTCAAGTGATCGACACCTGCCAATCTAGGACTATCGATCAACTACAACCTCTTCCTAGTCTCTCATTATTGGATATCAACATGGAGGGGCTTCATTACTTCTCGTCCAGAGGCCTGGATGGGCCCGGATACGTCGTCGCGAGAGATTTGAACGAAGTTAGTATGGGTAAGTTAATACGGCTCCTCATGTGTACCCTGTCGACGGCGTCTGATCATCTTGTCTAGCGTACCAACTCGTTCCTCGAGACGGCAAGTGTATTCAATGCGATGAAAACACCCAACTTGAATGCCCTAACTGCCCCGAAGGCAGTGAATGCCGATTTACCGTACCCCTCGAGTGTCAGAAGTGCCCTACATCATTCTGCGACGAGAAGTCTGCATCCCAATCCAGCAAAAGCTCTGACGGCCCAAACATCGGCGGAATTGTTGGTGGTGTTGTCGGTGGTGTCGTCGTGATCGTCGCCATCACATATCTAGTATGGAGGTTCTGTGTCCGACCCAAGAGGTCACAGATTCCCACTTCCATCTACGTTGAAGACGTGGATGCCCCTCAAGGCTCAGAGAAGGATGCTGCCTCAAGGGGAACCCGACCACCCTCAACACACACCGTTCACTCGATCGCTTCCACCGTCCTCACCCGAGCCTCCAACATTATTCAGATCGCCTACATTCCCGGCGTTACGAACCGAGCGACTCCTACATCACCAAATGTTCTTGTCCCCCCCGTTCCTCCGATCCCTATGCACCACGCCGCGGCCGCCCGAGGCGAAGGAAACGACGACCAGCATTTCTTTGTTCCCGGTGACCTCCGAGACTCAACCTACTCGGGTCTTTCTGGCTACTCTGACCGAACCTCATACGCCCGCACTTCATACGCACCTCGATCGAGCGTTGCTTCTACCATCTACGGAAAGCAGGCCCAGGTGCTCACGCCCGCCCAGACTGGAATGCGCGCCAAGCCCACAGTTGTCAGTGTTAAGTCCGTTGGCAACAGCAGCGTCGAGAGCAATGCTCCCCCGGTTCCCAGCATCGACTTTGAGAAGTTCGGCGGAGGTCGTCCCAAGAGCGGTGCCAGCGCCTTCAGCGTCGGGTCGACATTCCTCAACAGCGCCAACACTGCTACGCAGGCTCGTGCACAGGTGGTCAAGGTTGGAACACTCAAGAAGGTGGATATGGGAAGCAACAAGTCCGAGACGGGCTCAACAACAGCATCATCATCAGTGGGAACCTCGCGGCCCACAACACCAAGCGCGAACGCTACTCGAGACTCGAGTGCCATCACCATCATCGAAGACTCTCCCTCAGTAGACCAAGGACCCTTCTCAGACCCTCCCGACCGACCCAGCCCTCAAAAGTCCAACAAGGCGCCCAGCCTCGGGGCTGTGATTGAGGAGTCGGCAGTCGAGAACGAGAAGCCTGGGTCCTCCCAAAGGCGAGACAGCAGTCCGTTCGGGGACCAGCACGCGACAAAGGAGTGATGATGGAATTTCCTTGTCGTTATATATCAGAGTATTTTGTTTGAAGATGTCACGAATCTAGCCTCGGGTTGGATAGAGTACACATCTCACAATCTGCTTTTCTTCACTTCAATGTCAATTTTTTCTTGGATAGACAATTCCGGATCGATCTCACTTGGGATATAGCAACCCCCCCTTTTTTTGTGTTTACAATTCAAATAGCGGCGACGGTTCTTGGGTATGGACTATGGCGTCATGGAAAGGGAGCCGCGGCAAATGGCTCCGAGGATGCCAGGAGGTTATGGAGGTCTCTATGTGTCTATTGAATAGAGATGATCTATCACGTACATACTCTCTTGTTGACATGAATGATTTGCCTGTGTGCCTGTGTACTTGTTGTGTTGAGCATGTGAGCATGGCATTGTGAGAAGTCTTGTTATTCAGCAGTCAAGGTTCGATAGTGATGGTCGTTGCCATGTCTCAGCCTGGAGATTTGGTCTTGACTCGAGGACACTTGATGAGGACGCAAGCCATTCAGGATGACGAGTCGTCTTTGGCAGAGTTTACCCTTGTTTGACTGCCTTTCGTCCTACTGCGGCCGCTGACAATGGCTGAGTATGCGTCATGAGATTGTGACGAAGCCATCGCCAGTTTTCGGCCGCTACCACCCAAGACTAGGCCGATAGCATCACTAGGCCGACATGATCGGTCAATGACATTCAAGTTCCCCGATGGACATGATTCGGGAGTTGAAAAAAAGAGGCTTGCGGTTGTTGTCAAGCGTCATCTGGAAAAACAAGGCAATGGAATGGAATGCCGTTAACCGTCAGGAAAAGAAGAAAGCTTCTTGGATTATGGTGAAACGAGCTAGAAGAGTTGGGCTCTTCTCCTTCTGGTCGTGGCGAAACGTTGGCTTCTAGTCGGTCGTCTCGACATGTTCTGCCACTTTTTTTTTTTGAGGGTGTGTGAGAATCTCGTGATGATGAATGGGAAAGTTGGCCGTGAAGTCTCTAGACAAAGCCATTCTTAGCTGCTAGTCAAGCCATTGCCTGTCTTCTTAGCACTTCTGACATGCATTCAATAGATCGGACATGTCCCGTCATGACTCCCCTCAGCCGATCCAACGCTAGTCTCCGGTGTCCGGGGAGAAAGAGAGGGGGATATGGTAGGGGCGGTTGTGTTTAGCGCTACCGTCCAAGAGGGCTTTTATTGATCGGGGAAGAAAGAGGCTTTTGACTTTATCCGCAACTACCAACAGTGAGAACCCCAACATTGGCTTTTGGCTTTTTTCCTGCAGGGCTGATTTTTTCGAAAACTGTTGACAGGTAGAAAAAAAAAAAATCTGACGTTGGAAGGAAGGCTTGGTAATGCAGGTGATGACCCTTTGGGAGATTCTGTCATGTCGTTCAACTCTTACGTGTAAGGGCCTAATTACTCTCTAGTTAGTATCCGTGTCTGTCCGTAACCTAGATGCCCTTTTTGTTATGTCTTGTTCCAGGGTTCATTGTATCCATTCTCTAGGCACCCCGGTTCCGGGACACAATCTCCCCTGTTCCCCGAGTTTCCCTGGCTTCTTCCATCATAAAAAAAAGTTTCTCTCTCTCTCTTCTGGTGCCCCTGATTACCTTCCCCCTTTGGTGCATTTCCGCCATTCTACCGGAATGAGGGGACACACAAGCATAGGGTTGTGTGTACCATGGAGATGGGAAAAAAAACGTTCCATGTCCTCGGAGGGAGAGAGTCCCATTGTCCGCATGTCCGCCGCAAGGGGTAGGCCCAAGCACTCCTTGGTCCCGTGTGCTAGCCTCCGATCAGCACACCGTCCGCCGGCCGGACCTCCTCCGGTGTTGACGCCGTCTCGGGGAGTAAGTAGTAATTGGTAGCGCGCATGAGGAGGGGAGGGAAAACTTGCTCTCGGGTCTTGTCCTATCCGAAGAACGAAAAAACGAAAGAAAGCAACCAAAAAAGAACTATACTACGTAGTAGAGAGAAAGAAAAAAGTGTCCTCTTTTCTTACTTTTCACGCCAGCCAGGGGGAGACAGCAGGAGTGGAGAGTCCTCGCGCGATGCTACCGAAAGGCTGGTCTTGATGGACTCTTGTTCAACGGCGCGGTCTTCGGACTTCGAGCCGGTAGCATCGGCATCGGATGCTTCTGTGTTAGTGAACGAAGCTAGAAGCGGTGGAAGCGTCTACACTATGTAGGTATCTAGGACGATCTGCAAGACACACAACGAAAAAAAAAAAAAGCCGCATCAAAAGAGGGAGAGGGGACTTTGTCATCGCTCTTGTTTCCATTCGTAGCAAAGGCCCGGCCGGCACTTTATGAGCCTGTCATGTTGAAGCATTTCCCCCAAAGGACCGGGCAATTATGAATGACATCTTTTAGTCTTGTTTGACAGCTTTTCATTAGATCTGATTGCCCACGTTACGTTACGGACACCAATGTCCATTATGGCTTGTTGTCCCGAAACGTCTCTCTACTCTGCCCGTTTTGCCATGTTTTCCTCTCGACCCTGCATCTCCCAAGGCAAAGCGCCACCATCTGCAACCCCCAAATCGTGACGATGTACTCCTCCCGTGTGCGTGTGTCGTCACAACACGAGTACTTTGAGGAGAAAACGAAAAAAAAAAAAAAAAAGACAAGAGCCCACCCCCCTTGGCGCCATCTCGAGAGAGTGAGTGTGAGAGGGATCATGGTTTAACAGGTAGGCCCTTGCGTGGGGGGGAACAAGAAAAAAAGGTTCACAACATTTGGGGAGAAAGGTGTGGAAGGAAATCAACAGATAGCCAAACTTGACCGTGTTTGTATCGAGTACACGTATCTTATCCCATCGGGGAACCTTTGTGGCAGCCCATACAGACACCAGTAGATTAGTTACTGTTGAGCCAACCTCTGCCTTTTTTTTTTCTCTCACGTATCCGTACGTACGTAGCCTATCCCCCACCAACACAAGAGACATCCCGTCCCCATGGCATGGCATGGATGGATGGTGTCAAGAGAACCCCCACCTCTGATGGACCGACGCCCATGAGATTTGGGTTGGATTCGACAGCCCTGCCTTGCCATGCCATGCCATATCTTTTGGTATCCAGAGCCACTGCCACTGTCACTGTCACTCCTTCAGGGAAGCACTTCGTGATATGATACATGCTAGACAGCCTCAGACACGAGCTTCAGCTGATTGCGCATGACATCAGCTGGGGGGAAACTGTTTCGAAGTCGTCATCAGAAACAACACGCACGCGGCTGCGCCCATCCATCTACCTCTAGTAGTTATGGATCGCATGTCTCCCCCAGCTTTGCCTGCTCCGTGCGCCGCACACAGGGATCGATCGACTGCGACAACATGCAACGCGACGCCTGCTCGTCAAAGTGTCAAAAGTGCGCCCATGTAAATACAATACACCCAAATGTAAATGAGGCTAGACCTCGATTCATTCACTCATTCATTCATTCCATCCATCTATGGATGGATCCGTGGATGGGGCCGTCCGCTAACCAAGGGTCCCTCCATCCCATCCCATGGATCCCCATCGCTAATGACACAACTACAACTTCCCAATACAGGGGATCGTCCAAAATCTCGGTGCTTTTCAGGTCATCTTCATTTCATCTTGCTCTTGTATGGCGAGCCGTCATTTAGATACATCGGCCCAGCTGCCCACGCCCTCCCACGCCGTCCAGCTCCATCTCGTCACCCCTGCCCTTCTCTGCATCGCTTGCTGCCAGATCCAGCCGCCATGGCCAGCTAAGCCACCCCATCCGCCCCTCGATGTGAGCATGGACAAGCCAAGATTATGCATTCTGCTACCCGCCGTTCGCACTTCGCTTGTCCTGTTCCAGAACCGCCTGTCCCTGCCCGCCGAGGGGCACCCGTCTTTCCAAGGGGGCAAGGCTTGAAACACATCAAGTCAAACCCAGCCATCATGGACATTCGAGTTGCTCAACCTCGACCAACTAGTCCCTCGTATCCCCTCCCCAATCGAGTCATGCCAGAACGAAACGTCGTCGTCTTGTCCCTCCCTGCCAGGGTCCGTCCAAGAGTCGACTGCCAAACAGGAGACCGCTGACAAGGTAGACCACAAACGTCCAGCCGAGACTGAGAGTTGAAACTCGAGAAACCCCACGGCATAGATAGACAGATAGCGAACCAAAACAGGGTAGCTTTCCAGAAACTACGTCGTCATACACGACTGTGAAGAACCCCACGATTGACAGACAATAACGCCTCCCAGGTCTTGGTCGTAAATTTTGGAAATAAGAATAGTATAAATGTCAATAGATAACCTAGCGCCCCAAGAATATGCCTCTTTTTGTTCGTACGCCATTCGCCGGTGCGGAACTGCTTCTGCTTTCGTTCGTCGTTCGATGCTGCGTCGTCATGCCGCCCTCGTCGTTGGGCATATGGCCATCTAAAATTGCAGGAAAAGAATAAAGTCCGTCTCTCCGTGCCTCCCGCTGTGTCTCGCCAATCATCTCCAAGTCGGCGGGCATATCCCGTCGTGGGTGAGGGGTCGCGCCATTGCCGACCCCTCATCCGCGGTTGTCGTCGCCGGCTTCTCATCGCCGGCCCCCTTTGCTTTCTGGTTGTCTTCATTTTTTTTACTGTCGTCTTATTTCCCTCCTCTTGATTGGCGGAAGCATTCCTCTTACAGTGCGGGCGTGGTCGCTCATAACACAATGCACTTGGACTTGCTTCGCTCGTTCTTCCTTCGGTGTCTATCGTCGCGATCACCGCCTCTCGCGTCGCCGTTGCCTGTTCGCGTCCGGCCACTGGACCTTTCTGAGGGTCGTGAAGATTGTTGCCGCTGTCGACGTAGGATCCTAACTACGTCGTAGAAGGCCTTCTCGACATTGATGCAGTTCTTGGCTGAGGCCTCGACAAACTCACAGCCTAGCTCGCGTGCGAGGGCGTGGCCTTCTTGCGTTGAAACTTCTCGCTCGGTGACTCGGTCGCTCTTGTTGCCGACGAGCATGATAGGCACGGGCAACTGGGGGTTGGCGGCAGAGATGGGTGAGCCGGGGTACGACGGCGACGAGGCGCACGACTCCTTGACTCGTTGAATCTGGTGATGAAATCGCTTAATGCGGGTGAAGGATGAGCGTGAAGAGATGCTGTAGACTAGGACAAATCCTTCGCCGTCACGGATCCATTGGTCTCGTAGCGCCGTGTACTCTTCCTGTCCGGCAGTATCGAGCACTTCGAGCATGCACGGCTGGCCGTCAATGACGACTTGCTTTCGGTATGAATCTTCGATCGTCGGGTCGTACTGCAACGGGAGGTCAACTTCAAGGTCCCATGCACTCGGTGCAAGCAAGCACAGGCAGGTAGATGAAAACTCACAGTCTCGACAAAGTGTTGCAAACATAGCTGGATGGTGAGAGCCGTCTTTCCCACGCCACCATCTCCCAATACCACCAGCTTGTACAGCACCATTCGGCCGGCCATGATGACGGCGACGGCGAAGAAATCGACGAGGGGGGAGAGAAGTCGATGCAAGAGGGAAGAGGAGACTCAAGGGGTAGAAGGGTCCAGGCGGAGGAGGACCGAGGAGAGGGGAAGAGAGGAAGAGGAGGGTGGGAGAAAGGAGGGTGTGGTCGGTGATGAGGCTTTCGAGGTTATGGATCGAGGGTGGTTGGAGTTGGTGAGGTCGTCGTCACGAGCGGAGGAGAGGCGAAGACGAGGGACGACGGGAGGAGGGGGTGGCTTGATGGAGCAAAAAGAGCTGTGACCCAGCAATTGCAGCTGCGGCGGCGGCAATGCAGAGGCAGAGAGCGGAGGCGGAGGCGAGGCGACTGGAGGCAAGGCACAAGGCAGCGCGAGGCGGCAAGCAAGCAAGCAATCCAGAAGCAAGCAAGCGATGAGTGGATGTCAAACGGGTGAGCGAGCGCCAGTGGCGAACAAACAGGAACAGATTTAGCAAGGTGAGGTAAGAGTAGCAAGGCAAGGCAAGGTAGGTATGGAGGTAGTGAGTGTATAACGCAGGTAGTAGTGTCCAAGAAAAGAGACGGAGGACTGGACAAGACCAAGACAAGAGGGCAGCTCAAGTTTAGATGGATGTTTGGTCTAGGCGTCGACGTGGAGCTGGCGCTGGAGGCGAAGTTGGGAAAGACGGCCGGGTGGAGAACTTTTTTTTCTGGTGCTTGCTTGGTGCTTGGTGCTTGTGCTTGTGCTTTGCTTAGGTGCTTGGTGCTTAGTACATCCGTCCCTACCTTAGGTTGCGTGCACGCACTGGTACCTCCATACCTGATGCTGGGAGGCCCATGGCATCCATCCAGCAGGCATGGATCCATGGATGGCATGGAGCCCATCCACGCCCGCGGGCGGGGCGCCAGGTTTTACCAAGTACCTGGGTTGAAGGTACCCATGCAGCACGGGGACGCAGCAGCGGTACTCGCCAGCCCGAGTCCAGAGGGGGGCTAGAGGACTTCCGGGGTCACTTTAGGGGGGGCACCAGCAGCAGACAAGCCACCTCACCTCGCAGAGGGCCTAGTACCTTGTGTGGGCGATTTACCTGCCCCAGAGGTACCCTCTGTCGGTTGGGCATTGGCCAGAGGGGAATGCAAGAGCACACCACTCCCGTCCGTCGAGGGCGGCCAGCCCAGGACCGAGATACATCGAGATAGAGTGACGGACGGGGACTCACGGACGGGGACCCTGAGGTGGGATGGAGCAGAGGAATTAGGGGGGGTGAAGGGGGACATGGCAAACCTCCACTGAGAGGGGGGGACAACACCCAAGAGGAATCAAATCACCTCGACGTCGCAGCAGCAAACAGTAGCAGGTACTCGGTAGACCTGGATAGGATATCGGCTCGGTGGGCGAGCCCGAAGAATGGGAGCGAGCGAGGGTACGAGGCCTTTGGAGGCTTCTGATAGGCGAGGGATGAAGCCGGAAGGGTGAAGCGGCGGCGGACGACGTGCACCCCCTGGTCACCAAAGCCGCTGCTGGGCGACTCCCACTCCTCTTCACCTTGGGGATTGTGTCCCCTTGTTTGGTGGATAAGCAAGCAAGCATCTGGTCTGGAGCATTGGTACTCGAGCGGTGCTGCGTGGGAGAAATGCTCGTGCCTGGACTATGGAGAGCGTTGCTTGTTGAGCCTTGTCCTGTACAGATGGGCGGTTGAATCTCAACCCAAGAGCGCTCATGGCATCCATCTCCAACAAGCAATGCGTTTTGCATGAGCAGCTGCTCGCTCATCCCTGCCGGCGCGGGCTGGCAGGGCATGGCATTTAGCTGGGCTTGTCTTCCTCAACAGGCCTCAGAACCGTCCATCGGCAAGTACCCGGGAGCCCGGGTCACGGCTCGGTTGCGGTGCACCGTCGCGGCGCGCGGGCGACTTGACCGGCGATAGGATAGATACTTGGCGTCGTCGGCCTTGATCCGTACTCTGTACAGTAGGAGTCGAGGAAATTGGAACATTACCCGCGCTACGGCGGCGCTGGGCTGTGAGGTAACTGAAGAACCATCCTGACTGGGTCAAAGACGTGCCTTAGTGGTTGGGGTGGGGTCATTTGGGGACATGTTGTTGCTGTCGCAATTCTTGTCACGTCTTTTTCTCGATTCTGGGATTTCTTGATGGGATTGGATCTTTGCGAGGGGTTAGTACAATTGCAATCCGATACACGGAGCGGGCTGTGCTGTGGATGTTGAAAGTGACCAATGTCAATCGAGTTATTGTGAGTGAAGAAAAGAAAGAAGAAGTAAAAAATCTTCACGGGTCTTTTTTCTTTTCTTCTTCTTTGTTGCTACGTCCGAGGTTGCGTTTTTTTCCCCTTCTTTCCTTTTTCCACCCTAAAATTTTGCTTCTTTCCCCTACTGCAGCAACCTGGTGGTTGCAGCTTGCAGCAAGCACGCAGGAAGGGCCAGGTGGTCGCAGGACTGGTGAGTGGTGTGGTGTGGTTGTGTATGTACCTGGGCTTCGTCAACCAGAACAGGCTCCAGTCCCTGCAAAGTCCCTGCGAGGTACTGCGACACCTTGCCGGCGGAGGCTTACACTGCGTCTGGTGCTGAGATACCGCAACTTCACCTGCAGGTTACCTCGCAATCTTTTAGCACGATGCCCGAGGGGACAGGGTCCTGGTCTCCCCGGGAAGTCCAGTCCTAGGGGGGAATAGCGAGGTTTGGGGAGGAGCAGCCCTGGAGAAGGGGTGGTGGCCTGTGCTGAGGCAGCTCTGGGTGACCCGTTGGATGGACCTGGAAGCTGCCCTGCCCTGCTGTCTCGGGCTGGACACCGACCAGGGGAGCTTTTTGGAACTGGAGGGGGTTGTTTGGCGATGTTTACACACTCGACTCCACGCAAGACGACGCTGTTGCTGCTGCTGCTCCTGCATGGTGGAAATATCTTCCATGCCTGGCGTAATTGTCGGTCAACAACCTTGCCGGGTCAGACACATTGCTGAGCCCATTCATGAGCTCATGAGCTGCAGCAAATGCAACAACTGCATGGAAGATCGCACAATGGTGAAGAAGGGAAGGGAAGGGAAGGGCACATGAAAAATCTTTTCACGGCCGGCCACGAATCGATGGATGCAAAAGAAGCGACGAGCAACAAATCACGGATCCCAGCAGTTCCAGAGCCGCGCTTGTCGGCTCCAGCGACCGGCATTGGCGGGTCGTCCAGGTTGGATCCCCCTTCGGGTTCTTTCAAAGCAATCCCGCCCAGACAAGGGAAGGGAATGAATGATGGATCCTGTCTGGTCTCCATCTCCAACAAGCAAGCTCCAATGCCCAAGCTGTGTCGTGCTGTGGTCTCTGCTGATGGGCGGTCCTCCACTCTGGGGAATTTTTGTCCCTGTCGATGTTGATCTTGCTCCTCTCCGTCCCTCTCATGCCGGCTTCTGAGAGCTCTCCACCAAAAAACCCGAGGTTGGAGAGAGGTTGGAACGTTGGGCACCAGCCGAACCCGGCCTGAGGGGGCGGGCAAAGAAAAAGGCTTGTCCCGTTTTAATGACACGGCGCAACCCCAAAGATGGAGCCATGGATCGCTGTCGACGACGCCGCCGCCTCCTTCCCTTCCCTTCCCTCGGTCCTGGTCTCGCCCGGCGGATGAGGGTCAGTTTGAGGGTCAGCATCAAGATGCTTCGGCGTTGAGCGTCCCATTCCAATTCGGTCGACCGAGTCAGCTGGCCCCGGTTTGGCCAAAGAGGACGCACAGGACGGCCTCTGTGATGTCGTTACTTGGTCTCTATGGACAAAACGGCTCTCCGGGGGTCGATTTCAAGATAATGACAGTTGAATCGTGACTGCATGGTTGGATCCCTGACCAGGACCCTCCCTGGAAGGGGCTCTGGCCTCTCTCCAAGGTGGCGCAAAAAGGAGGCTTTTCACTTTCACGATCCCCCACAGGGCACGCACAACCACACGACGGGGGGCGCTGCGCTGCGCTGCACTGCAAATGAGAAAGCCCGGTTTACTTGATGCCCTCTGCTTGGCAGCATCTACCAAGTCAGTCCACCGCATAATGTTCCGAAAAAACGACTGCCTGGCAGAGCTATCCCACGTCGTACGCTACATGGGGTGCCGCCTTGCCCGTCTCGGTAGGGACCCTGCTTTTCTTTGCTGTCTCTCCCTGAAGCTCGCCCCGACCTCTGGCTCTGCCCCGAAACAAGATGGAGACGGCCGGGACGCTCCAGACAGACAGCCGCCCGGCCACGAGTCGTTGTGCGACATTCTGGGAGGTGGCAGTGGGCCGGGCACCATCCGTCACTCCGGCGAGCGGGTTGGATACACAGAGTCAGTTGGATAGAGACTCGACAACGGGAGACCCTCACAGGCACGCACCGCACCGCACCGCACGGGTGCTGTTGCTCCGTGCTTCACCCGCATACCCGCCCGCGGGCGTCTATCTGGTCTCGTCACTCCAGTCGTGTGCCCATGCTCGTCGGCCAGCGGCCCAGACCTTGACCCTGCCGTGCGCCTGCACAGCGGCTGGCACCGCCAGGGGCTGGTGAGCCTCAGGATCCTCGGGGTGCATCATAGCTCTCGTGCTAGCTAGCTGACTTGTCTTGGACCTGCCTGTTTGCCATGCCCTAGGCGTTGGGTCATGAAGGAATTGCCCGTGCTGGCAGTGGCCAATCCCCACAGACACGTAAGAGTCGAGCAACCCGATAGCCTCATGGAGCAAGATCAGAAGAGGGTTCCAGGCATAATCCCAGCATTGGATCAAACCGTCATGCGAACCGTCCCCTCGACGTAACCCCGAACGCGTTTGTCTCGACTGCTTGAATCTTGTCGTGTCTGATACCCCGCAGTGACATCAATGAGCCAGTGAGTTGTACAGACACACGTGCCAGGTACATGTCTGCCAGGTATCTTGTTCTTGAAGTCCCCTTTTCCACGAGCTGGATATTTCCATCCGTCGTTTGGTGACACCTGTTGGCTGGGTCGGGTAAAATTAAGGGCCAAAAGTCTACGAACAACCTGCAGTGCATCACCTTAAATCACTATTTTTTAACATTTTAAAACCATGATAAAAGCCTCAATAAATTAGTTGGAATATTAAAATTATAATATATATTATATAAATAGCTTAAAATACTTATAGTAGTTTTAAAATAATTTTATTATTATTATTAGATAAGATATAAAGGTAAGAAAATAGAGGAAATAATATACATTTTAAGGCTCTATAATATAGTGGGAAATATAGAGGACTTTAGTGACTTATAGGGGGCTTAATACAGTGCGACGGAACTCTTTTAGGGCATTTTCGCACTAAAAAATATACTTTTTATCTTTAATAATTTATCTAGGCTTAATTATACTATATATAAAAAAAGTAAATAAGCAGAAAGTTAGATTTAGTATTTATTTATAAGAAAAGATTTTTTATTTATTTTATTTATATAAGAATCTTTTCTTAGTTATCTTTTTATATTATACAAATTAGTGGGTTTTATGTGGCGCACTGTTATCTGTTCGCAGACTTTTGGCCCCAAATTTTATATTTGGGATTGGATTCGATGCAGGTCCAGCCGGGCCAGCGGCCCCATTTTACCCCACACCAAAACGTCAACTTCCAAACCTACTAACAGTGCAGTACATAGGTACAACTTCCAAACTTGACGACCAACCGGTTTTGCACATGGATGGGAAATAGGCCTCCGGGACAGCGCAGAATAGCATGATGCTGATTATGCGGGAATATTCCCTCGTTCTTGCCTGATGTCATTCATCCATCCTTTGGGCATCTTCTCCAGCTCCCGCATTCTTCTGTTTGACTCTTCAGCTCTCGGAGCTTAATGGAGCTACCAAGGTCCTTAACACGCACCCCGGCCTTATAGGACCGATTGACATCCCATCCATGGATCCTCCTCCGTCCCTCCAACGGGCGGGCACGCTCTGCCTGTCCAAGTTAGATACAATATCATGGTCTAACCACGTCATGAAAAGCTTCCCAAGCCTAAATCAACCATGAAGGGAGTTGCTTCTCGGTCGTATCCTCGGTCCGCGACGCGCACCCATGGGGTAATCTTGACGTCTTTTTCCCCAGACTTTTTCCCTCCCCCCCTCTACAGCGGATGTAGTCGGCTAATTGGTTGGTTTTCAAGACCTCATTAAAGACTTCGGGTGTTTGTGGGATCAGAAGCCGTCTTTCGGCCCCAGATGCCTCTTGAACCGGCCACTTCGCTCCTTTCAAACACCCGGCATCCCAGACTGGCGGATGTGCTATCCGGCGAGCCCGGTCAGTTGGGACTCTGGGATTTTGTCTGGGGTTCCCAGGTTTGGCCAGCCTTTTTGCGGGGGAACGAACGAGATGGGTTGCTGTTGGGCATATGCATGCCCTTCTTCCTACGGGCCTACGGCTGATACGTGCCATGACGCCGCTGGCAACTTGTACTTTACAGGCAGCTGTTTTCTCCCAGTCGTGAGATTAGCGGGCTGTTGGCGCAGAGTTGAACAAGACGCTTTGTATTTTCAACAGTCAGAGAAATAGAACCCAATGTCGCGTGAGCATTACGTTAAAGACAGACTTAACTTGTTAGTCTGGCACGGACACACTTTGTTGACCACTTGGTTCCGTAGTTCGTCTAAGAATTCAACGGCTTCCGCACTTGTCGGTCTCTCCAGGTACACACACTCTTTCTCTCTCTTCCATGTCCTCCCAAAGATGGGATATCTTAAATTGCCTCACCCACAGCGTACCATTCCCAACGGCTGCATCTAGAGTCGCATACTCCACACCCTCTTCACTTGGTCCGGGGAAAGGCCATGCCTTTCTTCGATGGCCTTTGAGCGAGGCCGAGTCTTGTTCCTTCCCCTCCCCCCCTGCCAATGCAACCCATGGCTTTCCAGACGGCTGGCTAGTGTGCTTCTGGGTCCGGGGGCCTTTGTATCTGCCTTGTTGGAGATCCTCATGGACTTCATGTCACTTGAGTTGCAAGCCTTCGGGCCGGTGCGCTCGAGGTCACATCTCTGATGCATCGCCCGCATCGGCTTTGTGACCGAGCCAACAACCCTTGACACTTTCACAAGTGATTATGGGGTTCGTTAGCAGTAGCACATGTCATTTCTAGTCTTGTTGGTGTTGTGAGCAGATGCATCTGGTGGTGTATACGGCAAGACTATCTTGAACCACACACACAGTGCCTTTGATGGCCTCAGAAAACAACAAGAAGAAAAGACAAAACAATCCATTCGGCCGAGCCACGCCGAGAGGCTCGGAATCATTCGACTAATATCTTACTTGCTGCACGAGAAGAAGCTCCGACGCACAATATACGCCTGGTCTATCAACTAAGGCACTCGCTCACCAACTCGCATACAGCCACAGTTTACCAATCATGTAGGTACCAGCCTGGGCATTGGGGACCCCCCTGTTCGACTATCTTTCTCTGCCTTCTCTTGTCCTGGACAACGCACACCTCAGGCTAGCTCTTTGAGCTTACGGGCAAGGGTAAGTAAGCCCTCCTCCTCCTCCGTGATCCAGAGGTCGACCCAGTCCTTGGCTTGCTGATACCTCTCGTCGTCCTTGGCCCATGCCTCCTCGTCCGGGCGCTCCACGTATACCGTCCTCAAGCCACATGCCCTCGCGCCGGCAAGGTCGTTGAGATGGGTCGCCACCATGGCGACCTCGTGCGGCTCGACGCCCAGTTCGCGGGCTGCGCCGAGGTAGACGGTCGGGTCTGGCTTGTACGTCTTGAAGTTTTCGGCTGAGAGGAACCCGTGGAAGCCCAGGTTTCCAAAGTCGTTGAGGTCTCTGAGCAGGGCGAGGTTTCCGTTGGAGAGCGTGCTGGTCTTGTATATCTTGCCCAGCTCTCGGATTCCGTCCGATGAGTCGGGCCACGGTGTCAAGCGATGCCAGACGAGGCTGAGGGATTCGATCTCGGAGGGGCTGAATAGGCCAGTCAGGTTCCAGCTCTTGAGAAGGTCGACGAGGCTGTCATGGTGATGTTGGTCGATGCTCTTCCAGGAGTCCTTCTTCTGGTCGTAGCCAAGTGTGAACTTGCTGTAGGAGTTCCGCCACTCCTGGGCAAAGCGGCCCCAGTCATCTTCTTTCAGTTCTTCTAGGCGGGATTTGAGAGGTTGAGGGAGGTCGGAAGACAGCTTGCGATGGGCTCTCAAGGTGAGCTCCTCAGTAACAGATGAACGCCAGTCGACGACGGTGCCGAAGACGTCAAAGGTAAGGGCTTTCACCTTGCTAAGTGGTGAGATGGCTCCCGGTGACATTTTTATTGATGAGTTTGGTTAGGAGTTTCTTCTCGATGTGTTTCTTATGAGGAATATGTTGCTCTTCGGTTCTTGGCCGATGATGATTGCGCAATGAAGTAGGTATTTCAACAAGCGTCACATGATGCTCTGCGCCCTTCTAATGACGATGTGAAGTGGGCTCGAGGCAGAGACGACCTCGGTTGTGGCCAGAGGAGAGGAGGTCGATCGGACAGTCTCCGAATGATTACTGATAAGCAAACACCACGTTTGTTGGGTTGAGACGATTGTGGATGATGCCTTTGTCGATGGTCAATCACATTGTTTCAGCTGTTTGTGTCTAGGGTAGCCAAATTGTACCAATTCCGGCGCGCGATGACAAAGCCACACACAATTGACTTTGTCCCAGCCTTTCACTCGGGTTCAGCTGGAAATTTCATGACCTGTTTTTGAATATGAAGATAATTTCGTCGTATTGACAAGGTAATCGTCTCGCCTGAAATGGGCGTAGAGGCTTACTGCGTACCCAGCCTCGTCATATCGGATAACGGCAACTCGTTCCTTGCTTAGCGGCGTATAAGCCAAAACATCAGAGCATTTGTTGTCGCCCCCCGGCACCTTCGCTTTGACATTGTCTTTTCAGGCTACGTCCATTGACTAGAAAAGAGGACATGCCCCAAGACTCACCCTCATCTAGTCCTCCAGCATTACTCCCAACTCATAGGCATCTCGTCACCATGAGACGGCCACAGGACCACTTCATTGGGCGTCACTATGACGCAGAGCACAGCACCGGGCCTCTCAAGTTCCTGAATCCCACGAAACGGTACATGGTGGCAGGAAAGAGGCAAGTTACTGCGCCTGAGGTCGAAAGAGACCAACTACCGCCGAGCGGTCGAGTTCCCAAGGTTGCCTATGTCTGGAGGAGTCGAGATAACAGAAAGGGACGACATGCACTGGCCGTCGATGTCGATCCTCACAAACACGAAAAGACCAAGAGCCCGAAGCCGACGAATACAGTAAACCGGACCATGAGAGGGATTGCAAAGATGTTTTTGAGATACCCTGTCTGGGATGTGTCCTATGATGTCGCCGTCATCTTTACCATAGGTATGAGCCAACCCTGACATCTGACATCTGGATATCTAAAAAGGACAAGGTTCAATCATCTGGGTCGTCAACGGGTTCTTCTCCTGGCTACCCGTACAAGACCCCTCGACAGAGTTCAAAGGCGAGACCGGCTGGGCAGCTGGGTTGACAGCTCTCGTCGGAGCTACAGTCTTCGAGGTTGGCTCAGTACTTCTCATGCTCGAAGCCGTCAACGAGAACCGTTCAGACTGTTTTGGCTGGGCAGTCGAGGAGAGTGTGGACGGAGTCCTCCACCTCAAGACTGTCCACGAATGCAGGCACTCGCATGCACAGAAGAGAACCTTTGTCGCCGGCAAGTCTATCAACCAGCAGCAAGTGGACGAGAGTTCGCCAGAAGATGGCCGTATGTGGTCTTGGTGGCCGACTTGGTACGAACTGAGGACGCACTATTTTCGTGAGATAGGTTTCCTCGCTTGCTCCTCACAAATGTTTGGTGCCACCATATTCTGGATCTCGGGATTCACAGCACTGCCACCTATCCTCAAGAACCTCTCCACGCCGGCTCTCAACGGTGTCTACTGGCTCCCGCAGGTCGTTGGCGGCACGGGATTTATCGTCTCGAGCACACTCTTCATGCTCGAGGTCCAGCCTCGCTGGTATATCCCCGCACCAGGCGTCCTCGGATGGCACATTGGGCTATGGAATCTGATAGGGGCCATCGGGTTCACGCTCTGCGGGGCGCTGGGCTTTGGCATGAACCAGCCAGGAGTTGAGTATGCGCTGACGTTGTCAACATTCATAGGCTCATGGGCATTCTTGGTAAGTTTTCCTACGCTCTTCATCAAGGCATGGACCGGCTAATGATCGCAGATCGGGAGCGCGATACAGTGGTTTGAGAGTCTCAACAAGTATCCGATATGGGTAGAAGACAAGGTCCGGCGCCTTGAGCGGCAATCTGACTGAGACGGCGCCCGCAAGACGAGTCCCCGGAGGAAACCCGAGTGGCAATTCCGTCTCGACTCTCGTCCTTGAAGACGCAAGTCGCTCCGCCGTGGACGCTAGGCCTACGGCCGCAGGTCAGGCCGCATACTGCATCACCACGAGGCGGAAGCAGAAGGCGGCTGGCACTTTTCCCCTGTAAGCGCCGGCATGATGCAGAGGACGGGCATTGAGTATGATTCTCTGATACACCGCCTATCGAAGGATGCCTCCGCGGCCCTTGGAAGGACCCTATCAAAGACGTGATTCGTTGAGGCGTCAGTTACGGATAAAGCACGACTCGGAGGATCTGCCCCCACACCCGATATTCTTGCCTCAGTTACCTGCCGGCAGAGAAAAGAATCATTCCGCCATGTACGCTCATCACTTGCAAGACTCCTGCCGGCAATGTCAGGGTGGCTGACTGTGGGACTGAGATCGACTTTGCATACATAAACACGCAGTGACAGTCGTGAGCTAGCCGACCACCGCATATCGCCGTTTTCGTGTGGAGCATCGCAGAAGCAAGAATCTCGATACTATCCTGTGCCCGGGCGGGTCAATTCTCTGGTGGCTTGGTCAAACTTTGCTTGTTTAACGACTTGGAGTGAGGCGAGGGACACAGGTGCAGCTGGTCGTATCGCAATACTATGGCATGTTGTTCCGAACGGACTCTGTCCGGCCTCAACGATTTCGACTTGCCTTGATTGAGCTGTATGCTCAAGTTTTGGTATCATCGTTAAGAATTGTTCATGGGTTGCAGTAGAGAGTTAAGGGATGTGATTTGGCCCCTGAGTCAACGCTGTCTAAGAATAACCATCGTGGTCAAGATGGGCATTTGGAATTGAGCATATATGGAACCCCAGAAGCACTTGATTCCCACTCGCCCTGCATCAGCTGTCATGCTGTTCCAGTGCCGGTGGGTTAACACACCATTCAGGAGGACGGTGAACGCCGCCTGATGGCATCTTGGTCGCTGAGAGTCCACAAGCGACAAAGTAAATAATACTCCGCAGTACCCCATCCGGCCTTTGCTTTTTCTCTCCAGAAACGTCAAAGTTAAGCCCGAGTATCCGTACACTTCTCGATACGTATCATCAACGATGCAAGGGGATGTGTGGACCAAGATAACTACGTTGTATATGCAGCTCGTAAGGAGTCAAGCGCATCGTTTCTACCACATGACCATCCCGAGCAGCAAACAAGAGCCGGAGGAATAAGCACGAGGCTCCCTGGAGCCGGGGGAGCCGGATAGGGTGACGAGATCCTTCTTGGGTAGCTCGAAACGTGCCTTTCCCATCTTTGCTTTTTCTACAACGTAACTTGGATGTTTCACATACTCGTGAAATTAATAGGGTTGGACTTGTTCCAGGGGTCAACCAACTCGACTTGACAGGTCGTTCGACAGCTGAGCGACGGACTTATCCCTTCCGACCTCTCGGAAACGTCCCAACAAGTGATGATGAAAGCAGCTGACGTTCGTGAGAAACACAGTGGGGCATCATGTTTAAGAGAAACAAGCAAGTCGAAACAAGGCTAGGTGTGGGTTGTCTTCAGCCAACATCGAACCTCTCCTTTTCTGAGCCGTAGGCACAAATGCCGATCAGGGAACTAATGGTCGATTGGGAAAGAATCCGTGATCCGTCAATGAAGCCACACGTTTCATGTGGCAATGAGGACAAGCATTGGGCATTAGCATCGAGCATGGGCCACGAGGCGACGCGAAGACATGAACCACTCCAGCGGCGCCGAAGAACCCTTGGGCTAGTGTAGTGCTCGTCCGAGAAGGGAACGGAGTGGGAAGTTCGGGTGAATCTCTCAGGCGTTGGCAGGTCACATCGTGTATTTCCAACGAGAAGGAAGCGAAGGACGCGAAGGACGCCGAAATCCATGTCGACAGCCGGACCGAGTGGAGCTCGTAAAGTAGCAAACAAGGCGGGCAAAGTAGACCCGAGGTCCGCCATCACAAGAGTCGCTTCTGGCGGTTGGCTTTTGCTACCTTGGCTAGGATTGCGTTATGGATCCTGAGCCGACTGCTGAGAATTGCTTCTTGGTCGAGGTCAACACGGGCCGCGCTTCGACTAGTGAGCATAATGGGGCTGGTTTTGATGAAGGTGGTTCTTCAGAGAAGCGGGAGCAAGGCAATCAACCAGGGCTAATTTCCAACTGCGTGTTTGGGGCGTCATCCATACGATGAATTGTGCCCTGTTTGCAATTAGAATCAGACGCTGGCGTAGGAGGGGGAAGATCTTGGTTTGCGCTCCTTAGAAGCGCACGTATCTGTTCCCGACCCCGACCGTCACGGGTGGCTTGCTTTGGTGAGGAAGACGCGGCCGAGAGAGGCAGGGTAAGCCAGATCACCGATAATGCATAGGGGATGGCGATAAGGCGCGGGGAGAAGACGTTCGGCAGTTTTCGCATGGCTGATCTTTGCCGTCATGGGGTTCGCTTGTTTCTCAGGCCTCAATCACTTCGTCAGTCGACAACTCTTGACGCCCGAATGATACGAGGCACGAGATGACGAGGGGTCAAGACCCCAAGCCTGGAACAGAGAGGTCAGTGATATCGATGCGGCATGCATATGTCTTGCATCATCAGAACTCATTTTCTTGGGGATAAGGAGACTCGCTCGCAAATGCCATGAGTGCTCAAGGCATAATCCCGGTTGAGCAATCTTGCTCAGAGAGGGCTGACAATCAAACTGAATCCATTCCAAGTGGAGCATCAGCAAGGGCTCGAGCAGCGGCCATCTGGGGTACAGCTCCGGTCATGGACTTATGTACGGGTGCAGGATGTGCCATTGCCGTGCATTCGCTCGTGTCCATGGGCCATATGTTGGCCAGGGTGTAGGCGAGCATCTCTGCGTGCCGAGCCCCCTCGGAGTGGTCTGGACAACATCTGTGATAAAGTGGTTGTTATCAAGAGCCGCGCAACGTCTCTTATGAACGAGGACTTGTGAGTATTCAGGAGCTACGCAATGGGGTAACATTGCTGTTGCAACTCCTCGGTGTCGCCGGCCTCGGTTGAGGTGCCCTGGTTGACGTTGACGGTGACATTGAACCCTGGCCTTGTCTTCGCCTTGCCGGCAACTACCGCAAGCTTTTTGACAGCTTCGCCTGCTGAGGAGGAACCGAGACATGGACGATCCGTCAACGTACACAGTAGCACCCCCGAGATCAGGCTTCTGTAGCCATTCTCCCACCCCTGGGCGAGAGTGGCACGTGCATTGCTTGCTCAGAGGTATAGGAAGGACCAAGTCCCAGCCTGTTGGACCTGTCGCCGGCTCTGCCAAGCGTCTTCGGAAGCTTCTCAGCCGTGTCGATGCCTGGAATACTCCGTGCCTCGTACGTAGCCAGGAGCCACTTCTGGGCCATTTCGTACTCTCGCTGCTTGCCACAAGATCAGTGAGCCGGTGCATTTCCAACTTCTGTCAATATTGCAGTGGTCGGCATAGGTCACGCCATGGCCTGAGTGGAAAAACCGTTGGAGGATGGAAAAGCAAGAGGGCGGAGAAGCAGGGAACTTCCATGTTGGAAGCGGGATGTGTCTGGCGTATCTGACGATGGTAATTCTTCCCGCACATCGACAGCTCCAACTCCAGCGTGACCCTTTGGGGATGGACTCTCAAGGCCAGGTCTGGGATACGATGCCCGCAAGGAGAGGATCATCGAGAGGAAATTGCAGGTCCCAAAAGAGCACGAGAAGCCTGGACCTCCTATTCGATCACTCGAAGTGAGGCCAGGACCATCCCAGGAACTATCCAGGGCCGATATTGCGGCGCTACAGGGGATCCCGGAAGCTGCATTAGCTTTCCCGGGGAGGGCTCTTTAGCTTGGCTAGCGAGTGGGTGCGGTACGTAGAGAGGTTGCCCAGGGCTCCAGCTCGGTCGTTGATGGGCATGAGGTCGTCACCGAGAAACAAGCTGATAAAGTTGTTGATGGATGATTCCTGGATGAATGCAGGAGTTTCCTGCTTGTTCTCCCGGCCCTCCCCGTCTGCCTCAGGCATCACATCACACCCACGTCGGGTGATTGGGAAGGTTACAGTGCACCTCACTCTCCATTTCTGGGCGGCCACTAAATTAACGTTGTTTCAACATCCACCTTCTTCTGCATCTCTTCAACTTGAGCACAATCATCAACAAATCACTTTTTTCTCTCTTTTCGTGGTGCCTGCGGGGCTCATTCCCGAGAGCCAGGATGTCGAGAGGGAATTGAATTGCAGCCAACTGCAGACCCTGGCCTGCCCCATCACTTTCACATTCGACTAGTCAAGATGAGTTTGCTTTTGGTTGGCCTGCTAGGCCAGGCCCAGCTAGACCCCTCCTCGAGCGAGTCGAATCCAGAGAGGTGCCGACTGGGCTAAGGAGAAGAGGAAAGGAATGGTCCCAAATCGCCGACGAGGATGGAAACAAGACAAGCCAATCCGGAGCTGGCATGAGGCTTATGGAGGGCCGTTGGCTGGCTGGCATTGTTCTTCTCTCGGCCGCTCTTGAGCCGTGTGTTTGGGTTGGGGTATGAGACACCTTCACGTCCAACCATCAGCCTCTCGTCTCTGCGAATATCAGACAGCCGCCCCCTTTCGACACGCCTCATCCGGCCGGCCCTGACTCCTGCTATTATTACCATAGACAGAGCATCCCATCTCCGCGACCGCCACCCTCCATCTTCCATCGTCAGCCAAGTGAGCAAGCCTCGTCGACCCTTAATCAAAGAAAGCCAGGCCCGTCTTCTCGGGCCTCCGGCCTCGCTCCACCTCCCGTCGCCTAACACTCCCGCCTTTCCCCTTTCCGCTCCAAATCCACAAGCCCCCCATGCCATTATCGTAACCCCATGTTGGGTGTCGTCTCCTCAGCCGCGAGAGCACTGCCGGTACGTACCTTGGACGTGCTTGCTCGCCGCTGTCAACTGAGCTCTCACCTGCAAGGCTTGCCTTCTTCACTCTAGACCCTGGCGTGGTTGAGGCCCTCAGGTGAACGCCTCACGACCAAGTGGATACTTAACAGGGTCCTGGTCTTCTGCGCCCGCGTGTGCTCCGATCACTTTTTGGCACCTGAGGGAGACACCCGCGTCACTGTCCTTGGACCCTCGAGATTCTTGTCTTGATTGTCTTGTCCTTCAGACGACTCTTCTCCTCCTTTTCCTGCTTTCGCGCTCGCCTCTCCTTGTCTTGATTGTTTCGCTTTGGCCCTGGATTGGTGCTTTTGCCGGTGCTGGTGCTGGCTTTTGATACTCGTCCGGCTCTCCCGCTTTGCGCTCGTCTACCCCACGACATCCATCTAACTAACTGCCCTTCGTTTGCTTTCCCTCATCGTCCATCCAGTCCAGTCAACTCCTC
Organism: Fusarium keratoplasticum; assembly: GCF_025433545.1. NCBI lineage: Eukaryota > Fungi > Ascomycota > Sordariomycetes > Hypocreales > Nectriaceae > Fusarium > Fusarium keratoplasticum. The sequence continues at coordinate 2,788,410 of NC_070533.1, forward strand.
CACTCGAGGTCATGACACTCCGCTCTTGGTAATTGCGAGAGTGAGTGACGAGGTTGGACTATTGACGCTATTGCTTTCTGTTTCTCATTGTACGTTCAGCCGGGCCGTCCCGTGGACCGTGATTCCACCGGCGCAAGTCCCAACCCTCTTCTTTTTGTTGGCCATGTCTTTGCGTCCTCTTGTTGCGATCCTCACGATCTTCCCGCGCGTCCTTCGACTCGATCCATTCGTTCGCCTCGAGGCTTGATTAGCTGACTAGTCCCTGGCTGCAGCTTGCGAATTGTTCTTGCGTATTCTATAACGACTTGGTGGACGGCGACATCCAACTTTGCTTCAGTTCCGACTCCTATAAGCTCCATTCAGTTCCCGTACACGACTACCTCCACAACTCAGCTTGCCACCACGCATTGGCCTTGTCTTCGCCCCTCCGATCGACGGGAGCCTTTCCACGACCAAATCGTCTGTCGCATTAACTTGGCACGGGGCCTAACGTTGACCTGGATCCCTTGTACTTTATATAAAACATCTTTCTTTCCTCGAGGTGCGTCGTCATCTTCGATCGCTGCCATTCGTCCATGGCGGCGAGTTCACACATCAGAAACCATCTGAGACTAACTTGTTCATGCGACAGAGGTCACTTTTTTACTTAACTTCAAGCTCATTTTTCTTTTCAAGCTCACTTTACGCGATGTAAGTGGTTATGATTTGATGCCCCTATTCGACCTTCCGGTGGCTGACATCGAGCCTGTTACAGCGCTTGGGCTCTTGTATCAGCCCTTGGTGATAGCTTACGGCCTTCTTCAATAACAGCGTTACGTGCACAGGTTTGCACTGGAGGATCGACGAGTGCAGCCAGCTTGGCGGGTTTGGACCGACACTCCCGTCGCCAGCGACTTTACATGAGAGTCAGCCGATGACTATCAGTATCAAATTGCTTCACACTCAACTCGTGAAACCGCATCTACTTCTTCAATATGGGTGTGTGGGAGACCGACGACGAGTATCTCAGCGGCCCGGCTGCCACCTCTCTGCCGACGCCTCATGATACACCATACCGCACACCTTCACGAACATCAAGGAAATCCCGGCGTTCAGTCACGCCACCTGGAAAGGGAGTCTCACCTCCGCCTCTACCAAGCGACATGGCATCCAAACGCTCATCTCGGGACGTCACCACAGACGAGAGCATCAGTATCCTTGACCCTCGACGATTCACTCCCACATTGCATGCCAATCTAGTGTCTGAGATATTGGCCCTTCGAAGGGACCAGGAGGAAAAGTTCAAACAGATCGAGATTCTAGAGACATCTCTTCATGCTGCAAAAGAGGAAAGGGAGACGCTGAGACAAGATCTTACCGAGACAGGAAAGGAAAGCCGGTCCCTAAAGCGCCAATTATCGCTCCTTGAGGGCGGAACATCATCTGCTTTGGGCGAACTGGCTCGAGAAAGAGATGACGCAGTTGAATCAGTATCTGATACTAGGAAACGACTTGAGGCCGCACAAAAGAAGATCCGAAGTCAAGAGGAGGACTCGCAAAGGGTCCATGAACTCTGGGCACAGGAGAAGGACGGCTGGGAAGATGAGAGACGGAAATTCGAACGCCGAATCCACGTTGCCGAAAGCCGCCTCAAGACCATTCTTGATGAGGTTGCTGCATATCAACAGGCTCAGATGAACAATGCGGCCAACAACGGAACCGGCCCAGGTCATGAGAGCGAAGTTGAGGAAAGCGGTCGAGAAAACGATGCTGCAAGTGTGAGGACTATGAGCATGACCAACAGCGTCCGGTTCTCTATCATGAGTGGCCCTGGCATGGCGAAGCTGAACGGCAACTCGCTTGCTGATGAGCTCAACTTTGACGACGACGAAGATGAGATGAGCGATCTGGATGGCCGTGAGAGTGCCATGTCGAATCACGCAACGTCTTTCCATGTACGCAACTTCAGCCGGGACAGCGTTCTGCACCGCCTACACGGTCGCAACCAGAGCTTGGAGAGCATCAAACGACCGGGAAGCGTAGCACGTGGCAGACTCTTCAAGAACCAGGCAGTGCTCGAGGCTCTGGAGGGCGAAGATGGTGAGGATGAGGAGGAACAGCACCCTCCTGCTCCAAAGGTGTCGTATACCGACACGGGCATCCAGTACTCGCCGCCTCCGTCACCCAAGCTCCCTCCCGCGAAGCCCGCTACTCCAGAGCCTCCCGTTCGCGCCAGGTCACCAGAAGTTGAGTGTTCGCCACGGGCAGATGGTGAGATCGAGGCAAACCAACGCCGGAAGCGAGTTCACATCAACCGTCCGCTCAGTATTGAACCACCCACGCCCAGACGTCTGATGGTCTCTGCCGCTGCCCAGACAATGGAAGAGCCCTTGACACCTCCCAAGACGCCAAAGTCGCCGACTCGCCCCCCTCCTCCACCACCACCCCCAGTAGTTGAACCGCCGGTCGAGAAGAAGCCTGTGATGATTACATCGTCGACACAGACTGACGCACTGCCTGTCCGCGAGCCCTCACCTGTGCCCCCTCCATCTCCTCCACCGCTGGCAATCCCTAGCATCAGCGTTCACCCTCCCACCAGTCGTCCCAACACACCTCGTGAACCACGACTGCCGCAATACTTCAAGGACTTTGGCTGTCAAGTCAATCTGTCTTCCCCAGTTTCGACGACTGAAGCCGGAGTTCAGACAGAAGGCATCCAAACCGACAAGCGGCTGGCCCTCCTTCCAGCCCATCTCCAACCTTCTGCCATCTCCTCAAGACCTTCATCCCCGAACCCAAGCCCTGTCAACGAATCTTCCAAGAACTTTACACCTGTTCCGGGCAACGTTCCACCACGAAACCCTCGCCGGCTGACAACCAAGCGAAGCCTGAGCGACCTGCCCTCGTCTCCAATCTCGGTTGCCGACGATGACACCCTCCACGACGCTTATCCCGGAAACAATGATGATGGTCCTTTGTCGAGCCAGCGGGCGCCTGTGCGGAGGCCTCATCGCTTCAGCAGCCTGTTTGCTGGCTTCGATGGTGGAAGCTCTGATGAGGCAGATGAGTTTGGAGATGTTGAGATGAGCGATTCTGAGTATCGGACAGCCTTGTCTGCACCCCGACCAAAGTCCATCTCGAGCCGCCCTGGCAAACGCAGCTCAACGGGCACGACTGGGACCAATGGTACAATCCCAACATCTCCTGAGCAAATCACGATGCGCCAGGGACCACGTGTGGCAGCAGAGCTTCATCAGGCTTACCGTAACGCTGATAAGGATGGCATGGGTCGAATGTCTTCGAGCAAGTCTGGCAGAGCCTACGAGAAGGGACCTGCCGGCATGTCATCTAACCGGGCCAGTGTGATGAGAAAGGCGGCCATGATCCAGAATGGTATCGCAAGTCATCAAGGCCGCTCAAGGAGCCCAAGCCTGCCCGAATCCAATAACCCACCGTTCCCGATCCCGACCCGAGCTAGCTCGCGGAAGCTTCCATTCAGTGCAAGCGCCCCAAGTGACGGACAGAGAAGCCCAACCAGAGGAGACACCTTCCAGCGCCGAGGCTCCGGTCGTGTGTACCGCGCGAGCAGCATCAGAAAGGTTCGCTCCGCTGCTGCTTTGCCACGCAACCAGAGACACCGTCGACAAGGCAGTCGCTCTCCCCCTCCGTTGTCTCCCTCTACGGAGGCACCTGAGAGCCCCAGCCTCCCCCCCCTGCCACGGAACGATATCACAACTCCCCGTACTCGAGTCCGACATAGTGGACAGTTTAGGCATCAACACAAGCTTTCAACTAACACGGACAACACTTTCAACACGTTTAATACGTTCAACACGTCTAATACTGCCAACACTGGTAGTACCGACCCGCCGCCATTCATGTCCAGCAGTGCCCAGAGCACTGGTGTAGTGGATGCCATTGCACAGGCCATGGTTGGTGAGTGGATGTTCAAGTACGTCCGCAGAAGAAAGTCGTTTGGCGTACCAGAAAGCAACGGCAAAGACGACACTGGCAACGACCGGCACAAGAGATGGGTCTGGCTCGCACCATATGAAAGGGCCATCCTCTGGAGCAGTAAGCAGCCGTCCTCGGGCAGTGCCTTGATGGGCAAGACTGGCCGAAAACGTAAGTTGCTTTCCCTCGCTCTCCCGAACCTCGAATCGCTGACGAAATCAGTGACGATCCAATCTGTGCTGGATGTCAAGGACGACAACGCCGCGCCCAAGGGCATGGCTCCTGTCTTTAACCGATCAATCCTCATTCTCACGCCACAGAGAGCCTTGAAGTTTACAGCAGTATCTGCCGATCGACATTATATCTGGTTGACGGCCCTGTCGTTCCTAGCACATTCATCCCAAGCAGTGCCCGAGATCATTTCAGCCCCGCCGCCAATCCAACAAACACCGCTGCCCGAGTTTGAAGCGCCCCGATCCAAGATGAAGCGCGGGGGTATTAGAGACTCGATCCGTCTCGCCAAGGGTCGCACGGCGGCTCCTAGGCCTGGACCGCCGAGCATCCCTAGCATCCCCAGCATCCCGAGCGCGCCGTCTTCACAGATGGGCGATGTGACGAGCTTCCCAATCGCAGAATCCGTGGGTGGCTTCTCAAGCTCGGTAGGCGGCTTCTCGAGCAACCACTCGCGCGATGATTCGAGAGATGCGGCAGAGCCTCCCTTTATTCCCCGCTTCCATGAGCGGAACCAAGCTATGGTTCATGGACGTAAGCGAAGCAACACCGGTGGTCACGTACCGCCGCCGCTCTCCTTCCGGGGCTTCTCTGGGCCCATTGGCGGTGTTGGTCAGCATCAGGCAACCAACAGCACAGCCGGCAACAGCACTGGAACAGCAGGCTCTTCAGACATTTACCAGGCATCTAGCACTGGCACTGGCACCGGAACCGGAACTTGGGGCATGAGCCAAGCGGGGTCCGGAACAGGAACCTGGGGCATGAGCCAAGCCGGGTCGGGGCGTACCTCGGAGGCATCATCTCGGCCTAGCAACTTCTTCGATGCTATTGGAACCGTACGGATGGAGGCTTTCATCAGCCCTCTAGCATTCTCGCAATTCAGCGATTATCCGGATGAGAATGACGAGTTTCGCCACTCTCTCCGGAGGCGTAGCAAGGAACAAAGGCGGCGACAAAGCCGGAGCCGACATAGGGACAGCCATCACTCTCGTGGCAACCGTGCAGGATTTGACGACTATTATCATGGAAGCAGAACCGCCGGCGAGGAGGACTACTTCCGTGACGATCCTTTCAAGGGATTCTAAGATGTAGGGGGTTCAGCAAGGGCGGCATGACGGCCGTCATCACGTTCATTCTCATTTCCTTGAATCTTGACAAGCACGTTGGATAAGGACGGGTCACAACGGATATTATACCCTTTTTTGTATATTTACTTTGGGATTGGTTTGGGAACTGAACTGGGGTTGGAACGACCCAGTCGACACTCGCTACAGGCGCGGAGTTTTGGAGTTTCTTTTTTTATTTGAGCAGGGACAAAAGGCTTCAAAAGTCGAAAGAAATGGATGTGGACGGACGGTTTAGAGCAGCTCGACATGGGAGGGTCGGGTTTACTACCTAGTGGCAGAGGATAGTTGTCATGGATGGATCCTATATGGAGGCCACTACAAGTCGGAGCTACTTGAAAGAGACTCACGGTCATTGACCGCAACCTTCTAGTTCCTGGACAAGATGTTGTTTGATTATATATATTGCGATGGATACCTAGATTGAACTTAGATAGCTGGTAGATAGAGAATCAAAAGAAGTAAAACTATTTCATTGCCTCCTTTTGTAAAGATCATATAGTTTCTACGAATGATGTTGTGTGTATATCACATCCATTGCAGCTATTGTGAGTGTTCTCTGCTCGTGTGACGTCGAGAGATGAGCATGTCGTTGCCCCACCATCTTGGGGCCTGAATTTTCCCATCCCGCTACCCCGCGATCTGAGCTCTCCAAGCTTCACCCACCTCCACCAACCTATAGATATCCCTTCACTATACCTTTTCTTTCTTCGCCGTCGTGTTATACAAGTGGAAGCTCTGGTATCGCCACCGTCCTCTACATCTACACGCGCACCTCCCCGTCGACCGTTATCGTCGTCACCATGGACGCCCCCGAGACCCTCGAGCAGGTCCAGGCGCGGCACCGCCGTGAGCTCAAGGACTTGCAAGGACGCATAACGGGAAAGAAGAAGAACGCGACAAAGAAGACACGCAAGGGTGTCAATGACGAGTGCGCCGAGATGGAGCGGAGCCTACGCGAGAAGCATGCCGCCGAGCTGCTTGCGCTGGACCCCGCGAAGCCGGACGAAGAACTGGAGGAGATCACAGTGACAGAGAACAAGCCAGAGGAGGAAAACCTCGCAGCGGAAACTGCAAAGCTTAAAGTGTCAGAGCCAGCACAACAGCAGCAACAACAACAGCCGGGCAAGAAGCGAAACCGTCAAAAGGAGCGGATGGCACGACGTGCCGCGGAGCAGGAGGAGGCGGCGCAGCGTGCCGAGGAAGAGGCAGCAAACATGACGGATTACCGGGCAAAAGAGAGCGAGTTTATGAAGACGACGTTTGAGAAGCACGGGTTGGTCGAGGAGGATATTGCACCAGATGGCCACTGTCTGTTCTCGGCCGTGGCGGACCAACTGGGCCAGCACGATATTCCCCTCGGAGCGGGCGACGGCGAGAAGGAACCAGCCTACAAGACGGTGCGTCGAGCAGCTACGGCGTACATGTTGGAGCACGGGGATGATTTTGCGCCGTTCCTGGAAGAGGACCTTGGGGACTACGCTCGCAAGATGCGGGATACTGCCGAATGGGGCGGACAACTGGAGCTCATGGCACTGGCACGACAGTACAAGGCGGAGATCCGCGTGGTACAGGACGGTCGTCTCGAGCGCATTGGCGAGGACGAGGGCGCGGCATCGGGCAAGACGCTGTGGCTGGCATACTACAGGCACGGCTACGGCTTGGGAGAGCACTACAACTCACTCCGCAAAGCGCCATGATGAGAACGGAGAGCAAGAGGGATCACGTTTCTGTGCACTGCAACAACGACGAATCATGTAGGGTGGTTGTTTGGTATCAAGTCATAAAGAGAGAAGCGGCGGGCGAAGTGCTCAGTTGGCTATCGACTCCACACCGAGATAAAGTCGAGGACGGCGCCGTCTTCGCCGGTGCCGGCCTTGTGTGTCCGTGGAGGCTTGATGAGGCTCAGCCGGTGTAGGGCGTTAGCCCAAGGTTTTGAAATCGGATCCTCGTGGACGGTGCCATCGTCGTTGTACGCGATCTCCTCGCCCGGGGCCGACAGGAGGGCCTCATAGAGCTCTGGAGATACGCCCCATGGGGGTCCGTTGGCGGACATGGGCTTTGTCGAAGGCCACTCGAGACAGACGAGTCGGCCGTCATGGGCAAGCAGATCCGTCATGCGCTTGGCCCATCGCGGCCTTGCTTCCCGAGGCAGCGCGCAGAGAAACTGAAGAGTTAGTCGGGTTGCTTGAAGAGGAGAGAAATCATATAGGATCTCGAGGAAAACTGGGGAGACATGGTATTACCGTATAGTCATAGATGAGATCGAACTTGACGTCGGCGCCAATGGGCTTGACCCAGTCCTGACTGAAGAAGTCACCCGTCACCCAGTGAATTTTGCCCTTATCCAACCCATCCACAGCCCTGTATAGACCCTCAGCTTCGGCATGCTTCTGGTTTTTTATAGCCTCTTCCTTTGCGGCTGCGCTGTAGTCGAGTCCCCATACGTCGTAGCCCCACGAGCTCAGAAGCAAAACATCATGACCGCGACCGCAACCAGGAACCAGGGCCGTCTTCTTGCGAACAGCACCTACTGAGTCGCGGAGAAGCTGGCCGCGGTGGTCATGATTTTGAGAAGGCGGTACAAGATCAGGACGCTGGGCGAGGAGGTCATGCAGGGCTAGTGAAGCGCTGCCGCGATCCCAAGGTGTGCGAGCTTCCCGCCAGCAGTTGTCCCAGCGGGAACCATGGTCCGAGAAGGGTACAGAGGCGAATCGCGCCTCGAGAGGATTTTCTGTGGCCATTGGCGACGAGGAAGCGGTGTATAGCGGTCTCGTATGGTAGAGGATCAATGTGGGAGGGAGTCGGCCGAGGGCGAAAGTTCTTTGATCAGGAACTGGCCAAGTCTAGCGTGCTAAACACAGATGAGGGGGAGGGTCGGGTCGGGCGATGGATCGGCTCGGATGGTGGGGTATGATGAAGCTGGACGATGACGGAATGGATGGATCGTTTGCGGGGGGAGAATGAGACTGAAGACGGCCAGGACGGAAGCTACTGTATAAATACGCGTGATATATCCAATGATGAGAGGAATTGCCGCGATTAGGTCATGGGTGTAGATGATGATGGAGTTGCCAGATGATAAAGTGAGTGAGGGAAATCAGGACATTTGTGGTGGTCGCGTGCTTGCTCGAGTTCGGAAGGAAGGCGAATCTCAGTCACGGACATCCGGAGTGCCTGCCCTAGTTGCGACGCTAACTGTTTCCTTGGCAGGCGACTGTCTCGGCAGAGAAGGAGCGCCTACTTGCAACTGCCTCTGTATCAAGGCATGTATCTATTGGTATCCATCACATCTCAACATTCATCTATAGATCAACAATCTCCCCTCGTTTACATCTCGGGATAAATCTCGAATCTCCATCAGAATCAGCAAGTGACCGGATTGTGGGGGACTCGTGCACCACCATTTGCCATGATTGGTGCGTTGGTGAGCCGAGCAGGCGAGTTACAGTCAACATCATGAAACAGAGCCAAGGCATGATGTCTGACCGCATTTGGTCACCGACTTGGTGTCAGTCTGAGAGGTCGCATAGAGCGCGTGAGGCCAGATACACAGCATGACAGCTGCAGCACCAATTGTTTGCAGCCGACGTCTGCTGTGTGACTACCAAGAAGTTTATATTCGGTTTACGATGTCTACAGTGATCCACTACTGCGTCTTCGAGTCTCCATCATTGCCTCTTGTATTGTCAGTTCCTTCATAGGCCGCCTCAAAATCTCTCCGGAAATCATCAGCCATTTGTCGCACCACTGTCTTCAGAGCGGCCATATCACGGGGTCCGTCATCACCCATCGCGCCCTGGTCTGGTTTGCTATCCTCCGGCAGAAGACTCCATAGAAACTTGACCAAGAGTTCTTCGGGCCCCTTTGATGTATTCGCATCCGTGTTCGACCCGTCCGTTGAACTTGCATCTTCAGGCTCAGGCGTAGACTCTCGTGAGCGGTTGAACAGTCGACCAAATCGTTCCTTGGTGTTGGCAACAGTGTTGACAGCACGTACTTTGAACTTATTTCCTCTGGTTCCAAGCTTTGTAGCAAGAGATATCCTTGGTGGCCTTGACCTATCGGAGAAACGTGATGTCGACAAACTCGGGTCCTCTTCGCTCCCTAGAGGCTCTTGGGCAGATTGTTCGACTGACGCTTCAGAGGCCGAAATCTGGGCACCAACTGACGACGTTGACTCAACAGTTTCCTTCACGCTGTTTTCTGGCCTTGACATGAGTGATTCGAGCCGGGCAGTTGAGAAGCTGCACATGGCCTTGACGAAGGCATTCGCCTCCCGTGATAGCTTCATCTCCCCTTCACACATTTCATACGCTGGAAGCTGGACGAAATCTTCCATGAGCTTGACTGTCCTGAGCACTTCGTCCTTGGAAGATCCGAACCATTCTTTGTGCCCGCCTCCGCACTGCTCGCACTCCACGACCTCAATGTTCTGGTGGCGGAGGATGACTTGGACAAGCCTCTCTGCCTTTGAAGCGCCGGCAAAGCGTCCGGAGCTTGTCTCATGAAGAACCTTGGTGTCCTTGCCATAACAGTTCCCAGGCTGTCCAAGACGCTCAGAGACACTCGTCCTGGTCCATCCAATCTTGAAGAGGCCAGGGGTCCCTGTGTGCTCCAGAACATACACGATCCCCTCTTCGAGCTGCTGCGGCGTGAGGTGTTTGTGCAGTTCTCTAATGACTGGAGAGTCATCTCGTAGCGAACCCTTGCGCTGCAAAGTGCTGATGAGGCCAAGGCCAACGACTCTAACGTCCTGGGTAGCCTCCTTTTCACCGGTCTTTCTCGTGCTGCTTTCTTCGCTGACAGCGATGGCCATGGTTGAAACATGCTCGACAGCAGCTTCTTCTGTCACGGGATTTTGACTCTTTTGCGGGAGTTCTCGACTAGAGATGGCCATGGATGAGAAGTTCTCCACGACTGTCTCCGAGGTGTTGAAAGTCGACTTTTCCGGGTCGGTGGTAATTGTCATTGCTGAGATGCGCTTTGAAACCACCTCTACACTGCCGAGCCGCTCAGTTTCCTCGGGGAATCTGAGGCTTGCCGTAGTTGACCTGGTTGGTGTCGACTGAATAAAGCTCTCCGCCGCATCAGAACTTGAGCTCTTTGGGGTTTTGGGCGTGTCGTCCAGAGTAAGAGGGCTGGAGAAGGGCGTAATATCAGTATCGGAGGGGAACTCGATCGAGCTGCGTTGCTTTGGCGTGCCGGGCACCGAACTCTCAGATGAAAAGGAAGCGGCGTCGAGGGACCGCTCCATCTTCCAGCTGCGGTAGCGTTCCAAGGCATCTACCACATGAAGATTGCAATGGATGCATTCTAACAAGGTCTCCAGCTTGTAGTAGAAGTCCTCATTGTCCGGAAAGTACTCTCTGTTAGCAAGGTCGGCCCATAGTGGAGGTGCTCGGGACCGTTTGGCTGCTGCGATCGGATTGCTGCACTTGACTCGCTTCTGATTTTTTCCTCTACAACGAGTGAGGTCTGGATTTTCCAAAGGCGGCAAGAAATCGATAATAGATGCAAGATCTTTTAGCCCTGTTGGCGCGGAGTTATCCATGATAGCGATGTGAGATTCAACGAATTAACACAAGTTGAAGCAACTCAACCAAGCCTTGTAGGATCGCGTTGAGGCATTAAGAGCAAAGACACGAGTGGCTGTGAACCTGACGGCAACCCTCAAGCTGAGACTCGATCTGGATACCTCGTGAGTTCCCTGCACTCCCTATGCAGTTGGTTATTCTTGCATAGTGCCCCTGTGCTTGAGAAACATGCGGTTGGTTGTGCTACATGCGACAACCTAGTCCAGATGAGGAACGGATCCCCCCAAAGCTGAAGCCTCATGCATAACCATGACGGGATGAAAACGGTTTCCTCAAAAGGGCTGACGAGTTGGCTAAAAAGAACTATGTTGCTGTGTGTATGCCGGCCTCACGCCGCCGCCATGCATTAGGTGAGACACGGACTGTCTTCAACACCACCCCCTCCTGAGGAGGAGAGGGTTGCAACCACGACCAATTCCAGCTCGTACGGGGGTTTCGGTGAGGATGTTGACGTGGGGGTTTGTTGTTAGAAAAGCAAATGGGGACTTTTGTCTTGTCTCGAGAGTTGCAGTGTAGTGTTCTCGCTGCAACTATGTGAGTAAAAGGCTGTTTCTGACGCCGCATGGTTTTGTGTCATGCGGAGGATGGTTATAGTGACAACCCCTTGATAGTAAGGCGTAAGTACAGGGGTAGATGGTGAAGAATAGTAGGCAGCATATCATATCAGGTCTATTTATCCGCGTATTCGAGTACGGCACAGATACTCGACTGTGCTGCAACCGGATGGTCCACAGGACAGGATGGTGGTTATCGCGAAACCAAAGCATAAGCGAAGCAATGTGAGAGACATCACGAGATTCATAGATACCCTGACCTGACTGCATTCGCCGGTTTATGTGTGATGGCATGCCCTTGCGATGCAGTTGGTGGGTGGGTGAGAAACCGAGGTGCCTCGCCAAGGATCCATGACTTGGCCATCGAGATCTGGGCACATTTATCCATCCATGGCGAGAGCAACTGTTGGGAAGCAGGAGACAAGAGTCGAGTTGATCAAAAGGAAGACCGCTTGCATTATTATGATACCCAATGTAGATGTCCTATCTATCCAGACCAGATATGCCAGATGCAGCTTAGCTTTTCTTTCCTCCGAACAAGATAACGATAAATAGTAATAGTTTCCAGCTTGCTTTGCTTGCCATGACCCGTGGTATATTCCATGTCCGACCGTCCCAAATACCGGCGACACAGATTTAAAACAAACAGTAATAAAAAAGCCAACAAATACGGGTCATGACCCCCCGTTTTGATCCCAAGTGCGCCGAAAACCCCAGATCGCCAGAAAAAGAAATGTGCGTAGTCAAAAACAGGTGATAATCATGTTTCGTCGTTGCAGGATTAGGAAGCCGAGAGAGAGAGAGAGGAGAAAAAACTCTGATGCGAAGCCGCTCTCGCTCCGCATCCGAGGTAACAAGGGAAGGCCGCATTATTTCCACCGAGTAGAGCATGACATGTCCATATCATGATCCACAGCAAGGCCCATGATCCCGGCCCGACAGGAGGAAAAGGACCGGATTTCGGAGCCCCCCACAAGCGTCGGGCTTTTTCTGCTGCTGTCGGGTTCCTCCTATGGAACCACTTGGATGGATGCTTGCAGAGGAAGAAGCGAAGAAGCCGAGACAGAAGCACGATAAGGCTCGTGCTGGTGGTGATTGGCAACAAGAATCCAAGACGTGATAGCGAAACATGCCACCAACCGAGGCCGACATGGGATGGGGTCTAGGCCGCCGATGGGTGACATGGGATGGTGATTGGTCAGGGTGAACCCCCATGTCGAGGTTGTTTCTGACGGGCTTCTCTCTTTCCTCGCTCCATGCATGGAAGCCTTACGTGCTTTTGCTTGGCTCTCGACTCGTTTTTTAGATGCCGCACTCTTCAAAGTCGCGCACCATGATGGCCATCTGCGCTCGCTTGGCCGCCTCGGCGACGAGGTTGAAATCCTTGAGGAAGGCGTCGGTAGATGCGGTCCTCACGGGGGCGGGGGCGGGTTGGGGGAGCATCTGGACGGCGGGGGACTGCTGAGCCGACGAGGAGGAAGAGGTAGATCCAGAGGGAGCGTCCATTGTGGTTGTTGGTGTTGATGTTGTTGTTTAGAAGCGACAGTGATGGTAGTGTTACTGATGTGGTGCAAGAGAGTCAAAGACGCAAGGTGCTCTTGGACTCTGGGGGTGGGGGGAAGTGCTCAGTTTAAGTACCTGAGTTGAGTTGACAGATCAGGGAAGGGAAGGGATCCAATGTCTTGCTCGGCCCTTGGGATAGAGTGTGTGTTAAAGCGCGTGGGGTGGTCTCGAGTAAGGAATCAATGTCTAATCGGCTGTCTCACAGGGACCTGATTGGAAGGGATGCTTCTGCCTGCGAGGTGACGTCCTGGCTGGTGGGTGACGTTTGATAACTAATGGAGTTGGATGGTGGATGGAACCTGAGATCCGAGGCAAGATAATGGGTGTGTCTATGGATACGTAAATATCCGGGCGTATTACAGGCGGTACCGGGGACTGGCACTGGCACTGGCACTGGTAGACTTTAGGCTGATCCCGCATATCCGCTGAATCTACGGAGCTAGCGTCAAAGGACCGACAAGTGAGAGACTCTGGGGGTGGGTTACGGCGGTTCAGACCCAAAAACGTCTTGCCCGTGTGAGACGGAGTCGCCGAAGTGTGGAGGAGGAGGAGGAGGAGGAGGAGAAAAAGGTGGAGGAGAGAAAAAAGTGGAGGGAACGACAAGAGCATCAAGGTTGGACCGAGATGGATGGAATTTTTATTGATCATGGCACCACCAGGGACCGATATCCATGAGTTATCGTCATGAGCCCCATCGCGGCTGGACCCTCAGACCCTGTAGATGGCTACTGTAGGTCGCTGTAGACTGTGGATCTGGGGTGGAAACGTGCTGCTGTTTTTCCCTCGTCGTTCTCGAATCTATGAGGGGTTCAGTAGACAAGCCCCCAGCTGAACAAGGACCCTGAAAAAAGACGCCATCACAAGCTTCTTCATTGGCAGCGGAACCGCATCTCCATTTCACGGATACTCACCGCCGCCATCCATGTGCCATTATCCCCTCCAATACGCTTCTCGGCTTCTATCTCGCAAGCCAAGCCTCATGGTGGTTACATACCAGGCCCTTGTAACTGTCCCCACGAGAGAGAGCATGGTTACTCTCAAGAGCAACAGGGAAGATGCCAATACTTGACACAACACGAGTGTCTCTCTGTCTGTGCTCATTGCTTCCAATAACTGCACCGTTACCTCATCCCACGCACAATAAACCTACATGCAGTTCGTGCTACTCTAATCTGTACATGTCACACAAAACCTGCATCGAGTCTGCTTGAGAATGGCCTCATCCATTCATTCATGAAACAACACAACAGCATGACGAAAAAGATTCGACTGAACCACTGATAAGCCCGGGTTCTTTCGGGATTAGTTATTAGTTGGTCTCTCTTGTTCAAATCTTGCGGTCCCGCGCTTGTGGGGAATGCCGAGCTTTCCCCTTGCGAGAGAGCAAGCAAGCGCGCGCCCACCCCTTGCAGCGGAGGGGAAAGAACGCTCATGGATTGGTTGCAACGCCAAGTTAGCGACAAGCTTTTAGCCTCATTCTCACCTGCTTTTCCGATGGTGGGTTCTCTTGGCTGATGCTTTTCATTGTACCGAGCGGCTCTTCGGAGCGACTCTTTCGGAGCGACATCTTTTCCCCCCAAGGTTGCCTCGGGCCTTTGGTCCGTCTATTTCGCCACAACGTCATGCCCAGCAAAGCTAGTTTAGCTCGTAATATCGACCGAGGCCATTTCAATGCTGCTCGCAATTCGGGGTAGTGGTGAGCCGAGACTCAAATCCTTACCTTCCTCTCTCCCTCGTCAACCGCAGTTGGGCCGTGGCCTGCCAAAACAGGAAGGCCTTGACACTCGTGGTGGTTCGAGGAGCCTTTTCTAGACCACATGGGATGATTTATGATGGCAGCCCTTTCGGAGAAATGAGATTCATGGTGACATTGACTGTAGGATTGTCTAGATTAATGCTACCAAAGACAATTGCCAACTCGATTTATCCCCCTTGTCCCATCTCGACACCTCACACCATACGCAGCCATAGGGCTGGGAACATGGCTCAACGCAGGAATGTTCTGGACAATAGCCAACGCTCCCAATCCAAAGGCCTACCACACCAAAATCATGTTTTCGGCTTCTCTTGAATGAGTACCTTTGAACCGCTCTTCTCTCCGTAACCCCGGAGCTTCAATGGAGCACCCCCTTCGGACGCCGAGTACGTACCCTCCGCATCCGGGGTTTGGCCGCCGCCGCCGATCCGCCGGGGGGGTTTAGCCAAGCCTCACCACCAAAAAACATCAATTCAGCCAAACCCCAAAGCATCACACACCCCGCCGACGTTTCTCGAGTGCCATGGCCTCCGCCGTCGCCGCCCCCGATGGCTCGGGCCCCCAATCGTCCGATCGGTGGTTCGCCGTCCCGCGACCTATCCGGAACTTGTTCGACTTGTTTCCCCTCCAAGTCCTCGCCTCGGAAGAGCTCCCCGCGCGAGCCCCCGCAGCTGCGCGCCGCCGGGCAGCTCTATATGTTTTTGCCGATGATGGAGAAGCGGTGCTGGGGAACCCGAGCTATAACCCTTCATGTTTGAAGTGGCAGGTGTGTTTACGATGGATGTCGTCTATGCTATAGCAAAAGCTAATGTAGTTTCGATAGACAGTACTAAAGATGGCCGGCATCGACTTCGAGGTCGTCCCCTCCAACAACCACGCCTCGCCCTCCGGCGCATTACCCTTCCTCCTACCACCTTCATCGCCATCTCCAAGACCTTCAGCTCCCCTCACCGGCGAAAAGATTCACAAGTACGCTCGCGAGCACGCCGTCCGCGAGCTTCCCGTAGTCGCCTCCCCCCGCATCGAAGCCTACCATGCTCTCCTAACACAACGAATCCGTCCAGCTTGGGTGCGCCAACCTCTCCTGACTATGCTTTACCAATATACTGACAGCCACAGCTCTATGCGCTATACCTCCTCCCCGCCAACGCACCCCTCCTCGGCTCCCTCTACCTCCCTTCCTCGATCTTCCTCCGCACACCTATCCATCACACTCTCCACGCCGCCGCCACAGCAGAGATTCTCAAGACGACGCGACGGGCGACTATCTCCAAGTCTCGGCTCTTTGATGACGCCACCATCGCGCTACAAGCACTATCCGCCGTGCTAAACGAGGACGAATGGTTCTTTGGCGCAGATGAACCCAGCCTGTTCGACGCCGACGTCTTCGCGTACACGTACCTTATGGACGCTGATGCGCTCGCGTGGGAAGACGACTCACTAAGCAAGTGCTTTGAGGGGCTGGACAATCTGAAGAGTCATCGGAAGAGACTATATGAGAGGTGCTGGGGAGAAAAGAGCTCCTAATTGCACCTCACGACTTTCGACATTTAATCTGTCACGATAATCATGCATGTATAGACACTGTAAAAATATGTACACCTACCAAAAGGAGGAATCCGAGCATCACGAATAGATAAAAAAGGCAGCTCTATTATAATGAGCAAAATGGCTGTCGTGTTCAGCCAAGGTTTCAATAGTTCGCTCAAGAAATCCAAATTCAATATCTCATCTATTCGCTGGCCACTGTACAATCGAGTCCGCTCCCAATCTCATCTTCATCCGTATGAAAGAGGGGAGTTGTCCCTTTGCCTCCAAACAAAGTCCCTTGAAAACCGCTGTGGCCGCCCCTTGACCGCGTCTATACGTAGCATCACCATCAGCCCACGAGCCTCCACCCAAAACAATGCCGGCATAAATCACAACGTGCCAAGAAGTATAGTGGAGAACCGTTTGCATGGGTCCAGATAGACAAAGAAACAATGGCATGCACCAAGCTGCCACGGCCGACTCCTGGACGACTGATATCGCATGCCGTGGACCCATCATCGATAGAAGCAGAGCTGTGTGCATGTGATACGAGAGAACAACTCCTTGCTGCAACAACATTTCAAACGCCGAGGTATGATCCGAGGCCGACCTATGCGAAGAACCCACAATATGGCAGAGAGAAAAAGTGACAGTGAGCTAACCCCAGTGACATGCTCAGAGATGTGTCGATCGAGGAATTCCGTCCCAGGCATCGTCAACAGACACAAAAGCCCCCTCGCCTCCATCCTGACGGAGATCCTCAAGGAGAACGCTCGTCTGCGCGTAGAGCTTCTCCAGCGCTGCTCGGGACGATTTGCCGAGGGATACTACTCCAGTTAGCGACATGCAATGTCAAGGCACAGGTCATGACTCACATAGAATGGCCGAGTTAAGCTCCTCGGCAACAGCCACTCGCCCTCTCCTATCCAAAAGATGACTGACTTGTGGTTCTTTCAGAGGATTCTGGTATGCCACCAGTGCCCAAATCTCATTCAGCGCCTTGCTCACTTCTTTCCGCGGATCGTTGGCATATTCTTCCTGCAACTTCTGGCCATACTCGAGCATGCTACGCTCAAGTTCAGCGAGCTCAGCTGCGTTTTCGCCACTATCAGCTTCCCATGCGGCGGTGTCGCTTCCGTTAAGATCAATATCCATCGATTGAGGTGCTGCGTTAGAGCCACGCCCATTGCTGTTCTTAGTCTCATTGAGCATGTTGAGCTGGGCGGCTTTTCGCACCAGCTCAATGAACCGACGGCATCGTAGCCTAAAGTAAACGTGCTCGTTGTCTTGTAGCACATGAGGGTAGTATGCGTTGGTGTACTTAAGCGCCCTGTCAATATCTCCCTCTAGGATAGCTCTCCGTATGCCTAATACCCTGTCAGATTGGCAATTAACCAGTCAGAGAACAAACTTACGTTGTCGGTTGTTGGCATCTTCGTCATCTCGGATATTGACACCATCCACCTTAAGTCCTGGGTCAAGACTGAGAGCTTCCTTCTGAACCTTCATATCCTCAGCAAAGGCACGGGCAGTCTCCACGTAGCCATCGTGCTGGAGGAATTGTAGAACCAGAGCCTGGATGACATCGGTCTCACTCATTCCTTGTACGAGACTCGATGTGTCGGTGCTCTGGATATCCTTTTGCACCTTTTCGCGCTCTTCCTAATAGGGTATCAGTCATGTCTCAC
The DNA here is from genome assembly GCF_025433545.1 of Fusarium keratoplasticum. NCBI lineage: Eukaryota > Fungi > Ascomycota > Sordariomycetes > Hypocreales > Nectriaceae > Fusarium > Fusarium keratoplasticum. The sequence continues at coordinate 2,806,386 of NC_070533.1, forward strand.
GCAGCAAGATGAGTTGCACAAGCCTACCCTCATAAGGTCGTCAATGTTGTACACGAAAGGGGTCTGTCCAAAATTGGCCCGGATGAACTCGCCAGGCTTCTTCAAGCTAACAGTTGGATAGAGCTTTCCTCGAATAACATCGTGAAATGCAGTTCCTAAGCCTGTCAGCTACATGCCAGAATAGAGACTTTTAAAACTCACCAATCTTGACCCCGTTCTTGGTGAAGAAAGCGGTATTGTCCCTGAAATTGACGCCACATCCAATAACGTCGTTTGCGTTGTATAAAGGGCCAAAATGCCGTCCAATGTTTTGACCTGTGAAACATCGACCATCGTCGCCGTGGTAGCCCCAAGCCTCGGGTTCCCAGCCAACTGGTCGTGATAATGTCGCAGTCTTGGTAGAGAATCCTATGCCTATAGTCGCACTGTTTGGCTTGTTAGCATGAAAGAAGCCTATGAAGAGATGGCTCGGCCAACAGGCGGACTCACTCATCTCGTATAGCAGCCAGTATCTGCACCTCAAAGTAGTACACTCCACATTGGGCAGGCATGTAATGATCGGCGCGCGCGGCACATGCCTCATGATCGCGGTCGTGCTGGTTCTTGGGCCCGACATACTTGATACTCAAACCATCGGCTTGAATCTCGATACCTCCCCATTGGTCGTCCTTATTCCATCTGGATGGTAGTGGGGCGAGCGAGTCATCCTCGTCAAAGACGGGAGGGCGTTCGATAACAGTATGCGCCATGCCTCGGTGCGAACCTGGCGGCAGAGGATGTTGGGTGTTAAAAGTGGTCAGATTCTGGGAGAAGCCGTTGGTTGAGGTCCGGTTGGAGTCGCGGGCTTGGAGCTTGGACCTATGCGCCTCGCGGAGCTTCTGCACATATGTTGAGCCCTCAAGGTATGACGGGACAAAGAATGAGTCCTCGTCGTTCTGAAAGGAGCCGTCGGCGGCCTCGGAAGCCCTGAGCATGTTGAAGGCCCGTGAGAAGGAGGGGAGGGCGCCCCTCCAGACACGAGAGGTGGTCTCGGTATCGACGTTGTCCATCTTGCTAGGATCGATCGAGCCTGAACCCGAGATGGCCAGGTCACCGGAAGCGTTAAAGATGGAGGTTCGGGCGGGATGGGTATAAAAGTTTGGGATATTGTCGATGGACGAGTTGTACGGAGGAGGAAAGCGGGAGGAGGTGGATGGCGCGACGGATGGCGAAGCTGATTCGGGCAAAGCAGACGAGTGTGAGGCGCGTTGGAGGGGATTTGCCATGACCACGAAGACGTCGAGCAGGCAGGATCGATGACGAGCCGTCACAGGCCCAGTCGCGCAACGAAGCCGAGAGAAAGAGGCTTCCGATGCGTACGTGCGAGCTCGTCGTTCGGGACGGCAGGTAGGTGGTGGTGGGCACCACAGGGATCGGAGCACGAGACGGACAAGGACGAGCTTTCAGATAAGAGCCGGACTAGGAGGAAAAGAAGCCTGCAACGAGAGAGCAGCAGCAGTAAATGACTAGCGATACGAGAAACGGTTCAATCGTCGACAGTGTGGCTTCGTAGCTGGCAGAGTGAGGAAGAGAGTAGGTAGATGGCGGAGAACGAGCAATAGGTAGGTGGTCGGATACAGGTGGAGGTGGTTCCGTTGAGCGTCAAAGGTGCCGTCACCACTCGCTAACAAAGTTGACGTGACCCGCTCACATGAGATGGCCCAGCACCACCGGTATCGACAGATATGTATGTGAATAAAGACTTTGGAGAATAAAAACAATTCTCTGTTTGCTACGCGGCACCAGTCGTCGTTGTTGGGTTAAGCCGAGTCATGGTTGGATCATCCAGAGTAAACGGTACGTACTGTTCAGTCTGGCAATCACGAGAACTCCAACGCTCTCTAGTCCAGTCCGGTATCGTCTGTTAAGCCGCCCCCAGTCGACTGCTGTCTCGGCTTAACAGTGGAGGCCCCGCCGGCTTCCCCGCTGTCCGGCCCGGATGACCCAACTGCTAAGACCCCAGACCAGGCCAAAACAGGTCCGAGGCCATCGATGATGGCACCATAGCGCAACATTGCGATATGATGCCGGTGCTTCATGTTTATCGGATACCATGTTTATGCAAGTAATTTAAGTCTGATGAGAAGAGTTGAGCATTGGACAAAGTACTGGCAGATGGGCAGTTGCCGAGGCCAAGAATCTCGTGCAACATTACACACCAGAGTTGGCCCAGCAAAGGGATTGGTCCAGGGACATCAACACAAACCATGTCCTGTTGATGCCGATGATGTATCTCCTAGACTACATGAGTCATCAAACTAATAGTTTTCAGCTCCTTGCGTCTGAGGCCTGCTCTGCAGAGTGATGTGGCTGTCCACTCTAAAAAGGACTCGTCACAGAACACGCTGTCACCAGTGTTTACCAAATAAATCTCCCCAAAAGCGTGAGCAATACGTCAAACTAAAGTTCTCTGTGATTGAAAACGCAGTTTGGTGTCTAGATCGAACACAATATGTCTCATTGTCTATTCGTCAAACGAGGCTATCGCGAGTTCAAGACGAGAAAATGCATAGTTCGCGTCATGGTGCCATAAGCCGCCACTTCATAATTCGATCCGCCTCGATATTATTTCATAAGGCTCCAACACAATAGTATTTAACATTACATTTGAAGCGCAGTTTTTGACGGCTTCTATTCTTAACTCGCCTTTATCTAGGAAATCTATGCTCGGATGCCTGCGTCTTAGTCAAAGCGAAGAAGTGTGTTGCCCGCTTAAGCGTCTTTCAACCCCGTCCATACGACTGCTATCTACTACTTTACCAAGGGCATACTTCAATTGTATGCAGTGTGCAACTCGCAAGTATCGTTGTCATGCTTGATCTGCTCATTCGCTTACGTTCTGTCCACTCTCCGGATCAGATAGGTCTCGCACCGACATGTCATGATCAGATGAAATTACCAAGCGACGCCTAATCAACCCCCTGTGCTCTATGTTATACGCAAGCTTATGGAATTCCGTGGTTATACTTCATCTTAGCAGCTCTAAGCAGAGAATGGTCCAGTCAAGTAGTACGTCGTAGTTATCGCGTCTTCTCCATCGTTGTAGTCATGCCAAACTGAATCCACCATATAAATCGCTCAAATCGCTCACCAGTCAAGTCAATACCATAACAGTATTTTAGATTGACCCAAGTTCTCTGCTAAGAAAGAGACACTTGCTGATTTACTAATGCGAATGACTTCACTCAATGATCACAGGTGCCTTGTAAGTTCAGAGCCACCAGCGGAGGATCTCGACTTTCTAGCCGAGGTATATCGAGCTGATGTCAACTTTCGGCCTGTGCCGCTCCTGAGCCTTATAGGCATGCCGTTGTTGTTATTTTACTTCTCTCCTGTATCTCTCTGGGGAAATACCCTCGCTATTTCAGTACTTACTCCTGCAACAAGAACCAGCCACAAGGGATCAAATTCGACCTGGGTTTGATGGACACAGGCTTGACCGCAAATGATCAACCGAGAGGAAACAATCCCGAGGTTAAGTTGAAGCGTATGTATCGTACCAAATGACATTATTTTCTGTATTCCATCTCAGAACCACTTACACACATCCCAACTGCCACGACGCCCAGCATTCAACACCCAGATGTCACCAACTAGGCTTCACATTCACTCTAGCGATTGAAATGATGCATAGTGCATCTCATAGACAATATCTGCTCATTATTTCCATCCATGCTCTGGGACAAGTGACAAGCCAGGCTCCTTCTCGATGAGCCCCACGCTCTCTTCTAAGTTCCTCATTTTGACATTCAACAGCGAGCGCGATCCAGCATAAAAAGGTAAAGCTTGAACATATCCGAATATTCCCAGGCTCACTACTTACTGGATTTCATCTTCATCTTTCATAAATATGCATTCCGGCCTTTGCATCTAATCTCACGGACCTACCAACGCCGGTTCTCGGTATCCCTCCTCCGTGCTCCGGGGTGGAGCCCGTCGGTTGCGGGGTATTAAAGTGGGATCGCTCAACGCCTCGCTGCAGCCACGATCCAATGAGAAGCTTCGGTGCTGCATTCGAATTGCCTCATGCTTTGCTAGGTGGCACGAAATGAGACAATCCCAAACTGAATTTCCTGGGTTGACTTGGAGTATGTAAGAGTGCGAGGCATGCAGAGTTCCTCTCCTTGCATAAAGAGCGTGTCAGCAAGGGAGACGATGTTGAACAGTGCGTTGTCATCCGCATTATTGTTCCCAGCTGAAGAACAGGAATACCAGCTGGCAAAGTTATGCATCCCTTGATTCGGGATAAACTGCGCCCCACATCCGCTCATCCACTTCCTGGGCGACCCCGGTTGCCCCTGGAACATGGATGACTAAGCGCGCGCCTGCGCTGCGACCACACCATCACCCAGTGACATTGAAACCATGACTCTCATGAACCAAAGACGAGCGGAAAACGTACCCACAATCTGGCCATTGGGGCACCTCATCCCCTCCAAGCTCTTCGCATGCCGCTCAAGATGGGAAATGCCTCACCTGAGCAGCCAGCTGTCCTACGACACACGCCAGAAACCCACGGGACGTGTACCGGACTTGTTCAAGGCTTGGGAATAGTATCTTCGGGACGGGATCCCGAGCTGGGGGGATAATAAACCAACCACCACCATGCATCTGACTTTCTCGCGAGAGGGAATTTTTCGTCAGCTCGGCTTGAGCATATGCGTGCCGCCTGGACCGGGCGGCAAATCACCAAACCCTGATGCCACTCCTTCTGCCTTGGCAGGCTGCGACAATTAAAGTCTACGATCAGCGCTGGAGGCATACCATGAAAAGATCGGTCTCGACAGAGCTTGGATCAATGAAATGCTGAAAATTGATGCAATTTGCCTGGGAATACCATCCACTGTCTAATATTTCCCGCCAGAATCGTCCGTTATGTTACAATAGGGCACTTTATGTGCTTTCAAAACATGATACATCCCAGTCGCCAACCCTTTTCCATAGCGTTCCATCTTCGCTGTTCCTGTAACGCCAGCGACACCAGCGTCGCAATCCCTGATGAAGTAAATAATCAAGTTTGAACCCTTCTCCATGCCCATTCTATTGAAAGGGACTTGTCTCTAGTCGACAAATGTCGACTTGTATCAACCTGAAACTCCGCTGTGACATGTTGAATAATAAAACAGCCTCTGTGAAAGGGCAGAATGAACACGTCAATAACGTGACAGCCCTGTCTATGAGGCAGCGGCAATAGGCACCGGTGCTGGTGATGCGCCGTGGACGCTGGATGCACTGCGCATCTCGACGTCGACACCACTGTTGCTGGCGCTGGCGCTGTTGCCCTCTTGGCCGTTGACCTTGTTCTCCTTGCTGCTACCTTCAGCTGAGACGGTAGCAGAATCCTCAGTGCTGGACTCGGGACCCTTCTTTGGGGGTGCCGTCCAGCGTGGGATTTCCCAGACGACGCCAGTAAAGCTCTTGAGCGTGAAGCCGCCCTTGTTCCACTTGCGACACGGCTTGCCAGACCGGTCGAGGGCGCGAAGGCCGGCATTGATAGCACCTTGGTTCGCCTTGGGGCCCAGCTTGTGGCCTCCAGCCGGTCGATTGGCCGTGCTTGAGTGGTCGATTGTCCCGTCCTCCCTATAAATAGCTGTTAGTGCATTGTTCTTTCATGTCGGTTTTGGCAAAGGATTAATCGGCAAGACTTACAAACGAGGCTTCTTCTTGGGACCCGGCTTTCCTCGTGGCTTGGGAACGCCATCTATTCCGTTGGCATTGGCAGCCGATCGCTTGACACCCTTCTTCTTGGGTCCTTCGACGGGAGGGCCCATGGCTGAAGGAGCTGGAGTTCCATCGGCAGGAGTTGCATCGGCAGCAGGTGTAGCAGCATTCGAATCTGAAGCATTATCGCCGTTCGAGTTGCTGGCAGGAGGTTGCGAGCCAGTGACAGAAACGGTGTCGGCGGCGGGCGAGTTGATGTTTTCCTTTTCAGACTTGACGGGAGAGTCTTCCTTGGCGGGCTTGGAATCGACGAGGTCGCGAAGCTTGTCAGGCGACACCTTGAGAGTGACGAGCAGCGTGGGCTTTGCACTGGACTTGCGTCGCGCGTCGGCGGACTTGGCTTGAGGAGCCATGGTGTTGAGAAAGTTTTGCAGCCGGCGAGTAAAAGGTGACGATGGTGATGAGACAACAGGCAAGGGTTTTATTTGGTTTGGTGAGACGAGGCGAAACGAAACGGTGGACGGCGAGTGGTGATGATGAGCAACGGCGATGGATGGCGGATGATGATGGAGAGAGGAAGAAGAAGGAAGCGAGATTTGTGGAATGGCCTGGTGACGGGAGAGGCGGCAAATGGCCTAAGGCTGGTGGTGATCCCGTGGTGGTCAGGGGTGGTGGGCTTTTTGGGGCTTGCGTGGAGCGGGAGATTTTGTTAGCTGGCGTTGCGACTTGCGGCGTCGAAGGCTCGTTCGGGGTCTTGGTGATGGTCTGCGGCTGCGGCAGTGGGAGCAAAGGGAGGAGAGTTGATGGACGGAGGGAAAAGTGGGAGGCCGGGGGGGAAGGCGTGTCTTGTAGGTTTTTGGGGTCTTGGTCTCATTGTCATTTTCGATTCTGGGGCCCCGAGGCGGCGCACAAGGAAAATTCGGTTGGTTTTGGGTTGGGTTGGTAAAGGCTCTGCTCGTTGTTCGTGCGCGCCGCTGCTGCTCACTCTCCCGTCACGTCTGGGGATTTTTCGCTGCCCCGGGGCGGCGCGTTCCCCAAGAGGACTAGCGCCCCTCTGCGCCCAGGTAATGCAGTTATGGAGGGTCCCGCATTATTTGGTCTTCCGATGGGACCGGGGGTGATGCAAGCGGTTCGACCAATCACCGCCCCTCCTCGTCGCCATCTCCTGGCTTCCTTCAAGTCTGGATTTGCTCCCTCCCGTTGGCCTGCGACTCGGCGATTCAAGACCAGCAGAACCGCTCTCCAAATCACCTCCTTCAGTGCCTCTGCCTCCCACGCTGTTCGCGCTTCAGCCCCAGCCCCCGCCCCCCCCGTGGAGGGAGGCAACAGCCAGAGATGGTGGCCAAGACAAGCAAGTACAGTGTCCGCCTCATCCAGCCAAGGCATCAGGTTTCTGCAGCGATAGACGCTACCATGTCACATTGGACTTTGGTTTCCATAGGACCGCCGTCGGAGATGTGCAGGACAGAGAGCAGCGGGATGCACGGGATAAACACACGAGACGAAGCTAGGGAATCATCGCGTGCCCCTCATCCCATCCCTTTTCCCGACCGTGGTCGCTCCATGGCATGGCCTGGCCTGGTCTGGCTCATCCTCCCTCCCTTATTAGCCGACCGTGACGGACGGCGCAAAAAGCAGCGAGAGATGGGACTCATCCATCAATGGGAAGCGAGCCCCTGCTGGCATTTCGCGGTGGCGGAATTCACCGACTCACCCTCAAAGCTTGACACAGGGATACGGCTGATAGCCTTTATCAATGAGACAGACACCTCCACTGTCCTGTCACCCAAAGAACAGCGCATGCCCACGACCAAGGGTCCGATGCTTATGGATGGCCTCACATTCGTCCACAGAGGTAGCCGGCACCTCAACCCTCGGCACCTCTAGTGCTTAGCCTTTAACACGGCCCCCAAGATCCTGGGCGACTTGCTATTATTTGAGATATCATTAACTCGCAAGCGTTTCAGTCGATATGGACCTCAAGGATTGCTACTGTACTGCGCCTGGTCAACCCTCACCTCAACAAGGCTTCGACCTGGTCGCCTTACGAGAGATTCCTGCAGGGCGATGGTTATCCACCACCAAACCGCATCAAAGAAGCATACCAGCGCCTTTGACGCTATCATCGAAGTGCATCATCTCTCTGGACGAATTTGTGCATCTCAATCCTTTGTCTCTTGTAGATCCAAGTTGGAACCCGAGAATCGCCGCCATCACTGGGCAGCTATCCGGTGCAACCGAGTGCGGGCAAAGAGTGACAAACCACCCGACCGTGTGAAATTGCCAAGTTTGATCCGTATTTCGTCACGGCTCCGCCAAAAATCCCTGCGTCAGTTTCCCGCCAAAGTTGGTTATTTTCGTCATCTCTGCATAGCCTCGATCGTCACGACAATGACCCGAGCAATTACATGCTGCGCTCAGCGACATCGACCAATATGTCATCGCTCCGAAGACCGGCAGATACCACTTCAAAGGTGGTCTGTATCTGTCGCACCAGCTCCAGGAATGATAGCAAGCCCAAGACCCAATGAGAACCAGCAAGCGTTGGTTCACAATGAATTGAAACCCCCGAGACTAAGACACCATGACATGGCCCGTTGCCGTCACAATCATCGGAATGCGTTGCTCCCTGCAACCCAAACTCGACGGCAGAGATATATGAAGAACAATAGACCATGATGAATGTTTACGGCCAAACCACCTCACCTCATTTCATTGAACCTGTCTAGTTGACACAATGGTTCGCCTTTATACACTTCTTTCCATTGTTCCACACCTCCCTTTACCCCTTCCATACGCTCATGCTGCTCTTCTACCTCGAGTGGACGTTCCATCCGAATCGCCGGGGGCAGTCTCCACGGTACCAGCAACCAAACCTGCCATCAAAGTGACGCCCTTCAAGCAGCCTCGCCATGGCTTCCCCAAGCTACACCGCACTCTCAGTGTGGTGAAGCGACTGGTTGAGGAGAACGGTTTCATGGTTGAGGTTTCTGAAGAGGCCTTGCGAGATGTCCTGGACCAGATCAACAGGCTTCAGGACCAAGTGAGCAGCATGTTCTCGCCTGACTCCCAAGATAAGGGATCTCCTCAACCAGGAGTTGGTCAACCAGGAGTTGGTCAACCCGGCAGAGAGTCTGGACAACTACCCAGCGGTTCTTCTAATACACCCTCCAATGAGAACCTACCAGCTGAGTTGCCTACGCAACCCAACAGGACTGGGTTGCCCGACTCTGGTGAAACTTCTGGTCCATCAAAGGTCCCAATAGTCTCCGATACCGACACAAGATCCAACCTACCTGGACAACCCAACATCCCCAATACAATTGTTCCGCCTCTACCTTCCAGTTCCTTCAATCTACCTAGTGCCCCCGAGCAACCAGGACAAGCAGGACAAGGACAGTCCGATGACCAGGCAGATACAGTTGCCAGTGAGCTACCAGGAAACTCAGATGGGGAACCAGCCAGTCTCCCAACTGAGGTACCGGGCGGGGATTTGAACAACGTCTCTGCCAGCAGCGCAGAGACTCAGCCATCTAGAGTCGAATCAGCCCAGCAGCCAAAGGAGTCCTTACCTAGACAACCCGGAGAGGAGCCCGGCGACTCCAAGGTGCCATCTGAGGAACGGCTCGGAGTGCAGCCAAATGGTCAATCCATGAGCCTGCTCGACGAACAACCTACGGGTCAGCCTGGCGAGCCCGCTGCTCAGACAGCCAATCAGCAGCCCCAAGGTCAAGCAGACCTACACTCTGGTACGATTCCAGGATCTCGACCTACAGGAGCTCCCAACAACGTACCAGAAGACCAGTCCAGCGCTCTTCCCGATGGACAAGTCAACGGAGAACCCAGTGGGTTACCTGGAGGTGTATTCGTGGAGGGGCCAGACAAGGTTTCCGGTTCTAGTCCAGGCGAGACAACTTCCATAGGACAAGCCCAGATTCCAGGAACAGAAGGAGGCCAGCAACCATCCCAAACCATAGACCCTAGTTGTCTTGATGAAGATGAGGTGAGTGGCCAACCCAACGTTCGCCGAAACATTAACTGCGCTCCAGGTGTTAGTTCGTCCGCAACCGACCCGGGTCGGATCTCTTCAGTCATGACAACGCATAATTCAGCAACCCAAAGAGCACTCGGCGTCCAAACGGAACTCGGTACCCAATCGACACTCGGGATCCAGACAGCAGTCAGCGCTGAGGCAACTCTTGAGTCTCCGACAGCACTCGGATCTCCAGCAGCGCAGGAGTTTGAGACGACACTCGACATTCAGACGGCATTCGATACTCAAACGACACGCGACCCTGTGGCCACGCTCGACACTCAGGAAATATTCAACGCTGAGACAACACTTGCCATTGAGGCAGCATTCAACACGCAGACAGCATCCGACGCGCGAACGGCATTCGACACATTAACGACAATCAGCATTCAGGCACAACTCGACACGCGGACAACATTCGATACTCGAACGGCGCCCGACACTCAGGCAACGCTTGACGCTCAGGCCGGACCAGACACTCAAACCGTCTCCGGCCTCAGAGGAGCAGAAACTTCGCGGCAAACGACAGAACAACCAGCCACGACCTCTGCCGCATCCGGCATTGATAATTCGCAAGTTTCGGCTTCGACTGAGTCCCCGGCAACTCTCACCACGGCCATGGCTGTGCAACAGACTCTCACGGAATACGCAACAACTCGTGAGACGCAGCAACTTCGAACTTTGGTCTTCACATCGGTTCTTACGAGATCATCAAGGGTAAAGTGGACGACAACACACACCGAGTTCTTTCATATCGGTCAGCCCACCGAGTCCCCTACAATCCCCGGTCTAGTGTTTAAAGAGGACCCGGATATGACGTTGAATGGAGATGAAGGCCCCACAGTCGCAAGCGAGAACTCTGGGTCCAGCACGGATGAAAGCATATCCCAGAGCATGGCGCCAAGCACGGCAGAAGCTTCGGGGTCGACAAGCTTTCAAGAGTCAGGGCTTGATATTGCGGCTGCGCTCTTAACGGAGAGCATTATCACCAGGATTTCGACAAGCATGATCTGGAGTGACGGCAGTACTCCAGCAACGACAGCACCCAGGTCTCCACCAAGACCACTGTTGCCTCCCAACGCCGCGGCCGCCAACACGACGTATGCAACCCCGGCCAGCGGGTTCAGAACCATGGCAAAGCAGACGAAGAGTTTGATGGAAAGGGCAGAGATGATGTGAATAGATACGAGTTCTGGGAGGAGAGGATACGAGTTGTACTTTATTTGGATACGTATACGACATGCGAGCAAGCTTAAACATGTGGAAATTCGGTCTTTTTCACGCAGATACGACATGATGATCAACAACCAACGCGCGGCTATCTCCTTTTCCCACGCATGACCCGTGACGAGTTGGATCCAACTAGCCAACCTACCAGTCAGGAGGGCGGCTCTTTGGCGCCCCCCCAGACAGACAAGATTCGCCCGTCTGCGCTAAAGCGGAGAAATGGCGAGATGGTAAATGATCTACAAACGACGAGGCGAAATTTGTTCCCTTGACCCCTTGCAAGTGGATAAATGGCGAAACCCAGGAGTGACAGTGACCCTCGCGAGGGGCGCAAAACGTCAAGGAACCAGCGGCAAGGGCCTTGGCAATAAAGGTGAAACGCGTCTCACTCATAATCCCATCCCTTTAACAGCCTTGTATTAATACTAAGACTAAAATCGAAGTGCCTTGTTTGTCTCTCGCTTCTGTAATTCTGGACTGAACTCTCTTCTTGATACTACTCACTATCTCTCTTGTTTGTTTGCTTCCATTCAATTGTCAAAGCTCTCATTCCTTACGGAGCTTGTTTCTCTTTCTCTTTGTCTTTGAGACGAACAAGGCATAGGCCTGCCACAACAGCGCCATCATGATTTGCAACGAGAAATCCCGCTCGCTGGCGAGCGACGACACATTCAGCCAAGACATTATCGGTACGATTCGCCCTGAGATTCTTCACCAGCACATTTACTCACATTGGACCCCGACAGGCGACGTGGAGAGTCTTGAGCTTAGCGACTCAGTCCCGACATTATCAACATGGGAACTGATCCAATACTTTCTGATCCTCAACTGGCAGTTGTACAACGCCTTCCGCACATATCTCGTCTACGAGCACTGGGACGGCTGGGCCAGCGTCATGTTCACCGACAAAGCAGCAATCGTCCTGGGAGTCGCGCAATTACCGCTCACAGTCCTGATTCTGATGGAGCTGATAGACATGTGGCGTGACCGGAGAGCTGAACGGCAGATGAGATTACGGCTCGCTGCCCAGGAACGCGTGTCCAAGTGCTAAGATAAGGATAATCCAATTTAAAGAAATTGAGCTGGACTCGACAGCGATTCATTTAATATAAACTAAAAGGCTTTAACTTATATTCAAGGTTAACTTTACTTTGCAACGTTAATTAAGCTGCAGAGTTGTGTGACAGGGTTGCATTCCTCTAAGGCGCTTCTCCTAAACGGTGCTTGGTGCTGACTCGTCAAACCCCCGACCCCTTGCGCAGCTCTGAGTGGCTGACCTTCCTATGGCGGTCAAGACTATGTGTGTGGGTTGTGATTATTCGAGGTTGGCTATGTGTCTATTTAGCTTCGCATCATGGCTACCTCTTGGGCGATAGCTGCTGCGGCTGACGTTTGGAACCCTTTGTTCTGCGCCACCAACAGTCTCATCAACTAACAAGCAACAAGGCCTGACTCCTTCGCTGTCTATTCCCACTTGGGGCGTCCAAGTCCCCATCTACTGTCAGCACTTGTCCCCGAGCTTCCCAATTACCACTCACAGCTGAACAACAATGAACGCACCGCCACGCCAGCAAGGCCCTTGGAGGGGTTGGCTCATGGGGACACACAATCACCAAAGAAAGAAAAGGGCCCTTTGTGCTACCACCACTTAACTCGGCCTGATACAGGGTATTTCGCCGTTTACCGAGTCTTACCTGCATGTGCAACTCATCCTCTTGCGGGAGCCTCGTGCCGACGAGGTTTCCGTCACTGCCTTTCTTTCATTGCTCATCCTTCTTGAGCGACTTTTGTCCTTTACCGATACTATTAGCTGGCGATTGAACGCATATTCAAGAGTCGAGCGGCGCGATGCGACAATGAACCAAGCGCATTAGCCCACCCCCTCTCAAGTTGTTGTCGCGCGCGCTGTCCTCACCATGAGACTCTTTGTTCCCACCGGCTTCGTCCTGCTTCCTCACCTCGTCGTCGCACAAATCACCAGGCGCTATGAGGCGCTTCCCATCGCGCAGGGCGACCTCGTCCCGCGCTTCTTCCTCGACCAGGCATTTCCCCTCGCGAAGCGCGACGCAGACTGCGGGCAAGGTTATCACAACTGTAAGTCCTTCAACGGCGCAACAGATTGATTGACAATCAACTCATGTCCTCGCGCGACAGGCCTAGACATCGGTTTTGCCGACGACTGCTGCAAAAACGACCAATACTGCTACGTTAACAAAGACGGCGATCCGAAATGCTGCCAGATCGGGTCCAACTGCGCCAGCGAGAACCTCTGCTCCAAGGACGCCACTCGTCAATACTTTTGCACACGCACCGTCACCCGGAGCGGGACAGCCGTCGCCCAGGAGGGCTGCTGCGATCGCAAATGCCCCCAGACGAGCCTCTACCTATGCCCCAGCGACCTGGGCGGCAATTGCTGCGGCTTCGGCTCGGAGTGTAGGCCCGACGGGAAATGCGCATCCACAAAGCCCGCTTCCCAGACCGGGTTGCTGACACCCGTGCCCGAGGGTTGTACCACGTCGCAGTTCAAGTGCGCTGATGGCGCTGGGTGCTGCGACGACGGGCAGGTTTGTACACAGGTTAGCGGAGAGGGATACTGCGCCGAAGCCAAGCCGACTGGGAGCGACGTTAGAATTGTTGACGACGATGAAGATGGAGGTGGAGGACTATCCGACGGTGCTAAAGCTGGAATTGGTGTCGGCGCAGTTGTAGGAGCGAGTATTATCATCGGCGGACTCACTTGGCTGTGTCTGGCTAAGCGGCGCCGACGCCGGGAGACCACAACCGGAGAATCGAGGACTGAAGGTGACGGCGAAGGTACCGGTACTGTGCGGGACGGCATGACCGACGTATCCGGAAGCCAGGCTCGGCACGGCTTGACGAGAGACTACTTCGGGCCCGATGCCGTGGCTGGACCGTATACGGACCCGGCCATCAGTCCAACGACGGCTACTTCGCCGGGCATGGACAGAGCCGTGCCGATACAGGCCCACGGGCCCGGCGATATCGCGGCGCCGGTCGAGATCGACTCGACGTTCTTATCACCAATGACCAGCCCGAGTGCCGGACATACACCCGGCTCAGAGACTATTGATGGACGCTTCGAGCTATACGGCAACGACGAGCCCATATCACCAGGACGTCCATTATCAATCGTCCCAACACCGCGGCAAACTCCAGAACCAGAGAACCCACCACGAAAGAGTCAAGATGCTGATGCGCAAGAGAAAAAAACTGAACCCTTCTAATATTTTTCATACTTATCAACGCCTAGCCAGACCATTCAGGCAAATATCAAGGTCATCCAAATCCTCCCTCGCAGTGCCAATCTTACAAAAGAAAGCAAAACAAATTAATGTGTACCGACTCTGTTGCTCAAAACTCCGCGCCAAGGTAAAGAAGAAAACACAAAAATGACCCATCCGAGTGCCGTCCAACGCCGTTATTGTGCTGGAATGAGGAGAATAAAGGAATAGGAAACATGTCCACTTGTGCCCGGAAAACGATCCTCCTGCCTGCGTTTAGCAGACGACGCCCCCAAAGGGAGCGCAGTTTCTGAGGTCTTTCACAAGCTCCTCGACACTGCTCAGATGTTGGCTGAGCAGCTCCTGCTTTTCCTCAGTTGTGAGATAAATGTCATCCGCATCGGAGCCAGATCGCTTGCGACGGGCCTCGTTGTTAAAGGCGCCCGCAAGCTTGCTAGGGCTCCGTTGAAGCATGCCTGGAACAGAATCGCGTTGGTCGGCGCGGGGGATGGAGGGCGACTCGGGCATGAGATAAAAGTAGAGGAACTCAACAAGCTTGAGCTTGACCTCGCGGGCCGTGGAGCGCGACTTGAAGAGAGAGGTGATAGTAAGAAGGCCATCAAGGCCCTCAAAGGTACGAGTGTTTCGGGGAGTGTCGAGGAGAGCGGTGACAAGGGTGAGAAGAGTCGCGCATTGGATAGCCGGGCAGTTGAAGGGCTCAAGGAGATCGAGGAGAAGCTATATACAAGATATGTTAGTTGATGTCCTCTTGTTGTTATGAAGACGATTCATATCACATACGTTCATATTCTGCTCCCGGGAGAAGAGCGACTTGCTGGGGGGATGCAACAGGAGAGTTCCCTGAATGAGATCAAGGGCATTGAGGATCAAAAGATCATTCTGTCCGTCGCTGCCCTTAGCCATGAGACGGTCGAGAGTGCCGATCAGGCGCATGGCAACATTCCACTCGAATCCCTCCTGCAGCTTGAAGAACTCCTGGAAAGCGGGATCCTGGGATAGCTCGGCGAGGTCCTTTTGTTCAGGCGACGCCTCTCCGTTGTTTTCGTGGTCACGGCTGCGGCGCGAGTTGTCGTTACGGGGATTCGAGAGGCAAATCTGGGCGAGCAGACCTTCAACCTGGCGCAGGCCCTTGCGGACCTTGGGGCCATCGTAGGACGACAAGTTGTCGAAGGCGAGAGACAGAAGCGACTCCATCATGTTTGTTTGTGTGATTGGCGAGAGAATGAATGTCGTGGGCGTGGAAACACCGGTATGGAAGAAAAGAACAGAGAAAAAACGCTGGAGATGGGGCAGATATTTTGTGGATGGATAACTGCTTTCTTTTTCTCAAGGCACGAGGAGGGATGGAAAATGGGACAAAACAAGGAATAACTAAACGAAGAGAAGGGAATTGGGTATCAAGCAGCGCTGAGAGTTGGCTCGAGCCCAAAGCAGCAGCAGAAAACCTAGAGAAGAAGAAGAAGAAGATCAAGAAAGTTGCATCCAGATGTGGTGTTGAGCTGAAGCTAAACAGCGCCGGGCCCTGGACTCAAGGTGGAGGCCATCTCCACGGCAACGGGGCCCTGACAGCGGATGAATTCCAGCACGAGGTCCAGGGGCCATGGCGGGGCTTCTGTCGCTGTGATCGTCACGAGAGGGGGCCGCTAGGGCACGTCAGCCAGTGGGAGAGCGACAGCAGGTGCTGTGAAGGCGCTGGACCTGTGATGGGCTTAGTGGGATCTCAAGGTGCAGCTGGCCGACAGGACGAATTCCAGATTGGACGGAGTATGGAAGCGGGATGGAAGCCTGAGGTGGTTGATTTGATCAGAGGTGGCCCCTTGCTGATTATCTCACAGCGAAAGCAGTTTTTTTTGCATGTGACAACTCAACTTGGCGACTTTTTATCTCTACTGTCCACATACCTAAGGAATGCAGTTTGAGAATATCTGCTCAACTACCCGCGACCGCCTTTGAATCACCCACGTCTCGTGACGGACGACATGATCCAGGTCCCAGCTTTGACGTGTCTAAACTCAGTTGGCGAAACATGGGCTTCGCAAGGGCTGATCTCACGGTGGGCTGAGGTGGTGTGGTTTTTTCGTCCCAACGGATCAAACTGTGAGATGAGCTACGACGATGGAGATTAGATAAAGGGACAACTGGCACTTTTCTTTTGGACAAGCTTGACCGATCTTGAACTCTGTTTCTCAAGGCCCTTTTCATACTCACGATAGGTCTCCCTATTGCGCACCCAATGAGGTAAGGAACCCATCACCCTGCTTCTTGGCGGTTTAAGGCGGACTGCTCGTCTATGTGACATTGCGCCCAGCTCTGACGATGCCCAGTCGGGGCTGGCTGGAACTGCTGGACCGATGGTTCCGTGAGACAAACGTCATTGTCCATCATCGGATACTTTCTCGGCGCGTGTCCTCTGAGCTTTGTCGCTGTCGCAACTGCATTCCAAGTCGGAACTGGTCCTTGTCTTGTCTCATCTCTTAAATAGAAGAAACGGTTGACATCCGCATCTCAGCAGATACCCATCCTCTCCCAACGTCTAGCCTCGCTCAATTGTCTCTCCGTAATAACCGCCATACCCCGGATTATCACAAGCTTTCTCACCCCCCCTCTCTCAAAAGGTACGCTACACCAACGTGACCTCTGGCCTGCAGGACTCTGTGACTGCTCCTGGGCGTCAAAAGACCTCTCCCCCACAATCTGGCTGGGCTGGGCTGCCACCTACCTACCTTACCCGCCTAGCCCGCTGTGCCGCTAGCTCCTTTGCATTAGCTCGTGACGAAAGGTCGTCTTTCTTGCGTAGGACGAACACGTACCCTCGTATGGAGCTTAGCTTAGGACAAGCCCTCTTCTTTTTCTTGGTCCTGCCCCTCAACCTTCTCGGTTGCATATGCGCGTATATATCTTAGGCTACCTGTGCTGCCTCGCGCACATGCCCGCCTCTATGCCTTTGCATCAGGCAGAACTGAACTTGGTTCGGGACGCTCAATGACGTCGACTCTGCTACAGGTCTCAGCGATTCGATCCGATATACCCTCTCGCGACACTTAAATAGAGCTGCCTAGACCAAGGCGCAGCCCACACGACAAACTCTCAACAAGACACAAGGCATCCGGCATCCATACGAGCTCGATATCTACCCAACGCTTATACCTCCCGCCTCGCCACTTTCCCTTCACCCCCGACTCAGCCTCACACACACCGTTGCACTCTTCAAACGCTGAACGCATGATCCCCACGGCCGATCCGAGCTTCTCTTCCGACTCCTGGGCTCTCCCCCCGTCGACCCTGCACATGCTGTCCCTGTCGCCCAGAGACATGGAGAAGATGCCTTCCAACAACAACAACCCCCCTCTCACCTCCCCCAACGCCATCCCCCCTCGCACCTCTAGCACCGGCGTCCCGACCTCGCTCAACTCGACTCCCACCAAATCCGTCCTCCGCCCCGTCGCAGAAGGAGACTGGCTCAGCCAGAAGCAGCGCTCCCCAAGATCGACCGTCCCGAACCCAGGCTTTGGCGTCATGATGCAGGCTCCGAACCCACCTCCTGACCCCGAGCGCTACGCCTACGAGGACCTCAACTTTACGGCCAAGCGATCCTGGACCGACGACAAGGAACAGGTTGTCCGCGGTCCTTACGACTATGTCATCAGCCACCCGGGCAAGGACTTTAGAGCACAGCTCATCAACGCCTTCAACGCCTGGCTAGACGTGCCCCAGGAGAGCCTCGAGGTCATCACGCGCGTCGTGGGCATGCTCCACGAGTCGTCGCTGCTCATCGACGACGTCCAGGACTCGTCGGAGCTGCGCCGCGGGTTCCCCGTGGCGCACAACATCTTTGGCGTCGCGCAGACCATCAACTCGGCAAACTACATCTACTTTGTCGCCCTGCAGGAGCTGCACCGCCTCAACAACCCGGACCTCATCACCGTCTTTTCCGAGGAGCTCGTAAACCTCCACCGGGGGCAGGGCATGGACCTGTTCTGGCGCGACACCCTCACCTGCCCCACTGAGGAGGACTACCTCGAGATGGTGGGCAACAAGACGGGCGGTCTATTTCGCCTTGGTATCAAGCTCATGGCCGCCGAGTCGTCGGTACCTACTGATTGTGTGCCCCTCGTCAACCTCATCGGACTCATCTTCCAGATCCGCGACGACTACATGAACCTGTCGTCCAAGGAGTACAGCCACAACAAGGGCATGTGCGAGGATCTCACCGAGGGAAAGTTTTCCTTCCCAGTTATCCACAGCATCCGCTCCAACCCGACAAACCTCCAGCTCGTCAACATCCTCAAGCAAAAGACGTCGGATATCCAGGTCAAGCGCTACGCTGTCGCTTACATGGAGTCCACCGGCAGCTTCGAGTACACCCGTAATGTTGTTGGAATTCTCATCGAGCGCGCCCGCAAGATGACCGAGGAAATTGACCAGGGCCGTGGGTACACAAAGGGCATCCAAAAGATCCTGGACAAGATGGTCATCCCCTAGGCCTCAGTCTTGACCCGTCGCGCTTCTTTCGAGTTTCTCAACACCCAACAACTTTCCTAGTCATAGTCAGGTTTAATGTCTTACGAAGCGGAGCGCATATAGAATGTTCTGGCCGGCGTCGGGAGGGATGTCTGATGAACGATTGATTGTACAGAGATCTATTATGGAGGGAGGAGTCTGAACGGCATGATACCAACCTGGGCTCGCTGATGGCGAGCAGCACCGGTCACTTGAAATTGTTGTAACAGTCAATGTTGGATTATCTCCTGGCTCATGGCGCTTTTCTGTCATGGAGCATATAGCTCAGATTCTGGAATATATTAACCATCAATGATTCATTTCATAAGTCTCCCTGTCCACGACCGTGACCCATTCACACCGCATCCCGAGTGGGAATGCTGCCCTTGTTATCCTGTCCGTCACCCCAGACCCGTCAACGCCACGCAGAAGCGAACTTAAATACGCAAGACTCCATTAATTTTACATGGAAGAACTGGCCATCTTAGACGGGTTGCACTGGCGCTGCCTTGCGTTTCACCAACCGCACCCATCGTCGCCGTCTCCAGTCCCCTCTCCTGCCAGTGCCGTCCTCACCCTCTTCCCAGCTCGGCTTGGCCGCAGCAGCCTTTTGCTTCCCTTTGTCATGAACTGGAGGATCTACCACCCCTGTTCTCTCATCCCGCTCATCGTAGATATCGTAAACCCAACGCTCGCCTTCCGTCTCTACTTCAACACCCGTGATGATGCGCTCCTCAACCCATTCGCGGCTCCAGAGGTCGAGAGCCCACTTCTTCTCACTCCACTCCCAAGCCTCCGGGGGCATGACATCCTCAAAGAACCGTGTGCCCCTGGGCCGCTCGCCGGCGATACGTGGTTGTGAGAGCGGATCGTAAGGAGATGGACAAAAGAGCCAGGGCTCCCACTCGCCGCTGCCACCAGCTATCTTGCGCTGCAACTCAAAGATCTCGACCTCACGAGTCTCAGGGCTCGAGTCGAGAATCACATCCTTAGCGATCCAGTCGTCAAGCCATGATCGAGCCTTGGCCTCCTGTGGCTGAAGGCGCTCGCGATGGGCGACAGCAAGAAGACGAGCAACATATGGATGGCCTACACCGATAACAGCCCAACCACCGAGGAGGAAAATGAACCTCCATGGGATCAACTGAGCTGCAATAGTCATGAAGATGCCACCCGCAAAGAGAAATAGAAAGAGGGCGGAACTGAGAGCCTCATCACTGAAGTTGGTCACCGGCACAAGAAACGCGACAACCTTGTCGTGCCCCTCGCTAAAGTCATCCATGCTGTTCTGCAGGTCGCGCATATTCCGGAAGAAGTCCTTGCTAAGTTCTTTCACGGGTTTAACAGTCGCCGCAGGTGCCAAGGGCGGTCCGCGGGGGGAGTACCCAACATTCTGCTCGCTCGACAATGTGCCTTTGGGAGGTGCCGGGTGACGTGCCAAGAACGCAGGGATAAAGACGCCGAGCAGCAGTATCGCAACAGGTAGAACACATAGGAGGTATGGGTCGAGGCAAACAAAGGTGTATACGGCGAGAAGAGAGAGTGTATGGGATGCGCGATGCCAGCAGAGGATGCGCTCGACTCGGGCCTGGAACTTGAAGACGACACCGATGCGAGCATTGAAGCGGCGGAAGTTGTAGGACATGGTGGTGATGTTGAAGTTGGGCCTCTCGGTCTGCGTAGGCGCATGGTCGTCGGCAGCAAAGGCAACGTCGTTGGGATCATCTTTGTCCGCTGGGATGACTTGCTGAAGGAGCCTGGAGGACACGATTAGCAAGCCATGGGAGAGCAAAAGCTAGAGCACAACAAACTTTTCAACCAAACGATCCTGCAGGCTGGCTTTCTGCCGAATAGCTGCAAGTCCGCCGCGCAAACCCGTCTTCTGGGGAGGCGCCGGAGTCGCCTCGGGCTCAACGGCCGGCTCCTCATCATGGCTGCCGTCACTGACACGGCGATGGCGCTCGGGGCTCTCCGGGGAGTCAAAGGCGCGCCCGGAGGCGATGATCTCGGTGGTGAAGTCGTCCATTGAAGGATGGGCTGAGCTAGAGCTCAAGACATGGTGCAACGTCGGAGTGTGGAGGTTTGAAGATGGGGTTCCCGCGTGGAGGTGTCACCATCACGGACGGGTGTGCATGTGACACTGGGCGCTGACATCACCAGACTGCCGGGAAAGTGTAGCTCCCAAAAGGAAAGGCATGTGTGCCGAGGGTCGCCAAAAGGTGAGAATTTGGCTTATTGCGGACATGGCCGGGTGTGAAATGCCTTTCAAGTTGAAATATGCAGCATCATGACAATAGTTAAGAATGAATGCGGAATAGTCATCAATATCATATGCTCTTGGTGTGTTGTTGTCTTCCTTTCTCAAGTCAAGTCATCACCTGGCCGTATGGGGACCGTTATTCAACACCCGCTGATCCTCACTTCAAAGCAACTCCAGCTTCTTGGTGATCATGGCTGCCCACCCTCCATGATTCAAAGTTTACAGTAGTGCCATGCGGGCCGTGGCGCCTCCAACTTGTGCTGCTCCTTGAGGAAAGAGTTTGGTTCATAGATTACCTCATTTGGTGACTTGGTCATGAGGCCGTGATGCGAGTTTGCTGGCCGAGGAATAGGGGCTATGTTGACGCCTGAATACGTGCTTGCGCTGACTGGCTTCTGCATGCAGGCTGTTCCAGTTGATTGTCTTACCTTCAAAGAGCATTTCTTAGCGAGCCCACATGAATCAAGCAATGACCTCTTCATTTCGGCACCTACTAGTTTTTGTCTATTGCAGGACCGAGGATTGAGACCTACATGGCCATATTTTGCTCGTCGCAGTTATCCATCTGTCAATCTCGTGTGCGGGCAGGATTCGGCAGCGAGATAAACACGGGCGAGCTTCACCACAATGCGGGCTATGAGGTAACATCAGAGGTAGATTGCCCTTGGCGACGGCCGGCCACAGATTCTAGATGCCAGATTGGCCATCTGGTCTCCTGCATCAACGAGATGCGTCCGGCTGCGGGGGTACTCGTCTGTTGGTCTGATGGATCATGGCCCTGGATGGATACCGCAGGCGGCGAAAAACAACAATACACGTCCAAACACAGCATCATCCTTGATGTTTGGCGGGCCAACAATGCAGACTGACAACACCAGTGATGGCACGCCGGCTCTATTGGACCGGGACTGATGGAAGTACCTTGGTCGAAAACAGAGAGCATCCGTTTGACCTTGCCGGTTGATGATGCCCGAACTGCCTGCCATGACATGGCATGGCATGGCTCAGGGTCCTTGAAATGTGAGACGCGCGACCGACACCCCCGTATTCGCCGCCGGATATCCTGGTCTAAGCGGCATCCTCGAAGAGGCTGTCCACCAAAAGGAGAGTTCCGACCCTGGTTTCGAAACGGGACATATCGAAACGGGCGGCGATTCGTTTCGGGACGCAAGCTACCTTTTAGCTCCAATGCCATTCTCCCTTTTGGCGTTGATGCGTCAACAGACAGGTGTTGACAGTAGCATCGCTCGCTCCTCTCGCCGCCGTCTCCACTGCGCGCAGGAGGACCCCTACCCAATATCACCGCTGTCGCCTGTCGCTATCGGCGTGGCTCAACTGGAGCCCGCTTGCTGTTGGACTGGACTGGACGCGTTGAGACAATGAGCGGCTGGCTGGGCTGGGCACGCACGGCTGGGCTGCGGGCATGGCATGGCTGGGGAGCCAGGAGCAGGAGGGAGCAGAAGACGGTAAGTAAAGGCAATTGTGGCCTTTGTCCGGATCGGGCCCGGGCATGGCATCCATCTGAATCGTGATCCAGGCATGTCTCATCTCCCCCAAGTGCGAGTTGGATCATGATTGACGTTCCTTTCATATCTGCATCGTGGATTCGAGGGAGACTAATAAAGTAAGGGGACGTTGCATTGTTTGGGGAAGGCACAGGTACCTCGGGCTGCGGGCAGCTGATGCAGCGACCGGCAGGTACCGACCATACCAAGGCAAGGAACCTGACCCTCTTCAACGAGCGCCCTGCTTTAGTTAGCAATGAATGAATGGAATAGCGGTAAAAGAGGAACTTAGCGGTATGGACCTTCACGTCTATCCGCAATTCAGGGACCAATCTCCTCGTCCCGGCGCCAATCAACTGGCGGTATCGGCGTTCCATGCCCCACAGGGTACCTTTCTAGAGGTGCCTTCCGCCATCGCAGCCTCTCAGGCGCCTTCCTTCCCATGCTTCCCTGCCATGGCGTCGCCCCCCGTGGACACCCCATGGCCCCCATGCCCCCTTCCGGAGCTGCCTGTGCCCGCCTGTGCCCGCCTCTGGCAGCGTGTGCCCAAGCCTGGAGCCCGCCGCAAGTCACTGGCTGCATCCATCAGGTCCATCCACCATTGGAAGGCAAGACCCAGTGCAGTGCAGAGGCCATCCATCCCTCTTTTCCGAAAAACAACGACTCCATCCTCGACCGACGCTCTTCTCATCCCCATCCCATCCATCTCACCATCCCCTTCCCGGGACACACCGTCCACAATCAAACATCTGTCGCCTGCCGTCCGCCTACCGCTGATTGCTCTCCTCTTTCCGTCGTTGTCTCTGTCGGCCCCGGAATGAGGTAGCCGTTCGAATGCGCTCAGCTCCCTGACCGGACTGAGTCTGTGCTAGCGACCGACCCCGTGAAATCCACCTCCGTCGTCGCATTGCCAGCCACGCCCCTCGACCGGACCCTATGAGCCGCGAGCACAAGGCACCTGCTGGGCCTCGACCAGCCAACTTTTCTCCAACTCGATTGTGAGCCTCTTGTTCTTCTTGTTGTCCCTTCTCCTCCATCCTCTCTTGCTTGGGCGGCCCTTCTCTGTCGTCGTTGCCCTGTGCACGCATCATCGTCGCCGCCGACCCTCGCCGCCTCCTTGCACATGGCAAAGCTGACCTGGATCCCTTTGTGACAGGGGCAAAACTCCTAGCCATCGGAATCGACCACCTCTTCCTACCGCGAATCCTGGCCTCGCCTTCGACGCTCCAATGCTCAGCGCAACCGCCTCCAACAACCATTCTCTCTTTTCTTTCGGTCGGGATGGGGAAACTAGTCAATTAAACGATCCCAACGCGTCGTTCGATTTCCTGCCCTCTGTGAGCTTTGACGACCTCCAGAGCAGCATCGAGTCCGCTTCGACCGAGTTCAAACTCACCCAATTTCCTTCTCCCACCGGCGAGGGGAGCATTCTCGAAGCCCGTGGCTTAGATGACAGCAATATGTCTTCCAAGCCCCAAGCAGCCCCGTCTCCCGCTCGCCCCTCGAATCAGTCCGGTACACGTCCCGCTCGATCAGGCTCGCTCCTGCGCAGACCTAGCAACTCGAACAGACAGCCTGCTCATGGATCCAATAACATCTCTGCTTCAGGGGCCGATCATGCCAACGGTCCAACAGCCCGCGCTCGCCGACAGAGCCAATACCCTCCCGTATCCAGCTCTGTTGCTTCCAAGCCCCCTCGAAAGTCGATAGGACCGGGCATCATTGGCGATTCGGATTTCGGCCCTCGAACTGCCCAGAAGAGGCGGCCCAGCCTCTTATCTGACGGGGCATCCACTGGCTCGGCTAGAGCCTCCTTGGATGGTAACTCATCATGGCTTGATAGCGCGAGAGGCTTCCCGAGCTCGAGGGCTGCCAAGTCCAAGTCGGTGCAACCTCCACCGCGACCAAGCCATGGAAACCTCAGCTTCGGTAACACTCTCACCCCAGAGCAGAACCGGCACTCCACGCTCACCCCGCGGTCGCCGCGCGTCGGAGGTCGTCTTAGTACTCCATCCTCAAGCAGCAAGCGAGTCTCGATGATGCCCGGTGCCCACCATTCCTCGCACGCCACTGGTCTCGGTGCAAGGACTATCAGTCCTACTGATACTCGGAGGATGAAGCGCCTTTCAATCATGCCGCAGTCCCAGAGCCTAAATCAGGTCTCCAACCCGCCGCCGCCACCCCCAGTGTCGATGAACAACCAAGTTGAGAACCGGGCCGAGTCCAAATCGCCCTCGATGATTCCAAGGAAGGCTTCTGCAACCCCATCCTCATCAAGGACCACGCCGGATCTCAACCGCAAGTCTTATAGCTCTGGTCTCTCAGCCGCATCTGCCTTTAGCTTCAACACGGCGAGGACATCGACTGGATCCATGCATCGCATGTCGGGATCCTCATCCACATCACGACTACCCGCTCCGAAACATACAACTGTTCACAACCCCATGCCCGCGGACGACGAAGAAGATGTCCCTCCTGTTCCCGCTATTCCCAAAGCGTACGAGTCTCCAAAAGACTCGCCAGCCGACACTTATTTCATGGAAAAGAAAAAGACGGCTTTGAGCAACTTGGACGCAATGAGCATGAACGCTAACTCAACTGGGACCATTTCCATGCCTGTGTTCCCTGAACCGACTAAGGTTCAAAGAAGGCCGAGCGCCCGTAAAAGTGCATATGTACCACACGTCGCGGCCGAAGGAGACAACAAAGCTACTCCGCCGAACAAGAGACATTTGCAGCCTTTGCGACTGCCACCTATTAGCTTGGGGCCGTTGAGCACTCCAACTGCTAACAAGATAGCAGCGTTGCAGGATCACAGCAGCGTCGAGAGGAGCTTGAGTCCTCCGCCATCACGGCAATTACCAAAAACACCAACGACCCCAATGACAGCGTCCAAGAGTTCCTTCTTCTCCAAGAGTCGTCATGGTGACACCCCCGAACTCCCTTCATTGAGGAGCAGCAGCTCAGTCCATCAAACGCATCTCACACCTACACCTCCTGACGCCAGCTCCACGGACTCATCCCTTGCCTTCAAGGAGATTGATCACAAGCAAAGCATGTCACCATTCCTGTCCTCCTCTCTGCCCAAGGGAGGTCCCGAGCACAACTTCTTGAAAAGATCCAAGACAGGCGCCGATTTCACCACACTTGACGACCATCTTTTCCAAGATCGAGTCCCCCCTAAACCCGCGGGCCCGCGGGCGCCCAAGACGGAGCAGTTCGTCCCCAAGTCTCCTCCACCGGAACCGGTCTCAGAGGAACCTCAAACCCCATCATCGATGAGCTCCATTCGACGAAAACTCAGTATTTCCTGGAAGCGAAACAACTCGAAGAGCAACATCAATGCGCCTGCCGACGTTATCGAAAAGGCCAATGGCAAGCATCCAGAAGAGGCTATGCCTCCCCCCAGAATTCCTATTTCGGCTACCCTCAACAACCTATCCAACATGAAACAGGCCAGCCCAAGCCCCACTATCAAGCAATCTTCCAGCGGCTATCTGGAGTCGAGGAGGCGTAAGAGCTCGGGTGGAAGCCTCAATGCCTTCATGTCCCACGACAAGACCAAGAGCGAGTCCTGGGGAACGAAGAAGCCTGTCGTTGATCCCTCGACCATGCCTGTGGGCCGAAACACCTCGGTCATGCAGAAGATTCTCCGACCTCGAACTTCGTCGGCAACAGTAAAGGGCGTGGATTCATGGACTGCCGAACTCGACAAGGATGACTTGTCGGCCGAAGAGGAGATGGCCAAGCTGGGCTCTCGGCGTAAGGAGACGGAGGTTGCTGCACGAACGCTGGACGCACTCCGGAAGCGTGCAACGCCAAAGGAGCGCGTTGGCTCACACGAGGCAATCCGCATCGCCATGCTCAATATTTACGAACGAGGAGAGATTGTCGACTACAACGATGTCTATTTCTGTGGAACACAGAATGCCCACAAAGTTGTCGGAGATCTTCAGTCGGATGCGCCTAACTTTGGCTACGACGATGAGCGCGGCGACTACACAATTGTTCCTGGAGACCACCTTGCATACCGGTATGAAATCATTGATGTTCTTGGAAAGGGAAGTTTCGGGCAAGTTGTTCGGTGCATCGACCACAAGACGGGCGGCCTTGTTGCCATCAAGATTATTAGGAACAAGAAGAGGTTCCACCAGCAAGCTCTTGTCGAAGTCAATATTCTTCAGAAGCTCCGCGAATGGGTAAGTTGACTCCCTTCTATCGCCATCTCAAATTTTAGTTCAATGCTAACTCATGGCAGGATCCCAAGAACAAGCACAGCATGGTCAACTTCACCCAAAGTTTCTATTTCCGTGGACATCTTTGTATCTCGACTGAGCTGCTCGACATGAACCTCTACGAGCTTATCAAGGCGCATGCTTTCCGTGGTTTCTCAATCAGGATCATCCGACGCTTCACCAAGCAAATTCTCAGCTCTCTCAACCTCCTCAAGCAGCACAAGGTCATCCATTGCGATTTGAAGCCTGAAAACATTCTTTTACGACATCCCCTTCATTCCGAGATCAAGGTTATCGATTTTGGTTCTAGTTGTTTCGAAAACGAGAAGGTGTACACCTACATCCAGTCGAGATTCTATCGTTCACCTGAAGTCATCCTCGGTATGACTTACGGTATGCCCATCGACATGTGGAGTGTTGGCTGCATTCTGGCAGAGCTTTACACTGGAGTGCCCATCTTCCCTGGAGAGAATGAGCAAGAGCAGCTGGCATGCATCATGGAGGTGTTTGGACCTCCGGAAAAGCATCTAATTGAGAAGAGCACCCGGAAGAAGCTCTTCTTTGACTCGATGGGCAAGCCTCGTCTGACCGTCTCGTCCAAGGGCCGCAGGCGCCGACCTTCTTCCAAGACATTACAACAGGTGCTCAAGTGTGACGACGAAGTCTTTCTGGACTTCCTGGCGCGTTGTCTCCGATGGGACCCTGAACGGCGACTGAGACCCGAGGACGCTATCCGGCATGAGTTCATCACTGGGCGTAAGATGCCCGTGCCTCGAATGCCGACTCGCGAAACGTCGCCAATGAAGCGACACAACACCATCTCCGTTCCACGACCTCTTCCGGAGCCCCCTGGTGCGGGTGTCAAGCCTGCTGGGTCCCTACGAACTGGAGTCAGCCCTCACAAGCCTGTCTCCGGCGGCCCACGCAGAGCATCGGGGACTACGGGACCTATCAGCGCTGTGCCTACAAAGAGGACCAGTGCCGGTACAGCTGGGTTTGCCCAAACCTCAAGCGGCTTGCCTCGAGCCGCGGGCAGGAGCGTTAGTGCCAAGCAGGACCTGGCCGCAGCTGGCGCAACGGCAGCTATGAGTCGACGAGCTTAGTCCCGTTGCCGGGGATGTCTATTCATGATGATTGGAGTTCTGGTACTGTCGAGCATTTTGATTTGATCCTTGTGCGTACTTGGGTAATCGATACATTCCACCGGAACACAGCCTAAATCGGCACAACGACTTTGCCATAACCTGGCGACAACTGCGTGGATTTCACGACAATGACATGGGGGCTGCGAGGGGCCAGGAGGAGGAAGGGGGCGATCAGCGACATGGGGGGCATTTCTTATTTTCTCTCTCGACTATTCATTTCGACAACATATCGCCTAGCGTACATGATGACTGACGACATCTCACCCTGTGGGTGCCTTGCGGCTGATACTCAGGAGGCAATACCGTGGTGCAATGCGGCAAGGCCAAGTGAGTCAAGGCCTTGGAACTGGGGCTACAACTCTGTGAAAAGGGTGTATATTACAAGATTTTGAGGGTGGTTTCAATTCGATAGATGTTGACGTGGGGGATAGGGCTATAGAAACTAGTTAGGGGTCGACAAGAAGGAAGGAGTGATGTCACCCAGACAATCAATGAATGGTCAGGACCAGCGTGCCGTGTAGGCATCAAGACAGCTTTACACGTAATGGAATATTCGAGACCAGAGGCATCCATACTTGCCCATCACCGTTGTGACTGAGGCCTCCACACGTCATGACGACGGCCGTTGAGTGACGAAGCGTTGGGAATCAGGGGAGGGCAGTGTGGGAGGTGAGACGCTTATTCGATGGTCAAAAGTGCTAGGAGCAAAGGTGCTTCGAAGAATGGAACAGTTTCGAGGAATCGCCGCCGAACCTGCATATCAGCCTCGCCCGTCTTGTCACGCCCGAACGGTTCACGGACCACCGCAGAAGGGAAGGGGAGGGAATCGCGAATGGGGCTGCGGGAGCGGCAAAAGGGTGAAGGAAGAGACGCGAGGTCTGCCTGGCGGCGGCAAGTCTGGTTTGGGGGAGACTAAGGGGCGCGCGCGGTTGCTAACTGCAAGCGGATGTATCTTTCAAGGGCGTTGAGGAAGGGCGGAAAGGGAGGGAGAGGTTGCGTGTGGAGCCTCAACGACGATGAGCAACAGCCGCGGCGTCAAAGGAGCCCAGACGCCTGCCGCCCTTGTCCCTGAGTTTCAACCACCAAGCCCGTTGGTAAGGGAGATGGCAGACCAAGGACTGTCATTGGCAAACAAGCGAACAAGAGGCTTGCCCGGTCGCAAGGTTAAAACCGGGTCCGGCCGAGTATTGAGTCTGACGGCTTGTGTACGTACGCACGCACGTATGATGAAGCATCTCGCTTCCCGAGAGACAATGACTCCCCAAGGCAGATCTGCCTGCTGACGGAGTCGTGGATCACTGGTACGCCTAACGGCCGGGGCCACAGAGTTGCAGCGAGCGCCTAATCCTCATTGACCGAGAGCTACTGCAACAACACGGATGAGGAAAAGAATGGGAATTGGGAAGCCGTCTTGAGATGATGCGGCCGGGGGGGAACAATGTAAGTCGTCGAGATTCTCGGAGTCGCCGGCGGAGACGAATAACGGGGCAAGCCACGGCGGGAGGCGCAGCCGGCGGAGGACCGTGGCGCGGGCGGCCGGTGATTGGCCTAATCCGATCAACAAGGCATCGGCCCCACTCCCCCGCAGATAGGCCTTGTCTTCTTGGGCGAGGCTGTAGGCTTGTAATCGGCCTGTGGAACAAGCGTGTGAGGTCATTGAACAGAGATTCAACCCTCCATGACGATGGTCATACTGTAGACTGTCTGTCTGTCAGTCAAGGGCGCGAGTTTGCACAGACTCGGCCGTGGTGGTGGGCATCCCCATGACGGTGGTGACGATGCTGATGGTGTTTGTTAACTTGGGTGACCACGGGATTGCTGCGCAAAAGATCACGGGGTTACCGTCTCTCACGTTCCTAACTCTCCCTGCATCCAATTCCCTTAGGCAGAGATAGGCAGAGTCATCAGCGAATGCGACAAGCCAAACACCAACTGCCCCTCCATCTTTCTTGTCTGTGCTCACGTCCTGTCTGTCTCGGCCTCTCAAAGGTGGTTGTTCAGATGGAGCGCTCGGCCGACCAGTTGCTGACTGGGTTAGTCTCCTTCATTGCCTGCATGCACATCTTTCGTTTCCCGGCGGTTTCTGATGCCTGATTAGACATGACTCTTTGTGCTCACACTACCAGCCTGCACAACCTGTACCTTTCTTTAGAAACCGTTCATGCCTGACCCTGGGGTCGGCCGAAAGTCAGAACTGCAGGCCCTGTCAGAAATGCGGATCCTTACCACCATCTCTCGCCCAGGAGAAACGGCAGACTGAAATTGGGCATCTGAGACAAGGCCCTCCTGAATTAGGATCGATTGGCTTCTCTCCTTTTCAAGGGTGTCTGCTGGGTGAGACATGTGAACGGCAACGGACCGCAGTTGGTGTGGGTACAGTGATAGAATTACATGGTGTTGAAGTTAATAATCGGACTTTGACAACTTGCAGCAAAAGATCCGCCAGGGGCCGAGGCTTGTGTAACCGACGTCGACTCTTGTTCTGAAGAGTTGTGCCCGCTGATACTTGGGAAATTCCGTGCAGAACAACATTGATGCTTGTCAGAGTCGTTTCCTCGGTCCTGTATCCCGATGCATCCTCTTACACAGTTCCCAACCCACGGGAGGCCTTGTCAGCAATTTGGTTACTCAGAGCCCACGTGAGGCGGGCGAGTGTGCAGATGTCGTCCCAAGATAGTCGAAGCGCCAGGCAACCCTGAACCTCTGGCCCAATCGGAGCGTCGTCGTCAACCAGATATGAGGCAGGGGTTGGGAAAACTGCCGGAACATGTCAGCATTCCCTTTAAGGTAGATGTACAGAAGACTGTGCGAAAGGTACAAGAAATACTGGTGTCTGCTAAGTCGCCAATGCAAGGCTAGGTGGGCTGCCTCCACATTTGACAAGCAACGGGTGGCTGGTGTGGGCATGACTGACGGTGCTGACTGGCCAACATCTACGTACTGCGCGGCACAGTACAGTACATGCCCGATAGTCTTTATCCCAAGAGGTGGTGTGATGCATGTCAGTTGCACCGAACGCTGCGAGCCAGGCCTGATTGATGGGCCACCCAGTTTCCGGCGTTCTGGTGAAGGAGGGGAGCCACGGGCGATCTGGATCATCAAACGCAACCATGATAACCCCCGAAAAGGATCGATAAGGATTTCAAGCGAGGGTTGTCGAGTACACCATTCATCGACTTGTCCACAGCCCTTGCGCTTGAAAACAGTCAACTGTCTGTAGCCATGTCGAGACATGCATATCAGCTTTTAAAACATACATCGTGTGAATTACCATGAAGGGTATGTAAGTGGTCATTATACGTACTGTATGAACGCCTTTTCCAGGCACCGTAGCTTCGGCTGGCACCAGTAAGAGCCAACGACAAGAAGCAAGCAAGTGGGCAAGCATTGCCAAGGTCGGGGGTTGACTGCGGACACAGCCCTATGGGAGACAGGGATCCCTCTGCTGTGGCTGTCAGCAAGAGAATTGGGGATAAGAGTGTGGCACCCTATTCCAGACACTTCCAGGTATTGCCAGAGTAAGAGAAGTGACTTGCTTGTATGCGAAGCGCGGGATATGCAACGATGCTGCATCCCCGTTTTCGAAAGGGGCATCCGGGTTGCGAATGGACGGCACCCGAAATATCGATGTGATAATAGCGCCGAGAAGACCTGCAAGGCAAAGTCAGCTCGATTCACTACCACAATAGACTGCCTGCAATTCTGTACCCCTTAATGCAGCCCTGCCGGTATGGATCGATACGGGAGAGATGATGAGCCAATCACGATACAGAGGAGGTGAATTAATAGAAGTTGCAGATGCACGACGTTAGGATGCCTGGAAGCAACAGCAAGTCGTCAATCCGGAATCCCTGAATCCCTCCTGCACCGTTGACATGGCTCCCGGATCCAGACCCATGAAGACTGGGCGGCCAGTCGGCAGCCAAGATCCCCTGCCCGCGGACCGTGGAGTTGGGCTCGTGGCGTCTCTTTCTGCAACACCACTGCACCAGAAACGAAACAGGAAACGAGACACCAGGTCGGGATCGAGGAGCCAGACGGACCCGACTGATGGAGAGAAGAGAACCGCTAGGGTCAGGGCGATGGGCGCAGCATGCCCCCGACACCCACTACCACCACCAACAAGTGCCGACTAACAGGGATCAGTGCTGAAGAGTCGCTAACCCAGCGTCCGCAGTCTCTGATTGGCGCGCTGGTCAAAGTCTCTGGCACATCGTCGGTCAGCCGCCGGGGACGTTTTCTTTGTTCGGAAGCGGCAGAAGAAGGAGCGTGTATCACGGACGTGGTCGGTCGCCGGAGACGACGGAGGAATGCTGCAGAAGGGACGAGGTTGCGTTGCCTCTTCTGGCTCTGCAGAAAGGCATCCATCCATAGGCATCAATGGCCAGTTTGTGTGGCTGGGGGGTCTTTTCAGTTGTCGCAAGCAAGCATGGAGCCAAGGTAAAATGGTTCCGTCCTGTCAACTCCTTGTCGCACAACAAACAAGACTCATCAAAGCAAAGCCTTGCTGCCCGCTTGTGGGTGTGATGGAGAGGTGAAACCAGAGTTATCAGTGGAAGCTGCGGATATCTCTGCCTGGCCTGCCTGGGGCACGTGTGATCTCGTGAAGGAAGTTGCAGGCCAAAGCCACCGGGCGAACCATTGCCTTTTAGTGAATGACTAACTCGGGCTCCAAAGTCCCAAAGTTCTGACGCAATTGCACCCTCTTTTCTGCACCTACGCGGGATGCTATGCGACGGATGGAAGCGAAGCGACCTTTGTTCTTGTTACAACTTCTTTTTCTCCTTCGTCATCGCCTTGCGCGTAAGGTAGGTTGCTTTGAGCCTTGAGCTTCCTCAGTACAGGCGCGGCTCATTACGTATGCGCGCGCAGGGCATAATCCGTAGCTTCCGCGCACCGCAACTGCTCTCTCCGAGCAATTCATCCTGCCGCGCCAATTCAATCTTGACGGCGGCTCGTCAATCGCGACAATGACACGGTCGCCATCACAAGCTTCGTCCGAGACCGTCTAGAAACTTGGCGCCTCGGCCGACCGTGGAGAGATTGGTACTGTGCAGTGCCGTACATAGCTACAGTAGCGCAGCAGCAGCAACACAGTCCGGCCGGCGTGGTTGCAAGTCCGTCATCAGGGCCCCTGGCCGCTCCGTCAGCTCTTTCTGCAGCTCAACTCTGCCACAGGCCAATGGTGACTCCTCACGCCGAGGATATCTGGAACCACTTCTCACTTGTTCTTGGCAGCTTGTTCCCTGTACCCCTGCACCCCGGTACGGGTACCCAGGCTACACCTCATCCACACCGTGCTGCGCCTTACAAGCCAGCCCGTGCTCGCTCATACCTACCTCAGAAGCGTTCCGGGACGGACAAGCAGGACTCTCTAGGATCCCAGGACAGATCATGGCACAGGGCGCTCGACACACATGGCCCAAATAGTCAAAGGGTCAAAGCCTCCAAAGCCTCCCCATCCGAATGAATGGACCCCCCACCCCCTGTCATTCTTTCCAATGGCCAAGCCCAAGCCCAAGGCATCTTTTGCTAAGGACCTTTGGCTCTGTGGGTCTTGGTCTTCCCCACGCCTACGAGGAGCCTATGTCACCTGTCATGACAGTCAGACACCAGTTGCGGCTATCTCTCTCTCGTGCATTCTCACTGGCGTCTCTGGCGTCACTGGTGCCTTGATGCCAGTCCGGGGGGTTTCTTTCATGCCCTCCGCCCTACGTAGGGGCGTGTCGGTATCATGGTCCTACTGTCCTCCAGGCTACAAGCAAGGCCTATAAGGTTGCGATGCCTCGAGACGCTAATAGCTTCTATCCTCACTCATCATCTATCCTTTTATTCACAGCATTCATAAAGCAAGCCATTCTCCTTCACTATCTTGTCCTGAGGTCTCCATCCTTCTCTTCCATCCTCTCCTCCAACCTACCTACCTCACTTCACGCATCACCACAAACCAACCGCCTTACTTCATCTGCCTGGCTTTGACGACTTGAACCAACACACTCCGGAGCAAACACCTCGAAACAACCACTTGAACGTCTCCTTCACCTCCAATCTCCGTTCTTCTCCACTTGACCCGACGCCAGGCCAACATCCAGGCCGAAGATCATCATCATGTGTTATCAACTAGTTGAGCTCTACTCGGCCTGCCGATGCCTCTACTACCAGCACGCCATTGACCGTTGTGCATCATACGGCCGTCCTGGTCATCCCATTGAGCAGCGAACAATATTTGTTGGCTACGCTTGCAGCGCACACGCGGGACACGCTGCCCAGTATGCATCACCGTGCAGCCATGCCTACTCAGACTCTGGCTACTACAGTGGCTATTCTCAATGAACAGTCTTGTCTTTGGTAACTGGATGCCAAGCATGGCACTCCCCGCGGCTCATCCGGTTTGAGTTTGACGATTGGGTTTGCTACATCTGCTCGTTCAACCCGTCGCAACTCTCCTCCTTACTTGCTGGAACCCGCCGTTAAGTCGTTGACTTTTGGGCTTCGATTTATCGGCATATGAGCGCTCCGCACGCTTCTCGACCTCATACTTAATTCCTTTCTCCACCGGCGACTCCTCTTGCCGTCCTCTCTCGCCATAAGGCTTGCAACGACGTTACCGAAGACATGGCAACGAGCCTACGACATTGATACGATTACAATCACGACCAAACGCCTCTCCTCGACCATGAAGCAAACGGATTCAGCCTTGACTTTTTGTGGCGCTGTATCCTCCTCTCACATTACGGCCTTCTCCTCGCATGACACGATTCTCCTCTTTTCCGGCTGGTTGCATTGGGCCTTTGTCGACGGTCTCAAATCTCTCTTCTCATACTTTACAGGGCTTTCCTTTTACTTTCTTCTGCACAGCGATGGGTTGATTTTGGGGCTCTTTTTTCTCGCTTGGCTGGAAACAAGTCATGGAATGACGACGCAAAACATGGACATTGGTTATATTCTTGATCAGCATATGCTGAAGGCCTCGCGGCCCTTTTGGATGGTTGGATTTTTCTTCTTGAGCGCTGGACTTAGCGATGCCACTGGAATTGGCTTCCGGCTGCTCGACCACTTCTGCTGGTCCTTTCTTCTTTTCACTTCTTGGACACCCTTTTTGAGACTGGGTGATCCGTTCTTCTAGGGTTATTGGATTATATCTTGGGCGTTTTGCATTTCGAACTGGCAGGGTCTGGCCAGGGTTCTTGTTTGCAAAAGACGGAGACGATGTTTGGCTGGCTAGATGTTGTTTCTTTCTTTGGCAGGGAAGTCTCCTTGTTACCCCCATTTGTACTCTTTCTTGGGCTTTGTCTCCTTCGCCGGCATTTTCCGGTTTGATTCTCCAGAGTCTCATACATTATCACGATGTTGTACTATCAATTCAGATGGACTGCGCAGGCTGCAGTCCCCTTGTCACGGACAAGGACATTCACAAACGACAGCAGGGATTGGGGCGCTGGTGTTCCCAAAATGGATCCTATAGAAACATGAAATTTATCCTGTCAACCTCTCATCTATTTACTTGCTTCTTGGCGTGAATTCATTAAATTAAGCCGGGATTGATTGGGCAGGGCATAACAATCGGCCGAGTCCAGACAGAGGTGAAACTCATGCTCGTGACTCGGGATTGTCGGTCAAAGTGGGTCAAGCACAGTCACATCAAGTCTTCTCCACCAGCCTGCCACCGAGTTTCGCAGGCCTCGGTCTCGTGGCCGAGTTTAACGCAAGTGGGCTTGTTGTCCGGCAAGGGAGATCATGGCGGATCTATTCGAGTTACGCAGGAATGGACCCCAATAGCCGCAGAGTTAGGCTGAAGCTGAAATCCAACTTCTGGTGTACGGCATCGCAAGAGGAGGCCTCTTTCAAGCGCCCGATTGCTATTTCTGAGTTCATGGTCGGACTGACAAGGCAGACAAGCCTAAAAACAAAATCACCCACATCAATAGTCACAGCCTTGCAGCAGAAGAGGCTTCGGCAGAGGCGTCGAGGCCCATCGTTTCTGGTGCGACAGAGCGCACGCTCATTCATGGATGGGTTCGAACTTGGCTTGAGCCCTGAAATGGACGGCTTCTATTAATAGGCTGCGCCCCAAAGTGAGTTACCTGATCGGGCGACGCGGGATGGATGTGTTCGCCGAACGGAACCAGTCTGGCGGAGCCTGGGATGACACTAGACGAGCTAGCGAGAGACAACCTTGACGCAGACGCAGGGAGGTCTGGAGGCTGGTATGATTTGCGGGCGGTGCTGTTTTAGGCGCGTTGCGCGGGGGGGCAGATTAGGCGCACTGGCGCGGTGCACAAGGAGGATGGGATGGATGGATGGAATGGATGGCTGGGGTGTGAGACGATCGGACGGGTTTCGGAGCGGGCAAGGATGTTTGGGGTTTTGGGGATTGGGTGTTGCAGCCTTGGGAAACATGGAGGGGTGTGCTTGGAGATGGATGGCGAAGACAAGCCTCGGGACCTTGTTTTTAGCCCCCTTGTCAGTGGTACAGTACCTACATTACACCATAAGGCGATGCCATGCCATGTCATGCCAGAGACGGATGCGATGCGGCTCATCACCCATGTCTCGGGTAACGGTGATGATCAGGAGCAACAACAACATCTCACAGCAGGGTGGCGGATCCGAGATACATGATGTGGTGATCTTGAAGCAATCCATCCGCGGCAGCGACGTGTTTGCCGAATGCCATTGGATATTTTCAATGCCCCCCTACTCGGAGATATCGACAGAATAGGGTCGGTCACTGCTTGCCTAAGCACGGGGAACCTTTTTCGCCTGCATGCATGCAGGTCTAGCCTCGGTGTTGAAGATCGGCCTGCAGGGCGGACGTTGAGCCAAGAGGGAGAAGAAAAAAAAAGAAGAAGGATGATGTGAGAACAAGGTGAAGGAGGGTTCCAAGGTGAGCGAAGCCGTGTCTCGGCACCTGCACCGAGCCAATGTCAGAACGGCGGGGCCTGTTGCTGACGGGTGGCGACTCCGGGAATCCCAAACCAAGGCGGCGCCGTTCGGGCGGGTTTCTTTGAAGAGAAGAGCCGGGGTATGACGTTAAGTGGGGAGCTCAAGGCGTTTTTTCGTGAAGTGGGAGAGACAGACGCTTTCATGGACAAGGGCGCTTCTTGCGCTTAGGTTCCAACCCAAGGTCATGGGATGATATCACTTAGACGGGGTAACATCGTCGCGAAAATGCGACCGAGCACCCAAGTCATGCGAGACATGCTGATCAATTCGTCTCGACTCATGATCACAGTTACAGTGGTATACAGTAGTCCGTAGGAAGCACTAGTGAAAGTGTAAATTCGTGATAGTCATCCTTGGTGTTTTCTTCTCTTGATGCCTAGTTCTTGCCTGCTGGAGGGTTGGAAGCACTTTCCCGCAGCAACAACATAGGCCGTCATTCGTGAGAACAACATACGAGGCAGTAGGTAGGCAGTAGGCACGTACTCAGGTAGGCAGGCGGCTACGAAGAAAATGTGCTCGTGTCAATTGCGCCTGCCATTTCTCAAGCAACAGGGTAATCAACCCCATCATTGCTCCAAACGATGCATCCAACCCTCTCCATCATTGTTCATCAACCAACCCCTTCCCTTTTCCTCTTCCCCCACTCTTCACCATCCGCTTCCTAATTCACCTTCTCTACCACTCGATGCAATATCCATAATCCGATATCATGATCTTGGTCGCACATGAAACTCTCTCTGGAACCCCTCATGTCCAGTGGTCGAATATCCCAGCAACTGACTTCGCCAACTGACGTCCCCCAATAATCGTTAATACTGTCTTCAAGCACCCGCTTTGCCAAAGCATTAGTCGGCCGATGTCCTCAGAGCTAGCAATACCATCGCATCTCCGCCAGACAGACAGTCCTGTTACCGTGATACACATCTCACCACCGTCTGTTTCACCAACACCAGGCACGCCGAAATCTGCCATGTTTTCCACGTTCTTTAGTTACACCGAAGCTCAGCTGCCCAAGGGGCAACTTGAGATGGAGACTGGTGACTTTGACCATACTCCTGCCCCGAGTGGGCGCTCATCATTGGAGCTACCGAGGGACGGTATGGACCTGCCGAGGCACTATGTCGACAACCAAAAGTACTTCGATGAGCCGAGGCAAATTCAAGGCTCGGGCTTCCGGCACCACCTTCTCAAAACCTCCGCGAGCGTTCCCATGATTGTCGAAAAAGACTGTCCAGCCCCTCCGGTGCTGAGTCCAGTCTCTGAGCCCGAAGAGATGACTTTTAAACCCAGCAATCTGGCGGCGGAGCACGAGAAACAAACCTCCTTTTCGGCCGAAGGATTCGCCTCCGCGCCCGGCACTCCATCTCCATTCATGCTACCGCATGATGGGCAATCGTTGCTTTCAATTCCAGCCACGGATTCGATTCGCTTAGAATCCTTAACTCAACCTGAAAGTCCCGATGCTTCGATGCATTCTCAGGAATGTGATGATGCAGCAGACTCCTACGGTGCTGAAGAAGTAGGCCAAGATGAAATACAAATTTGGCCCTTCCTAGACAACGGTTCGTTCAAGTCTTCCGAGATCCATCTAGGAGGCGACTAGAAGTCCCAAAGTCTTCGAAGCGGCGATCCCAACGAAAGAAACAAAGAGAGGACGATCCCTCATATTGGAGGACAGCAACTTTGTGTGAAAGGGCACCCTGACTTCAACTACTGGCCACTAGATTACGGGAAACATTTTGGAGACCACCCAGACCTGCAATATCGTGGGACAAGCAAGGTTTGCGCTTTTGACCCAAGCCTGGAGCATACAGAAACCCGATCTGAATACCGAAATGACACTTCCTCTCGAGATCCGAGCGAATGCAGTCAAACACGCAAGCCGCGCACGTCAATGAATTCGTCCAAGGGTGCGCGCAGTGAGGTTCAGTTTGAGATCGGAACAAAACCTCCTTGCCAGGCTTCGCATGTCAAGTCTCGAGCCAGCTCTACAAATTCGTCAAGCCGGCGCAGATCACTGGGATCCATACTGGACTTCAAACGGACTACCCAGTGGCTCAAGAATTTGAATAGCTCGTCTTCGAAATATAGTCCGAAGTTCACAGATATCCCAACCCGAAGGAGATCATCCAAAGTATCATTTGTCGACCATCGACGCCCTTCTGAGCCGGTCCTTCCAAGCAACATAGCTACTCGTAGGCTATCGGGAAAGTCCAGTCTATCCGGAAGATCAGAACCTCGAGTAGACAGTCTCATGTTCAAACGCGCTATCAGCGACCTTGAAAGAC
Organism: Fusarium keratoplasticum; assembly: GCF_025433545.1. Classification (NCBI taxonomy): domain Eukaryota; kingdom Fungi; phylum Ascomycota; class Sordariomycetes; order Hypocreales; family Nectriaceae; genus Fusarium; species Fusarium keratoplasticum. Next base: position 2,845,488 of record NC_070533.1, read on the forward strand.
TCCTTGGTGAAGCTCTTTCGCTTGCTTCGCAAGTTGCTGACCAGTCTGAGGCTGCAGTCAATACTGATGAGGATCGGCTGCACTCCCTCTCGAACGAACCTCGTCGGTCGAGTTCTTTAAGTGAACAGTCGATGCATAGCGCTCAAGAAAGTGCCAACTTGTCTATTGCCGACATGGACGATGCCCCTTGCCCGAGAAGGCCTGGATACAAACATGCAGCGTCCTATACATACTCTTCCAAGCGCCCTCGATTAGGTGACATTGTGAAAAGCTACTCCGGAGCGTACCAGAACATTAGAACCAGGATGTTGGGTGATCGGCCGCCCCCTGTTGAGATTTTGGAGTTGTCGGCAGAAAATAGTCCAAGTCGACGATCCAGCAGGCTCTTTGAGGCTGAACAAAGCCAGGAAGGAGCCGTTACAGAAGGGAATATCACCGGCACCAGTATCTTCATGAGCCTGATCAATGTAAATCGAAACATTCAGGGGGCGGAGCCACTACAAAAGCAAGCTGCAACTGCTGCCTCTGCTAGCCGGAATGCCACTGGTCAAGACGTGGTCGCTGGTCACGAAGTTGCCAACCGAAAAGTCCATGGCGAACACGGGATCAGTCTGCGAAGAAGATCTCATGTCAGTTTACGCAACATGCAAGGATTCAGTCTTCCAAAGTCACACAAGCGACAGCCGATTGCAAGGGACTAGTCGCCCATCCGCAAGCGTTTCGTCGCCTCAGTTGCTTGCCTGAGCACCGCCCTCATTGGGGTCATACTCGGAATCTACACTGGTCTTGTCCCATCAATTCAGTACTACATCGTGGATCAATCTCATTTGACTGTTCATGGAAATACGGGATGTTTTCTTGCCTTGGCGTTGCCGTCATTCTTCCTCTGGCCACTGCCGCTCCTTCATGGCCGAAAGCCATACATCATGGCGAGTCTCATTATTGCAATGCCTTTGCTCTTCCCACAGGCCATTGCCGTGAGTAGTCAACGATTGACCAACACTGCCTCATGGAGGGCGTTGTTGCTTGCTTCTCGTACTTTGATGGGAGGCTCGCTTGGGTTTGCCAGCATGAACTTCCACTCGGTTCTGACAGATCTATTCGGAGCGTCGTTGATGAGCAAGCATCCTCATCAGGAGGTGGTTGACCAGTTTGATGCGAGGAGACATGGAGGAGGCATGGGTGTTTGGCTCGGTATTTGGACATGGTCTTGGATTGGATCTCTGGGGCTTGGTTTTCTCATCGGGGCAGCCATCATCGACAGGCATCCGCCGGCCTGGGGGTTCTATGTCAGTATCATGTTCATTGCAGTGGTACTCCTCCTCAACGTCGCATGCCCCGAGGTTCGTCGATCAGCTTACCGGCGGTCTATTGCGGAGGTACGAACTGGAGAGGATGTTTCACGTCGGCTAGCTCGAGGAGAGATCATGATGCATCGAGTCAAAACAGGCCCCAAGTGGTGGGGTGAAGAGGTGTACCATGGGATTCGGCTATCCATCGAGATGCTTCGGCAGCCGGGTTTTGCGGTGATGGCGATCTACGTCGCGTGGATCTACGCCCAGGTGGTGCTCGTTATCATCCTTCTGGGTTCACTTGTCTCGCGATTTTATCGCCTGAGATCACCTTATGTTGGCCTTCATGTCGCTTCGATCACACTTGGAGCCCTTCTTGCTATCCCTTTTCAGAAGGCCAGTATCTTCTCCAGGTCTCGAAACCGACGAGTCAACTCCAGCCGCGAAACTCTAGACAAGAAGGTTGCCTGGTCATCTCATCTCATCCGCCGGGCCCTCTTTACAGTCTCTCTGCCCATAGGCGGCGCCTGCTACGCTGCTGTTTCATCTGGGCCGCCGATCAATGCTGGTGCACCTACATTCTTTGCCCTGTGCATCGGGTTCCTGTCTTGCCTCGCGGTCTCCGAGTGCAACGGCTTAATCATGGAGACTTTTGACACTTCAGACTTGTCTCCAGGGATGGTTGGCCGACACCGTGATCCCACTAACCAAGACCAGAGAAGAACCAACTACTCGTCTTTTCCAAGAGTCACATCAGGGTTTGCGATCATCCATTCACTGGCCTTCGTTCTTGCGGCGGGTTCAACTGCCCTGGGTGGTCATATCCAGCGAAAGCTTGGTCAACAAGTTGCCACTGGCATTGTGGCAGGCATACTCTTCCTGTTGACAGCTCTACTATTGCTTGTTCTCATCCGCTTCAAGAACGTACTAATCATACCTCGATCCAAATCGGAGGAAATGGACAGGTTGACCCAAGCTCGGCGACGGTCCACAAAGCGCCGTGCCTCCATGCCCAACGACCTACGAGCCATGATGGAGGAGGATTTCGCCTGGCGGCCTGTCATGATGGGCAATCCCATGGGGAAGAATCGTCGAATGAATGTGTTGGAGATGGGCAACATGACGCGGTGGCAGGACATCCGGCGGAGGAACAAGCTTATCGATGCAGGTGTGCATCTTAACCGTGACACATTGGATCAAGGACTAGATGCTGTGGATGCAGCACTCGAAAATCATATCGATGACATGCGTCGAAACGATCATGGGCTCTTCAAGCGAGGAAGCTTGAGAAGGCACGGAAGTCGTCTCCGTCGCAGCAATCAGAGTAGCGACCAGACATTCCATGATATGGAACTAGACATGCTCGATCCCGTGGCGACGCCGAGTGAGCCAGCCCAGCCACGGCAGTTTGTTGAGAGAGAATGTGTCATGGGACAGACAGTCAAGGAGGAGAATGAAGACGAGGCACAAGCGGGACCAAGCAGTAGCAGAAAGGATTGAAGCTTGAAGGCACGAAGAGCGATCGAGAGCTTGAAGACACCAAGTTAGGAACCTAGAATGAACGTTTATCAAATACAGAATGTTCTTTTCTTCCCTAATAACTTCCCATTGCGGTTCCGGCAAATATTCATCCAGTCTATGGCTGAGGCTCATTACAGCAGCTGGTGCATAATAGTAGCTAATGATACAAATACGGTTTTCTACTTGAAAAAAAGAAAAGGGAATAAACTATGTTGGTATGTGGTGACAAACAAAAGATGCATTGCGTAAACTCATTTTCCCTACTGCACGTTCAGGTACAGGTCATCTCCGCGCCGAGTAGGTGTCAAGGTCGGCTTCCAGTGAGGGGACAAGGGAAATCCAGGAGGAGTTAGGTTGGGGTCCTCGCGGCGCCATTTGGAGGCTTTGGGTGAATCAGTGCCTATGGACATGTTGGCGGCACGGTCCGAGCCGAGGCGCTTGGCAAGGAGGGTCGAGTCGCCTGATCGTGGCTGGCTCGTGGTTGGTGAAGGATTGTAGGTTTGGTATTGGATGCGTGAAGGATGGATTTGTGAGTGCTGCTGGACCTGGGCCTGCGGCTGTGGTTGTTGTTGTTGTTGGTATTGGAACGATTGGTACGCAGAGTTGCGCGGGTATGGAGGGTTGGGGTTGGGCTGGAAAGATTGGTATCCTTGAGGCGGCTGGCGCTGGAAGGATGTGTTGGGGGGTTGTCGTTGGTGTGGATGGATGGGTTGCTGCTGCTGGAAGGACTGATAAGACTGGGGCAGTCTTTGAGCGGCCTGCCAGTTGGACTGAGGTCTAGGAGACGGCTTATGCGAGGGAGGTCGTTGGTATGGTCTGTATGTCTGAGCTTGAGAGCCAGAGGCGGAACGGCCATGTTGAGATGAGTGACTAGTGTTGATAGGTTGATGCATAGTGTTGAGAGGTTGAGGGTAAGGAGGATCAAAGTAGAAAGGAGAGACCTGGGAACGGTTCGGGTTCATGGGTTGGGCGTTGTAGGCCTCATCCTCGTTCGGTGGAGGAGAAGGGTCGACGAGACGCATCGAGGGAGAATCCTGTTCAAGTCCAACGTTTGGAATGACCTCGGGCTCGTTGAGTTGCCGTTGCTGTGGAGTTTGCATCATTCCCAGTGTCGGGCTGGGCTGTCCGGGAGGGTGATAGACAACCTGGCGCGTAGGCGGACCAGATCTCCTGTTGTAGTCACTCATCTGGCTCATCCGTCGGGGGTCTCGAGGCGGGATCCTGGGTTGACGGGGAGGAGACTCCACAACGGGCGAGAGTGTGGCCTGCTGCTCCTGAGATAGGGCGGCCACGGCAGGCACAGGAGCAGGTTCTTCGGATGAGGTGGTGATGGTGGTGACGTTGCTACTGCTCGAGTCTTCACGCGGCCGGGTCAGGTTCCGGGTCATGGAACGGCGCGTAGTCATGTTCCGCCGAGGATGATTCTGAGACGAGAAGAAAGGAGACGGATACTGAGGGCGAGGGCCAGCGGGCTTCTCCTTTGGTGGAACGCCCGCGGGACGGATCTCTGCCGCGGGAGCGAGGGATCGAGACCTGGCCAGACCAGCAGACGGCATGTTGTCATCCTTGGGCGGCGGCTTTGGCGGCACACCCTCCTGCGACTCTTTGGAGCCTTGTGAGCCTCGAGCAATGACAGACGCGCGTTTAGAATTACCAAGAACCCAGTTCCCGTACTGGTCAGCAACGTAGAACGTGCCCGCAGAGATGGGGGTCGTCGGCGGCGGCCGCCAGACCTGTGTAGAGTTGGTGTTTGCCGAGAACGAGGTCCGATCCTCTTCAAACTCGGTCACGTTGCTCTCGCGGTTGTTGTTGCTACTCCTGCGGCCGGCGTTGCTGGACGTGGTGATGTGCAGCTTCGGTGGTGTCGGCTTGGTCCTCGACGGGGAACCTACACCTGCGGCTGAAGAGAGCGCCGGTGGTGCCGGCATGTGAGAGACGTTCTCTTGGCTAGACGAGCCAACATTGTGGTGCTCGTGGTCGTCCCATTCTGGCTGGAGTAGAGGAGGGGACTTCTCCTTGTTGATCTTGAGAGGAAGGCTTGGCAGAACTGGCTTTGCTGGGAGCAACTTGGATATCCTTCTCAGGGGCGATGAGTGGGCGGTACGACTTGAGGGGGCGGGTGAGATTGCCAGTCCAAGGGTGCTAGGTCTAAGGCTCTTCCTGTTATAAGCGGGTGGTGGTGGAGGAGGAACTGATGGATCGAGGGTTGGGCGCATCTGATGGATCATCCAGGAGTCATGTCCACCGCCGTTCCTAGGATCTTCCGGTTTGTAGCCCCAGGTATCTCGCATGGGGAGGAATCCTGTCTTGGCCTTGGGATGGTTCTTGCGTCGGTAGTACCTCGCCAGCACAATGGCTCCGGCAGCGACCCCGGCAGCAGCGAGGACACCGACCGAGATGCCAGCAACTTGCTCACTGGAGAGCTTTCCTGATTCCTTATCATCTTTATCCTTGCCACCAGCGCCGCCAGCTGGCGCCTCAGTGGATGTGGTGGCCGCTGTCTCTGTCGTTGATGTCGAGGTAAAAATGGTCGACAAGGTAGTCGGATCGTCGGTCGAGGCACCTGAAGAAGTCGGCGGTTCGGTGATGAATGCAATATCCGTGGGATATTCCGATTCTTCGTCTGAAGTGGTAGCATCGCGATCCTTGCTTGCCGACCGTTTCGTAGATGTTCTCGTAATGGGCAGCGGAGGAGGCGACGATGTGTCGACAACGAGTGTCGTCGGTAGTGTTTGAGAAGATGAAGTACTGGAGCTTCTATGGTGCGGTACGTTGGACGCAGTAGGTTCAATTGGTTCAGTGACTGTCACGGATGGGAATGTGATGACTCCTCCTGAGGGGGCCAAAACGAGTGTTGCTGTAATGGTGCGTTGTGTTGGGCTGATGGCATCGGGCCGTCCATTGCACATATCGTACGCCAATTCTATTACCCGGTCTGTGTTGCTGTAAGTCTTGGATCTTTGCTTTCTTTATCCGTGTAAGACGTACCGCTTGCTTCCCTCTCTGAACAATATCCAACTGATCGCTCAGCAGAGATACACTGCATTGCGCCCTCGCCTAGTGTAAAGCCCGTAGCTCCTATCCGAGAGCACATGCAGTCCATCGTCAGGTTGCTATCGCAGCCTGTAGAGGCATAGTTGACTGAAAGGAACGAGGCGAAACATTCCTCTGCGCAGCTGGGGATATAGCGCCCGGCTTCGCTCGGTAGGCTAGCTGCCAACACGGCGGTCGTATAGAAGATTAACCATGGCGAGGGGAAGAAAAATGGCCTTCTGGCCATTCTACAAAGAAACATCTGAAGAGTAGACTGTCAGTCTCGACCACAGTATTTGGGTGGCGTCAGCGTTAACACACCTAAAAGGAAGGGGATCCTATTAAGAGAGATGGCCAGCATCTCAACGGAGTGTATTCATGAGAAGCCGCAACAAGACCACAAGAGAACTATTAAGACCAAAGGAAAAATAAGAAAAGGAAAAAAACGGTCTTGTGGGAGTTAACGACGGACACACAGCATATGGAGTGAAAGGAACAAAGAGAGAGAGGGAAGAATTGCGAAACACCATCACCGGGGGGTAGGTTGGAAACATGGGACATATGAACCGAATCACACCTGGCCTACTCTCCCAGCCGCCGTGCTGCTACACCCCCGCAAAGTTCCGCGACAAGGCTCCCAAGGTAGGTCAGCGCTTGCTGGCCTACATGGCGTTGTGAGTCCTGCAAGCCTCCCTCAGCTCGAGGGCCTACGACGGTCACAGAGCCGCCAGGGCGGGCCACGAGGTCCCGCATGGTACCGGGGGAGTCTCTGCGTCATGGTTGCAAAAGGAAAGAAAAAGTTTGGAACCGGGAAGGGCTATTTTGGAAGGGAAAAAGGCCTGCAGCCTGCAGCGCCAACAGTACATGTCAGTCGACCGCCGTTGAAGGGAGGAGAGGCCACCCCAGGCTGAGACCCACGATGTTCGCGGCGGCGGTTAGGGTTCGCACCATGAGTGGCTGAGGCTGACCCGTTTCCCTTAGGCGCCGCTTAAACGCGGGAGGGGGCTCCACTACGGCGCCAGCCGCTGACAGCCAACCATCCAACCAGAAACAGGCTCTGGATCATCACGTGATACACCTCCGTCCAATGGCGGTGGCGCTGTAACCTCGAAATGCAGGCCTTCTCGGCGCAGGCCACTTTCTTTCTGCAGATCCAGCAGAATGTGACGACCCTTGGCCCCAAGTTTCGAACTCAGTTGAAGGCGCCTGGCCGACTTGCTGTCCCCGGGTACTTGGTTTTGGGCTTCCACGTCTGTCTTTCTGCGGCATCCTTCCGCAACTCTGACATGCAAAGGCAACTAACATCCAACCTACCTGAAGGGGGCCGCCCAACGGCCCGGCTGAAAGAACCAAACTCTCCACTCGGCCCATTGCGAGATCTCTCGAGACGAGATTAGATTATCCAAGCAATCAGGATCCCCCGTTTTCTTCGGCTGGGCCTTGTTTCGGTGACGAGATAGAGATCCCGCCATCAATCCAAAAGAAAGCGGCCCGACCCACACGTCTGGACAGCGAGGTGGCCACATCAAGCCCTGCTTGTGCTCCTGGTAGCCAGAGAACATGTCGATCGTGCTGTTTTTCCATACCTTGACATGGGGCCTGGTTTTTGGGCCTTCTTGACGTGGACTCCGTCATATCATATGGGAGTTCGCCAAGATGCTCGCTCTGCGGTTCCGCCCCTTGTCACTCGCAGCTTACAAGTCGGACCTGGGCAGACATGTTCAGCTGATGTCGGCCGTTCAAACTCGGCAACGTCCCATTTGCACGAATGTTACATGATTTATTCGCATTAAAGATCTAGATTCTCTGCCATCTGAAAGCTCACCACCAAGCGTCACCGATGTCCCTGGCCCGGCGTTCACATCCTACACCGCCTGCAGAACCATCAAGCGAAACGTCGCCGAGATGAAGAGCGCGATGTCAATGCCAGTACCAAAGGGGCAAAGATGGACAGTGGTTTGCAACCAACAAGCATCAGCAACAGCCTCAGACGCCAACGCCGACAGAACACCCAACAGAATAAAAAAGACCTGTAGGACACGAGGGGGTTCACAGACCATCCCCTTCCTCCCCCTTTCCCTTTCCATTCACCTCTTGTTAGCGAGGAGAGTCGGCGTAAATGTATGTGGTCCCGCGCTCAAATCCCAACCAACCAGATGCTATGCAACAACCGAAGCCGCCCAACAGTCACCTCACATGGCCATCTCAGCCTGCAACTTTCGCAACTCGGCCTCTTCGTCGTCTTCCTCCACAGCCTGCTTCTTGCTCGATTGAGCTACCGCATGTTAGTTTCATTACAAGATCAAGGTCCGCTCTGGGCACTTACGCTCTGTGTTTACCGGCGTGGGCATCTTGTGTACTGCATCTGACACGGGCACGTTGCCTGTCGTGAGCATTTGCTCGTCGAGCTGCTCCTGTTGTAGCTGCTCCAACTCCTCTTCCAGATCGACGTCGTCGACGTAGTCGCTGATAGTGGCGTTGGTCATGGCGGCGACAATGTCTTCGCTCATGGCATTGTGCTCCCGCAATTTCTCCCTGTATCAAGAAATCAGAAAATGTCTCCTTCACAAGCGGCAAGAGTCGGGGAGGGGGTTCAGATACGCACATTGTCTCGTCCACCTTCTCCGGTGTAAGTTTTTCGTGGATCTGTGCCATGGCCTGGCTGGCCTTCTCCATCGCCACCAGGGTCTCCCGGTTGATGTTGGCCGACTCGATCGCGTTGATTTGCTGCTCCAGTGTCCCTATCTGCGAGATGGTCTGGTCGAGCGAGTGCTCATGTGTCTTCTTACGCCTCAAGGCCGCCTTGGCCGCTGTCATCTCCATCAGCATCTCTGCCCCGCATTGTCCCGTTACTCCAGTGAGGGCCGCATACCATTCTTGTTTGTGTTGACGTTCTTGCGAGCGATGGCGTCCTGCTCGTCAATCTGTGTCTGGAGATGCCTCTCGCGCTTCTGCAGCATCTCCAGCTGTGCGCGCAGACCGAGGATCGCATTCTTGGGCGTGTCCTTGCGCTTCTGCGCCGCGCCACCGCCAAACCAGCCCCACATGTTTCTAGTAGTTGTTCTGTGTCGGGTTGTTGATGGAGGAGGAGGAGGAGAGAGGATGAGGAGCAAGAGTCCTATTTCCTCTCGAAGAACAGGTCGATCCGGAAAATGGCGTAACGGACGGGGGCCTCGACTCGGACTGGGATAGTGGGGTTGGGCCGAAAGGTGCTCTTGAGGTGGTGCAGTTGCCAGAGAAATAAAGGCAGACGTACACGGACTCGGGACAGTCGAGGGATCCAAGTCTACCCCTTCGTTTCGGTCTTGGTCGTCGTCAGCGTCGTCGTTATGTCTGGTGTTTTGGTTGGTGGTTGACAAGGTTGGGTCGAGGCAGCCTGCGAGGACTCTTATCGTTGCCTGTGCCAGTTCGCGGGAGGATGACGGCACTCTTTGCCTTTGTCCGAGATTTTCCCGATCATGTGACGCAATATTTCACATGGCCAACCCGAGATGAAGGGTATGATTCGCCCACGCCCTTACTTGTACAAGCTAGACTGACAAGACCATCATTTCATTGGGGGCTTTGCGATGATTGATAGTCGAGATTATTCTTGACCAAGGGTTATTTCACGGCTACATTGCTAGAAGATCCGAATGCCTCTTTCTGTTCTTTTTCTGTAAATATTGAGCTGCTCTATACACCCCTCTCACAGGATGTATGCGGATGTGTCAGCGTCTCGGGCTTGTCGCGGAACCACATGCTTGGGTCACGCGAGCCACCTCTCCGAGTCAGAGATGAAGCTATTCCCACCTAGCAACTCCATCGGCCAATCACCAGACGACCCCAAGTTCTCAAGTCAAGGTGGCATTTCACCATCAGATAAGATGGCATTCTTCTGCCTACGTGAGATTGCGTCTGTGTTTTAGACAATTATGTCACTGTTGGCCGACGATAAATGCTTTGTGAGCTTGTGTCACCCTCCAATTTCGCTCTTACACTCTGTTCCCCATTGATGAAGACGGGACCTGGAGGCTGCCTAATTAGGGAGACTTAAGGCACATTATTTTTATAATTGAGAGCCAAGGTACAATTTCTAAAAGCGAAGTGAAACTCACAACACACTTGGACTTCCCTCATTACGCTCTCGGCCCCTTGTCCTGGTTACACCTTCAACTCACGCTCACACTTACCACCATAGACTTCCAAAGCCATCCAGGATATCCTGTTATGATCTTCAAAATTTTACTTCAATGACATTTCTCTCTGGTTCTCCCCCTCTAATGAAGATACCCCTGACATTTATCTTGTCGTTGCCTTGTTCCATTACGCAACCGCGATTTTCTTCTGTTAGGCATCTGCCGAGACCCCTGAACAGGTCGAAATGGCGGCTCGGATTTTCTTGACCAATATTGTGCACGAGATAGTGGACGACGATCATGTCGCATGAGTATAGATGGTGGAACAGACCGTTCTACTGGATCAAGAGATCAGGCACCAGCCTCCGCAGCCCTGGTTACTTTCAAGAGGGGTGGTAACAGGCTTTATGTATCGTCAGCATTATTATAACGGTCGAAATATTCGAGTAGGATTGAGGAAGAGGAACAATATTGGCTTGCGTGTAGTTGGAGGCAGATGCCTGAATGGTCAACTTCGTCAGGCAACACAAACAGACCGTCGCTTGGGGATGCCCCACAAAGTCGAACTCAAGAGTAGTCAAGGACCAAGCCAAGGCGGTCCTGGTCCTGTTCAATGTACAAATTATGTTGTGTTGTCTATTTGCAAATCTGCTCCAGACTCCGCCAACCCGCATCCACCCACCAGGACTCGCCAAGTCTCTATCTACACTCGCGTTGCTTCTTCTGGTGCTTCTCAAACCCAATTCGATCCATCACAACCCAATCTTGACAATAGACAACCAGTATTCAAATATTACAGAAAAGCATCTGGTTCGCTTTTGGCCCACCCCACCTCCTGAAAATCCCATAGCGCCAGCATGACCGTATTAAAGACGCGACGGGTCGAGTCGAAATGAAATGGAACAAGTTGCCTGGAGAGCGCCAAGATGGTTGTTGCGCTCGCCATACTCGGCTCGGTATTCTGTATCGAAGCCGCTGAAAGTTGGAAACGTTAACACGCGTAACGTCATGGGTCCACGTATAGAGTTGCAGGTCCAAGGACCAGCCTTCCCTTCCCTTCTCAAAGGAAGGTGCTGAGGCGTAGGAGATCAACTCGAGCCTGAGCCGTTGGTTCGAGCATTTTACTTGTTGCCCTTTTCCTGCGTGTCATAGTGCCAGACGATGTAGTTGGGGAGGCCAATGACATCGTATCCAGCACGCTTGGCCATCTTGGCAAAGCCTTCGGTCTCAGCCTGGTTTTCAAAGGCATAGCATGGGAAGTTAATGCCTGTAGAACATGTCAGTCTCTGCCCCTGGTTCAGCTCTCGGTGGTAACGAACCAGATCGATGGACGTCAGCCTTGACAAGGATGTTGACGCCACCAATGCCATCAAGTTCAACTTCGACGTCTTTGTTGTCACGCCAATTGCCCATCTTGGCCATATATTGGCGTCCAGTGTCAAACTCCTTGTAGCCTATATGCATGCTGTTAGAATAGTTTCGGCCCGCGCATTGGTATTACTAACCCTCGACGATGACGGTATCTTTGGGCAAGCTATCGGCGAGTTTGCGACCCTTGTCCGATTCGATCCAAGAGTTGTAGTCGACTGTTCACGGATGTAAGTATGCAGAAGGTCATTGGCTAGATATGAATCACTTACATCGACCCTCAATATCAACACCCTTCTCGAAACGGTGGAACCAGATATCTAGAATAGTTAGCCTCGCCTCTACCCGGAAAAGGCATAAACGTACTGGGAACGAGGACATCTTTGTCGTGTGCAATAAAGTCCTCGATGATCCGCCTTGGGGCCTGCTCAATATCCACATCGCGCCAATACACCCAGGAGTGCTCGGGCTTCAAGGCTGTGGCCAGGAGATAGTTCCTGGCCTTGGCCATGGCTTTGCGCCGAGGAGCCTGGACCTCGAACGCATGTCTCTGGTCGGCATTTTGGCTCAGGTGGAAATGAAAGTTCTTCTCGACGACCGTAATGCTGTTGAACGGGACCTCGTCTTTCCGCTTTTGTAGGTGGTCCAGTTCAGACGCCAGGACAGCCAGTGTATCGTCTTTCGAGTCGGAGATCAGGAAAGCGAGGTCGATCAGGCGATGGGGGTAGGTGAGCTCGGCAATGAGCTTGAAGTAGTTGGCGAGGAAGGGAGCAGCATCCTTCAGGGGTGTCAGGATGAGTATCCGCTCGTTCCTGATGAGGGCCTGATGGCTCGAGGTTATAGGGTTCAGGTCGATGTGCTGGATCGTGGGAGATTCGACCTTGAGCGGCTTATGGTGGTTGAAGATGACGGGTGTCTGCATGTGAGCATTCCACACGGCATGTTCGTTCGGCGTCATCTCCATGGGGGACTTATTCGGACCCCAGCAGCGAACACTGGAACTCGGTCAGCTAAGGATTTCTTGGACAGGTGGTGCCGAGTCTTGGCCATACTCTTGCGGTCCCGGGGGTGTTCCTCGAATGCTGCGGTATAGTAGTACTATGATGCCAGTTACACCGATAAGGAGCAACAGGCGCGACCGTGTCAGGTTGGCACGCAGTACTCTGCTCGGGGGCATCTGGGCCTTTGCGGCTTTCCAGTTGAGCCCGCCGTGTGGGAGAAGCATGGCGAGTGCTTCGGGTGGACCGTCGTCACCACCCAATCGTCGAGTTCAAGTCGTCCGTCGTGTGTATGATCCAAGAGCTCCCGTCGCAGCAGCAGCAGTCGTCGGCACGATGGTCGTCGTAAGCCACGTGGCTCTGCTGTCCCTTGGTGGTGGCCGATGTCGCAGCAGTCGTCGCAATCGCCGTTGTCCAGAGGCAAAAGTTCGTCCCTCGTCTTTTTCCTCCGGGGACAGATATGACGCTGAAATGGCTACGGACAGGGGTTTGTTGGCGGCTTTGGGGGAACTGAGGTCGTCGCGAAAGGGGTCTAGCGTGTCTAAGACGGCGCTCAATATCAACAATGCAATGTTCTGTTCGCGTTGATCAAGGTTCAGCAGCAAGACTAAGGTAGAAACGAGTGTGTGGCGGCTCCGGTGCCAATTGGTGATGACGGCCAGGTCAGGTCGTGAGATGGCAGAGCGACGAGAGGGACGATGGAGCCGGCCAGAAAATACTACATTGTCAACATTGGATTGCGACAGCTCAGCACTTTCCCTCTCAGGATACAAAAAAAGCCTAGATTCTCGTTGGCTTAGCAAAGCTGGAGCCCAGTGCGTGCGCAGGTGCAGGGTCCCCGAAACCATTCAGGGCCGCCTCCCCCACTATTCTCGTGCTCTCCAGGCACTCCACAGGGCCCGCCGCCCGGCGTCCTTCAGCGGCTTCAGCGGCAGACAGCCCCTATAATGGAATCCGAATGCCGTCCACGTCCGGGATGAGTGGGTCTTTTGAACATCCATCATGGATCCCTCGTTTTATCTTGGCTTACCCTGGATTCGTGATAAATTACCTGATATTTGGTTTCATGATTAGACAGCTATCTTTGTGTTCTCTGATTTGTTTATTGCAATGATTCTTTAGGTAGGTAGTGCAGTCGCGGTGCTTCGAGAAGTCAAGCTTCGTCATGCCATCCATGGTGAATGATCAAATGGCTACACACGACACACCCGTTCCGATGCCATGTCGTGAAACGGACCACGAAAATCACCATCAAGACCATCACGAGTAGGAGAATATCAACCCAAATCAGCGTAACATACCACCACTGTAAGACCGGCGACAAATAGCTGCAGTTACGAGTGAGATACTCTAGATGTCCATACCACCCTGATGCGTCGTTCCATAGGTCTTGGATACGAGCCTACAATTATTACAGTGCGACAAAGAGGCCAGGAATCAGCATGAACGGAAGAACATCATGGCCCCGATCTAGCGGCACTAGCATGCCTTTCCCCTGGCCGGCTAATCCACTGATCGTAAAAGATCTCCAACTAAACGCCGTCTGCTGACACCATCCCAAACGGCTGAAAGAAATAGCAGCCAGTATTCTTAAACCAACTCCAGTTCTGGCGGGAAAACTCTGCTGGACCCCGGTGCAATTTACAGGATATAGAAAGAAGAGCACCGCAAATAGAACACATGATTGATAAGCTGGGGAATAAATAGACCAGGGAAGTGTCCATGCCAAGCAGCTGGCATTGAAGTGATCGACCGAGAATTCTTTCAAGCAACTCCGCTGACGTCGTCTTGTGTTCCAGATCGGCCTTGAGGATTGGACCAATGACATCGACAGGGCGCAATGTCGCTGATCGCTGACTGGAGCAATGTCTCAACCACCACCATCAGCGTGAATGTCTCCTATTCATCAAGATCTCCAGGAACAAGATACTCTACCAAATCGCCTGCAAGAAGGGTCACATTTTTCAGACATCAGCGTGAAGACGACCTGAGATTTTTTACGACCAGCAATCTCACATGCACGTCGTGCATTTGCGACATCATCTTACATCGTTCATCCGCCGATTCACGATACCATCAAGGACGACTCAAGTCACGACAACACTCACAACATCACGAACAATGGCCGCAACAAGGCGCTCTGCACGCATCAGCGCACAATCTACGCCCAAGCTGGAACCTCCCACCCAGACTGCGCCCAAAACTAATGGCCGGAAACGCAAGGCACCACCAGCTAAAGACGGAGCTGAAGCGCCCTCGACACCACCAAGGAAGCGCGCGCAAGGCAACCCGACAACTCCGGCAGCAGCCCTCCCGCCGCTGACACCGACTCCTACTGCAGCAGGACTTTTCGCCGAGTCTGGAAACTCTACTAGGAAGCCTCGCAGCGCGACCGTCACGCGCCTTGCGAACCCCAAGCTGACAAATGCGTCGCTGTTGTCACCAGAGACGTCACGGCTTGTCGCATCGCGGGATATAGAAACCGTGTCGCCAACCAAGGCGCCGCAGGTCAGGACGACAACCGAGAACTTGCTTCAAGAGGCATGCGACTATCTCATCAAGGTTGACGGGCGCATGAAGCCGCTGATCGAGAACCACCACTGTCGAGTCTTTTCACCAGAGGGGTTGGCAGAGGAGATTGATCCATTCGAGAGTCTCTCGAGTGGAATCATCAGCCAGCAAGTATCAGGAGCAGCGGCCAAGTCGATCAAGGCGAAATTCATTGCCTTATTCGAGGAACAGCCCGACTCGCGATTCCCGCACCCATCTCAGGTTGCCGCCAAATCGATCGAGGAGCTTCGCACAGCAGGTCTTTCGCAGCGCAAAGCCGAGTATATCAAAGGCCTCGCTGAAAAGTTCGCCAGTGGAGAGCTAAGTGCTCGGATGCTTCATGATGCCTCGGACGAGGAGGTTATGGAGAAGCTGATCGCCGTACGCGGCCTCGGCAAATGGTCCGTCGAGATGTTCGCTTGCTTTGGGCTTAAAAGAATGGACGTCTTCTCGCTCGGCGATCTGGGGGTTCAGCGAGGCATGGCTGCCTTTGTCGGTCGTGATGTTGCCAAACTCAAGTCCAAGGGCGGCAAGTGGAAGTACATGTCTGAGCAGGACATGATCGAGCTGTCTGACAAGTTTGCACCGTATCGGAGCCTCTTCATGTGGTACATGTGGCGAGTTGAGGAGACAGACATCAGCACGATGGAATAGCCTCCTTTTGCCCCTGGTTGCTGGGTCAGCTTTTGTTGTTGGTTGTATGCTGTTTACTGCGTAGACAAATGATCTCCTGAATGATGCGTCTTGACGGATCCGTTCCGATGCCCATCCTCTGGTAGCGTCGAGTGGTGATGTAATGTCACAGAGCTCATCAATAGTGTATGAATGATTGGCGCAAACCGACTATCGAATCCATAGGCGCCTGATGATCTTCAGGAGTCGTTCTCCCAACCTCGTCGGCTCATCCAAGCTCGAAGGGCAGGATATGCAATCAATGGCAATTATTTCGGGACAGGGACGTGATTGAAGGACCTGCTCGATTCGTCATCGACGATCTGCTCTGGGATGAGCCCGCTTTCATGGCATCGCTTCCAAACGGCGTTGAAATAGGTTACGCCACACGACGACCAAGAGACGCCTTTGCCGAGCGGCCAACCCGCAGGAAAGAACATGGATATATCAGATCAGGTGCATGGATACGTGGTCAAGCTTCAGCTGGTTTGCTCCGACAAGAGGTCTTGGCAGCTCGACGGCTAAAGCTGTCTTATGCAGTGAAAACCTTGATAACCACCCCCCCATTCACCTGCATCGCCAGCTCGCTGCAAACCTGGCATGGTGGAATCTGAAAGCGGGAAGTGGGAGGCTGCTTGGCGAGGGACGACAGGCCATGAGCGGCCTCAGACTGCTGCACGCCAGGCCGCGGCAACTTGATGGACTGGATCAAATGTGGAGTTGGAACAACCTAACCTACGCGTCAGGGGGCGGCGGGACGGAATGGAGGAGGCTTGCGCCGCAGGCTTGTGATGGCGGACGATCCAACCAAGTAACGGGGACAAGCCCCAAGCTCACACGCATACCGGCGGCGAGCAAGACGATGACATTCAAACCGTCAAGTGGCCGGCGAATTGACTTTTTAGCCCTTGCGGACGGGATGTGAGACTTGAAACTCTTTCTCATGCTTGTGTGAGAAAATGGCCGAGGGCACATGCGCCCGTCTCCCTGTGTTGCTCTGATGATAGATTCCTCTCCAAGTGTTGATTGTAATCATGATTCTCCCGGCTAATTCTCCAAATATGCTCAAGAGGGAGAAGATGGATGATAAGCTTTGTGGTCCTTGCAGCCGGGGAGAGAAGGCCAGGGGCGAATTTGATCCAGGGGTGGTGTGAAAAGGGGGTACATGTAGCAGCATCTATCCGCGGCATATTCCCCAGTCTGGTAAATGATGGTTATCCACTGCAAAACAGAATTTTTGGTCTTGGTCTTGGTCTTGGCTTTGCGGGCACGGCTGCTCTAGAACTCCGAGATCCCTTGTGTGATCGAAGCATCAGCCAAGACTTACATTGGAAGCACATGATGGGCGAGAAGAGATACTGTAACCCTGGCCAGGATGTCACCGGCTTTCTTCACTTCCCGAGGCGCGTAGGGAATAGATATCGATAAAGTATCAGGGGAAATAAGGATTCGGTTCCCAGATGAAAAGGCAAGGGATAGAAAAAGGAGGACATTTGGTTTCTTTTTTGGTCTGCGGGAGTCAATAAAGAGGAGAACAACGACGATACCCGCTCGGAGGTTCCGGAGGCCCCGGAGGACAGTCGGTCGAGTGTGTTGCTTCGTATCGAACTGTCTCCATCAAAAGGTCAATGGTGTCCATGCATGTGTGTGAATCCCATGCCCGGCACGTCCAACTCTCGGTGTACCACAGAGCAGGTCCTTGAAGGCCTGGACTCACGCTGCCATTGAACAACACCATCGTTTGTGTTAGTATCTTGGTCATTTCTTGGACATAAGTGCCCTCTAATGGCAAAGCTTGCACTAGCAGGCCGCACAGCCGTGGCCTAGATGTAAAGACAAGACTGAGCGAGGTTTAGCCTTTGTGTCATGGAAGGATCATGACGTTTTGGTGCCAGAAGTGTGAGGTGAAACAAGGTCTGTTCAGGATCGGTCACGGCTGTATGGCAATGCTTGCCGACGCGTGGACCGTCGCAGCGCGGATATGGACAAAACAAGACGGATGAAGCAAATTGATCCTGGCCAGGGGCGTCGTTGAAAGAGTGGTGCATTAATCGCCTCAGTCGCCGAGTGTTAGTGTATACTTTCGGTGGCCTCCCGCCCAAGGTGATGATGGGTGATGACGTTGCCAGCCAGCAAGTATCTTGCTAACACATCTGCGGATTACCTCCGGGGACAACCTCCCGCCATCCTTGCTAGCCTGAGCAGAAAGCGGACCTCCCCAGCAGCATCAACAGCTGAAATGGGGAGCAAATCTCGCCTGAGTGGGAGGACACGATGGAGATCGGAGTCAAGGAGAGCTGGGCTTGAGTCTGTGCCTGATCTGGAAGATGCCGGCCCGGGAGCATACGATATCGAGCTTGGAGTTGATGAGAGAAATCTCGACCGCAGGTGAACGTCGATGGGAAACAATTGTATCCCCTGCGAGATCAGGTTGCTCAAAGCCAGCCACATTCCGCTAGAGGGAGAGATAGCTGCTACCACACCAGCAGGACGGCGGGCGTGGCTGCAACGGTTGGAGAGACCTGATTAACCCCACTCGTTGTCAAAAGGTCAGGCAAGTATTGATACGCATTGGTAGATGCGAGAGCGATGTTGATTGTTGTTGTTGTAATCATGGTTGCTGTTGGCCGAGCAGTGTTGCAACCGCGTTGTCACCCATCCATTCATTGCTGCATCAAGCGTCGCTTGCTTGCCTGTGGTGCGTGGCCCGCCTGTGCCCAGCGCCAGACAGAGCAAGGTTTGAGAAGCGGCCACCTCGAGGCAAAACTCAATGGATTGATGGATGGATAAGTGAATCGAACCTGGTGGTGAGTGACTCGAGCGGCCATCCATTAACAATGGGGCCGTGGGTGGCTTGTCTTTGATCCATTTAGCGGAAATGAGTGCATGGCATGGAGCTGGAGCAGTGTCCCCGAAGAACAAGCCGCATTTCTCGCACCTGGCCTTGCCCCCGTCACACCCGTTCGCACCTCGCGCTGGCCTCCTGTTGCAATGGATGGACCCATGGGCCAATGGACCCGTCCATAGCCCTGGACGGACCGCCCTGAACAGGCACTGGCTCCTTTTTTGGCGTGTCTGAGTGCCCCTGGGCCCCATGGCTCTAAACTGGCCTGTTGGTGCCCTGCTTTGACATTTCAGTGGGTGGATAGGATGGGACCACCCCTGCTATCCTGGCCTATCCCTCCCCATTTCTTCCATGCAGGCGACGCCAGGTTCCCACACGGTGGGAGCTTGCTCTCATCTTGCAGTGGTCGTCCATCTCTCATCTCGTCCAATCTCTCTTCTCCTCCTCCTTCTTTCTCCTGTTGTCGACCTCTTCCTTCCCTCTCTCTTGTCGTCGTCTCGTCTCGTCCACTTTTTCTCTTCACGCCGCTCGTTTTCGTCAGGCCTTTTGCGACTTCCCGTCTCAAGAATCGCCCGACTTTATCTAAACTACCTACCTAATTCTGAGGAGGAATTCTTCTGCTGATCCCCAGCATCCCGTCCATCCCAGTCGTTCACCGAGAAACCACCCAAGAATACTAAAGGAAACACATACAACAAGAAAGAAAATCAAGGAAATACAGGATCTAGTCCCGTTACAAATTAGGTACGTACAAGCAATCCATCATCGCTTGGCCGACCCGACTGCGCTGCACGCCGAGGCGCGTAGTATGCGTATGCGTTTTATCAGTGCTTTGACACCTGGGGCGTCTCGTCTCGCCTTCGGTTTTCCTTCCCCTTCGCCTGCCCCAAACAAAACCTCATCTTTCTTCCTCCCACACCTCGTCGTCACTGTCCTTCGCTTGGCCATTTCTTCCTTCCGCATTGGCTTGCTCACGTCTTGCCTCCCTCTCCCATCCTTTGCTTCGTTTTCTCACACGTCTTGTGTATAGGTTGGTTGTCCTCGGATCTCCCCATATCCTCACTCCCCAAAAGGGGGACATCGCCACCCTACCGAAGCACCCTCAACACTCGAGATATTCGCCGTGTCTACCAGCGCGATCATCTTTCACGCCCGATCTACCCCGAGGCCGCTGCAGATGATTTAGACGTTACGGACTCGACCCACGACCCATCCACCTTCACGCTATATTTCCGCTGCCAGCGTCTTCGATCTGTCTCGAACTCTGATACTAATTTGTGCTTCCTTCCAGGCCATCATGCATTCCATGAAGCTCCTCTCCGCCATTGCGGCTCTTGGTGTCACCGCCGTCTCTGGTATGCCGTCTTATAATTCGCAGTCGGCGCGTGTACTAATATTGCCCAACAACAGGCGCCGCCACCTGCACCAAGGATGTCAAGGTCACCCAGCCTACTCCCGTGATCGACTGCAAGGTCATTGATGCCAACCTTATCATCGACAAGTCCGTTGCTGGCGAGGTCGTCATTACCGGCCCCGAGGAGATTACTGGCGACTTTATTGCCAACGATGCCTCTAAGATCATCTCCCTGTCGAGCAGTTCCATTACCACCATCGGTGGCAAGCTTTCCCTCGAATCCCTCGAGGCTCTCCAGACTCTCCAGATGGACGCTCTGACCGACGTCGGCGAGCTGAGCTTCATCACTCTCCCCCGTCTCGGCACGCTCGTTTTCGGTACCAAGGGCGTTACTAAGATCAGCTCCATCCGAATCAGCGACACCTACCTCAGCGATCTGAGCGGTCTCAGTGTCGCCGCCGTCGATAGCTTCCAGATTGACAACAACAGGAAGATCACCAGCTTCAACTCGGATCTTGTTAATGTTACCAAGGAACTCCTTATCTTTGACAACGGCAACAACATGGACATCACCATGAACAAGCTCGAGCTCGCTGCCGAGGTCCAGATCTCCAACGCCAAGAACTTCGAAGTTCCCGCCCTTGAGCGCGTTACCAAGAGTCTTAAGTTCACTAGCAACCCTGAGCTGAAGTCTCTGACCTTCCCCAACCTCACCAAGGTCTCCGAGACCATCTCTTTTGTCGACATGAACAAGCTCACCAACATCTCCTTCCCCGTCCTCGAGACCATTGGTGGAGGTCTTGCCATCGAGAACAACACCAAGCTCCTGGCCATTGACGACCTCCCCAAGCTCAAGACTGTTTATGGCGGTATCAGCCTCCGTGGTAACTTTGACACGTAAGATTTTGTTCTAGGCTCGTGTGTTTTGTATTTACTGACATGAAGTCTTTAGCGTCAAGCTCCCCAAGCTTGATACCGTCAGCGGCACTGTCGTCGTCACTTCCACCACCGATATCAAGGAGTTCTGCGAGTTCTTCAAGGATCTCAAGGATGACGGCAAGATCGAGGGCAAGGAGACCTGCACCTGGAACAACCCCGAGGCTAACAAGGGCGGCGACGGTGGCGAGAGCGACACCAAGTCCGGCTCCAGCTCTGATAGCCAGGATGAGGAGGATGCTGCTGGCATCCTCAACGTTAACATGGCCGCTCTGGCCGTTGTTGGTCTTTTCGCTGTTGCTCAGCTGCTGTAAGGAGGACATAGACGAGGCAAAATGGTTCGGTTTTTGGCGTCGTCCCCTGTTCTCATGTTCTTGTTTTTTCTCCAACATATTGTGTTTTGTCATCCTTCGTGAGGCACAAGATGTCTTTCGCGGGGGCAGCAAGTGCGTGCAAAGGATAACCCGTTAGAGCTTAATAATCGACTGTACTTGGACTGAACCTCCTCAACTCGTGCGTGCGCCATCTTTTACTCCCTGAGACCAACTCAGCCATGTTATTATATGACATCTCAAAGCTTGCTTCTGTCCATACTTTCTAAGTGCCATTTCTTTCTGAATTCCGCCTTGTGAATCAAACAAGAAAAACAGTCAGACATTGATTGCGAAGTCCGTTATGAGTGGTAAGGAAGACGTTAGTCTCTGTTTAGCTCTAAGCACTCTCCGCATGGTAATTCGACTATCCGCCAACACTAGGAGATACGCCAATCATTATCTGAACGCAGTCCTAGCACATGGCCCATTGTCTTACATCATTGTTGATTCGCTCATTTCAAGACGAAAAAAGCCTTTGGGTATCATATTATGCATGCTACTGTTGAACCAAGTCCAAAACACAACTCTATCCCAACGCCCATTCAGCAAAACCATCCAGGCCAAGTTCCATGCGCCATGTCTAATCGTACAACCCCTTCTCGAACTTTTCGGTGCTGAAGAATTTGGGGACAATGGCATTGCCGTTAAATACGCGCCCGTCTAATTCGTTTACAGCCTGTAACGTGTTAGCTGATTGGTGGTGAGTGATTTGAGGAATTATCGAATTACCCTGAGCGCAGAAACCTGGTTCGTAAACTTGATAAACACCTTCCTGCTGCCCTGGTCGATATATAGCCTCTCGACACGCCCGTACTGTGTGCCTGTTAGCTTCAATACCATTTTGAGACTGGCGATAATGATCAGTACCTTTTCTCCACACTCTTCTCCAATCTCTTGTCCCAGGCCTTCAGCAATCTCTTCTTCGAGATTGGGCATATTCTCGAGCATGTCGTGTAACACAATCACGTCGCTCATGAGACCAAATTTGCCCGTGTCCTCGACCTTGCGCTTGCCGCCAATGATCTTGCCCTTACCACCAGGTTCTGCCCAACCACCACCATCGGCGTCGGCTTTCTTTCGTCGCTTCTCGACTTGAACACGGAGAGGATTGATGATACCCGATTCATCGGCGCCAAGGCCGGTGCCCTTTGTCCAGCCATACTTGCTCATGAGGCGATGAGCAAAACCCGCTTGTCCTGGTCGGCTTGATCGAGGTGGAGGGTCGCGTTCGAGATCATCAACCGTAGAACCGCCGCCGAGGGCTGGAGGCGGAGAGTATGCGTCTTCTTCACCTTCATCCTTGGGCGCTTCAGGCTGCGTATATCGTACGGGGGCGCGAGATATGGTAGCCGAGTTGGAGGCCGGAGGGGGCGATGGTGGTGGAGCTGATTGAGAAGTCTGTCCTTGAGACATGGCTAACCGGCGCGCAAAGGCGTCATCTCCTGTCGCATCGTCTGGCGGAGGAGCTGGGGGAGATCGCGGGGGAGGGGGAACAGCGGCGTAGGATGCAGGCGGTGCGAATTGAGCTGTAGTTGGGTTAGGCAGGGGGGCAATAGGTCTTCTGTCTTGGTCGAACTTACTAGACGCAACATGTCTCGCATCCTCTTCATCATCTGAAAGGTCGCTCTCGTCGCGCTTCCTCCGATGTCTGTACAGTAGAGCTTTCCATTCTCTGACCTCCATCACCTTTTCGTCGCTGTGCAAGTACTCTTCCACATTTGTTGGGCGCGTAGGGTCGTAAATGTCATCCCAATTAGTTTCGATCTCAGCCTGCTGTTGCCGCTTCTTCTTCTTTTTGCGCCCTCCGCGCTGGCGCTTCTCGCCTGTTCCATATAACCACTCATCTTCTTCTGTCGCTGCCCAGTCTGCAAGAGTGCTTTTTGGTTGCGCAGGAGCTGGAGGGGCGGATGGGGCTGTCGTTTTAGGGGCTGCAGGTTTGGGGAACGCAGTCTTTGGTTTCGTTTGCTTTGCTTGCGGCCGACGAATGGGCTGGAAGCGGAGGGCTGGATCGATAGCCTTTTTAACAGTATTTTCGGAAGAATTGTTATCTGATTGGTTGTAGCGAACGGGCGCCGATGAGATGGTAGCTGAGGCGGAAGATGCGTCTTGAGGGTCGAGGAGGTTTTCGTAAAGCGACAGCCCTCCACGAGGTGGCGGCGGCGGCGGAGGAGCTGCCATGATGTTGAGGCTGGAGGCGATGTGTCCCTTTAGAAGACAGTAGATATCTTGTACGGGAAACACGACTTTCGCCGAATGCCTTTGGCAGCGCACAAGTTTACCGGGGTACCGCACCTATACTGTAAGCAGTTGGTGAGAATGAAGGAAGTTGACCGGGAAGCTATTCATTGTCGCGCAGTTGCGCGTGCCGGGTCAAGCTGTGGCTGAAAGGACTAATGCGCCACATAAGGCGGAAGCTTACCGCAAGCTGCACCTGCAGCTGGGGCAGGCACAACTGGTGCTGCAACTGCCCCTCCATCCCGCCTGAGAATTGGACCCCGCCAACCTGACCTCACGGAACCTTAGGTGCCTGTAGCTTCCATTGCGCAGACGGTGACTGATCGGCCTGAGATTCTTTGTTGTTTACGCCCGATTTCAGCCTTCAAGGTTGATTCTTCTTTCTTCATCCCCCTTCCTTCTTCAGCTCTATACGCGCCGGCTTTCTTCATAACAAGTAGCCATCGCAATCCCTCAATTCACCATCGTGACAAAATTTCTCTACTGTCCAGTCCTAGCGCCAGCCTAGACTGCCGCCTGAGAAAATCATCACCGTTCCAGGTTCCTATCACCGCTCGCCCCCCACTATTCCGACCTTCCTCCTCCATCTCGCGATCGAACAAACACATTCAGCTTGCCTACCGCCCGCCATGGCTGATCTCGCAAGCCGTATCACGAACCCCAACGAAGCGGCCACTGATGCGCCTGCCGAGGCCGCGCCTGCTGCTACCACCGCCGCCGACGAGGCTGGCCAGACCGATGGCACCGTCGAGCAACTCGGTGGCTCTGGCCTCCAGGAGCCTGAATGGGACGTCGAGGTCTCCTTGAGCGAGCTTCAGGACAATGAGGCTACGCCTTTTCACTCCGCCACCACTTGGCAGGATCTCGGACTGTTCGTCGGTACAAACTCCGTCATGCAACCACCGCTAACACCTTCATTCCCAGCCCCGAGGACATTCTCAAGGGCCTCCTCTCCCTGAACTTCCTGAAGCCTTCCAAGGTCCAGGGCAAGTCCCTACCTCTGATGCTCAGCAACCCCCCACGAAACATGCTGGCACAGTCCCAGTCTGGTACCGGCAAGACGGCTGCTTTCGTCACTGCGATATTGTCGCGCGTCGACTTCAGCAGGCCTGAGCAGCCCCAGGCCCTTGCTCTTGCGCCCAGTCGTGAGCTCGCCCGCCAGATCGAGGGTGTCATCAATGCGATCGGCCGTTTCATCCAGAACCTCAAGGTTGCTGCCGCCATTCCTGGAGCCCTACCCCGTGGCGAACCAGTCCGAGCTAGTGTCATCGTTGGAACCCCGGGTACGGTCATGGACATCATCCGGCGCAGACAGCTGGATGTCTCTCAGCTTCGGGTTCTTGTGCTGGATGAGGCCGACAACATGCTGGATCAGCAGGGACTTGGCGATCAGTGCTTGAGAGTCAAGAAGTAAGTCTTGTTTTGATAGGCGCCTTGTTACACGAGTACTGATGGGATGTGTAGCATGCTGCCCAAGGACATCCAGGTCCTCCTCTTTTCCGCCACATTCCCCGAGAATGTCATGAAATATGCTGGCAAGTTTGCGCCTAACGCTCACAGCCTCAAGCTGCAGCGTAGCGAGCTCACTGTCAAGGGCATCTCTCAGATGTTCATTGACTGCCCCGATAATGACATCAAATACGATATTCTCTGCAAGCTTTACGGTCTGATGACCATCGGCCAGTCCGTTATTTTCGTCAAGGTGAGTAGCAATCATATAGTCACTTTCCACAATCGTTAACACAGTCATAGACTCGAGAGAGCGCCAACGAGATTCAGCGACGTATGACCGCGGATGGTCACAAGGTCTCTGCCCTTCACGCCGCTTTCGATGGCTCTGAGCGAGACGAGCTTCTGGCCAAATTCCGCCAGGGAGAGAACAAGGTTCTCATCACCACCAATGTCTTGGCCCGTGGTATCGACGTTTCCAGTGTTTCCATGGTCATCAACTACGACATCCCCATGAAGGGACGAGGTGATAGCGAGCCTGATGCTGAGACCTACCTGCACCGTATCGGTCGAACTGGCCGATTTGGACGTGTCGGTGTCAGCATTAGCTTCGTCTACGACAAGAAGAGTTTCGATGCGTTGAGCCAGATCGCTGCCAACTATGGCATCGACCTGGTCAAGTTGGACACTGACGACTGGGATGAGGCCGAGGATCGAGTCAAGGAAGTCATCAAGAAGAACAGAGCACAGGCTTCCTACGCACCCAGCGCGACTGAGCCCAAGGCGGCTCCCGCGGCTAGCTAGGAGCCTGCGCCTGCCTGGGAGTGGCCCGCGTTGGGGGTTCGCTACAAAATGGGATACAATGGAATGAATCCCGACGTCAAGGTTCATAACCTCTGAACCACGATCGAAGGGCTCGAAACGAGACGGGCCGAGGCGAAATGATTCGCAATGGGGTGTAACAAGCAACCATCTACCTTTCTTGGGCTGCTAGCAACGAACGACGGGGAGTGAAAATGTCCCTGATGACGATGGAGGACGGGTGGATGAGGATGGACTTAGCTACCCTGTGTCTGTAACATTGCAGGTACATGACGAGATACCAAAGAGAAAAGCTGACATTTGCCCAACTCCGTATCGAATCCAATATGACCCATCACGAGTACATTGCTGATTGATCCGTGCCGTGGTGGTTAAGCTACGTATTCTTGGGTTGAGCTGTGAGGACCTCATTCCAAGGTGACTTGGGCATGAAGCGCCGGACGATTCTGTGCTGGCTCGATGAAGCAACCACAAAGGTGATACAATCAATGCCCAGGAGCGCTCCAGCTAGGAAGACCCTCGCCAGATGACGTGGAGTGCATCAGATATCACTCCCACCAGTCTGGAAGCAGGTGTCTCGCAGGTGGGATGTTGTGGGACTTGAGGCCCGCGTTGTTCATGCGCAATTGGTAATATCTCACAGTTCTTAGACGCCGACTGATTGGCAGCCATGTCTTGGGAGATATACCTAAAACGATAAAGCGGAGGAGAGCATCAGAAGCTTGTATATGTACCTAGGTGAGTGGGCGGGGAGTGAGGAGTGAACGGGGCTTTAAAGCTGCTGTTTCTAATCATGCATCACGACTGAAGCTGGTGAATGGTGATACTGGCGCTAGTACCTGCACTGGGCAGACTCCCTGCCTAAGAATTTAGGTACCTGTTAGGTAGGTACTAACATGGATCCTAGGTTGGTGCAGTTGTTGAATCAAATTGAACAATGGGAAGAGTGGCTTTCCACTCTCACGTGCTGGCGCTTGTCGAGGGAGGTTCTTTGTCCATCACTTCACAATCCGTTCTAGAAAGGAGAACCTCAACGATTCACAGCCTCCACTTTCGGGGGATCCAACTCACCGCCATGATGTAGCCGCCATGATGGCGCCCAAGAAATCGTTACCAGCGATAGAGCCTTCGTGTTACAAAGCACGGATTGCGACTTGCGGTGGATGCTGTGGAGGCTAGGCACGGCTTTTGGGATCAGCGGCCCCCCAGGAATGGATACGCGATGCATCGATCAAGCCAGAGTTACTGGAAGCAAAAAGGACCGGCGCCCGCGACAGTGGGTCGGCTGTTGGAGTATCCAGAACGACCATGGACTTTGTCAAAGTGACGACAGCAGTATGTCTGCATTGCTACTAAGTTCAGCACAGTTCATATTGCGTACAGCGCTCCCAACCTCGGCGCCAGCCTTCCTTGCTTCCTTGACAGCGAAGACCGGCGAAGCGGACGAAATGATGCTATCGTACCCAACCAACCTCCGGGTTTTCTTGTTCCCAGCCATACATAATACACCAGCCTCAGCGCGGGATGAGCACCATCCCCCAACCGGACGGGTTGTAGCTAGGACATGTCTGAGAGAGAACATTGACAGTGATGGGCCCAAATCACCCCACCGAGAGAAATGGCAAGACGAGTCGGCCCAATCCCCGAGGCCATCCGATATCGAGATGCATGATGGGTCAACCAGAGGACGCCTTAGAGGCGAGCCACGTTGCACGTCTGGGGAAACTAAACCACTCAGCTGCAGCCGCGGACTCACGACAGGCCAGCAAGGTTTTCGAGATGTCTTCCTCCACCCAGGGCGACCTGGGATGCCCGTACCGGGATGCGCCTGCAGGGAGAGTTGGGTTAGACGGTGTCGATGGTCGACGTTCGACGTGGAGATGGCGGGATGTGCCCCCCCTCAAGGCCCCCTTCGTCCACACTATGAGGCCCCGTCACGACTGAATCCAACCCGAGGCTGCAGCTGGCGGTTGACGGTGTGTGGCCTATCTGCGTCTGACGGTCCTACCTAGGTATCTGGATGTACTGTTACGCACACTGGCGGTGCACCGATGCCTCGCCGCCCAAATGCAATCTCGGCCACCCGATACGACATGAGGGCCGTTAATCACCCGCGCTTGACTCAGGCTTCCTTAGTTGCCATGCTGGCAGGCGGCCCGTCATGCAGGTCCGCACCGATTCTGCCGTTGACTCTAGGTGCTATTGGGCCGCGATATGCCTCATCAGCTTTGCTCTGATGAATCAATGCGTCTCTGTACAACCTCGTCTTGTCGCTCGCCCCGTCAGGCTCGCCTCACAACCCAATTGCCCCGGCGACGTGGCGCCAGCCAGTGCTGGCCATGCGTGGGCCAATTGCGCATGGGCACGACGCAGCGAGCGCTGTAAGCATCCATGGGCCATGGGCCTTGGGCGCCTGTGGCCCATTGCGAGCAGGGGACTGGGCATTGAGCTTAGCCTGTCGGGCTTGCATGCTTTTTTGTCTTTGGCAACCTCTTGTCTCGAGGAAATGGACCCATCCCGCCTCAAGAAATCTCGTTAATGACCTCTCCGGACTTCCCACCCGTTCGCCCGTTATGATCCGAGGCCTGCATCTCGCAAATCATCGTTACTGAGAACCCATCCCTTCTGCCTCGCTTTGCGTCGTCCAATAGCATTTCTTGTCCCTATTTTCCCTGCGTTGTCGTGTCCTGCTGTACGCCGCGTGATACCCCCGACACAGACGCGCCCACCCCCATCCGCCCCCCATTTTCCGTCAACAGACTACTGCGTAGGTACGGTGACAACCTATCCGTCTTGTACAGGCTACAGTTACGGGTACATCCTAGGTAGGCTTGACATCCTTCAGGGTCTGAGAGAGATCTAACGTCCCGCTTGGCGGCCCTACTGCATCTACCCGATCGCCTGACCGGCCCATCTGCAAGCAGCAAGATAATAGAGTCGCTCCCCAGGTTTTTTGAACCTAGACCTTCCCGTGATGTCGGGTGAAGACAAGGGAGAGAAAGTATGGATTCTGGCTACTACGGCTCCTACTATCCTGGTAACAGGACGCATATTGATTGGAACCATGTACAGTTTTCCAATTTCTCAAATATTCAGTACTCAAGACCGGATTTCTCAGACACGGAGGACCAAGAGAGGGACGAGTACCAAGGTGAGTATACTCTGCCATGAGAGGCTTCCTTTGCTGAGTTTTCTCTAGGCGACAATGGATATCCATCATACATGAGGGTGCCAATGGAGGCACCCTCACCTCCACCACAAGCAGCTCTCACCAAGAAGGAGAGGAAGAAGCTGAAGAAGCAACAAGAGAGGGCGGCAGCGGCAGCGGCAGCCGAAGCAGAAGCAGCAGCTTTCGTGCCACCCCCAGCACCAGATCCGCCAGCGGAGGAAACATGGCCTGCACCTGTATCATCATCCAGCAAGAAGAAGAACAAGAAGAGTAAGAAGAAGGACCAAAAGACTCTGTTGCCACCTCCACCAGTTCCCCTGCCTCCACCTGTCGAGAAGGACAAGGAGGAGGAGAAGGTTGAGGAGGCGGAGACGAAGTCAGAGGACCCAGAACCTACAGAGCCAGAAGAGAAGGCCGAGGAGACACCAGCCGCCGAAGAGGAAACACCAGCGGCAGAAGAAGCTCCCAAGGAGGAGGACAAGGACACCGCGAAGGAAGAAGACGCACCAGCCGAAGAAACACCCACCACAGAAGAAACACCAGCTGCCGAACCTGAAGAGACGCCCGACAAAGAGGAGACATCAACAGACGAGGCGTCCAAAGAGGAGACCGCCTCAAAAGAGGTACCCACAGAAGAGACTCCCGCAGAAGACACGTCTAAGGAGGAGGCATCTACAGAAGCCGCGCCCACGGAAGAGGCTCCAAAGGAAGAGGAGTCCAAGGAGGGGGAAGCGTCAACAGAAGAGACAGCGGCCAAAGACGAAGTACCTGCTCCTGAAGAAGCGGCCGCCGAGGACGACAGCACCGCCAAGGCCGAGACTCCTGCAAACGAGGAAAAGGCCCCAGCTGCAGAAGAGACGCCTGCCGAACCCGAGGGGTCAGAAACTCCCAAAGAAGAAGCAGCCGAGAATGACGACGGTGGTGGTGAGGACGAGACTGCAGCTCCTGTGGAGAAGAAGGCCTTGACGAAAAAGGAAAAGAAGAAGAAGAAGGAGAAAGAGAAGAAAGAGAAGGAAAAGAAGGAGAAGGAGGAGAGAGAGAGGAAAGAGAAGGAAAAGAAAGAGAAGGAAAAGAAGGAAAAAGAGAAGAAGGAGAAGGAGAAGAAAGAGAAGGAAAAGAAGGAAAAGGAGAAGAAGGCTGCCGCAAAAGCTGAAAAGTCTCACCACCACAAGTCGAAACACGCACACTCGTCCAAGGACGCAAAATCTTCCGAAGACAAGGCATCTGTCGCCGACGGCAGCGAGACGGCGGAGAGGAGCGCCCCGGCTGCTGATGCAAAGGAGGAGGACAAGGCGGCCGAATCTGATGCGGAGGCCAAACCTGCGGGCGAGGAGTCATCACCAGCGGACGAAGCAGCTCCGGGTAGTGATGCAACGCCAGATGAGGCCAAGGCGTCAGAAGAGGAGAAGCCGGCTGAAGAGCCTGCACCCCCTTCAGAGGAAGCTGCTCCTGACGCAGAGAAGCCTGCTGATGAAGCTAAGCCTGAAGAGTCCGCTGAGGAGTCTCAACCAGCGGGCGACGCCAAGTCCGAGGAAGAGAAGCCCGCGGAGGAGGAAAAGGCTGCTGCATCGGAAGAGAAGTCTCCCGAGTCAGAGGAGTCCCCTGCGGAGGCGGATAAGGGCCCCCAAGAGGAGACCGCCGCTGAAGAAGCGAAGCCTACCGAAGAAGCACCCCCGACTGAAGAGAAGCCTGCTGAAGCAGATGACAAGCCAGCCGAAGCAGACGACAAGCCAGCCGAAGAAGCCCCTACTGTCGAGGCCGCCGCTGAGGAAAAACCAGCTGAAGAAGCTCCCGCCGCGGCTGCCGACAAAGAGCCTGAACCGGCAGAGAAGCCACCTGAAGAACCTGCTGCTGCTGAGGCTACTGATGCTGAAGAGAAGCCTGAACCCGCTGCTGCGGCTGCTGCTACCGATAAGGAGCCTGAACCAGCAGAGGAGAAGCCAGCTGAAGAGCCTGCTGTCGAGGCCGCCGCCGAAGAGAAGCCCGCGGAAGAGGTGCCCGCAGCTGAGGAGAAACCTGCTGAAGCAGAGAAGGCACCTGCTGCTGAGGAAAAGCCTACCGAAGCAGACGACAAGCCTGCTGAGGAGAAGTCGGCCGAAGCAGACGATAAGCCCGGAGCTGAAGAAGCCCCCCCTGCTGTCGAGGCAGCCGCCGAAGAGAAGCCCGCGGAAGAGGCCTCGACTGAGGAGAAACCTGCTGAGCCAGACGATAAGTCAGTCGCAGAGGCACCTGCAGTCGAGGAGAAACCCGCTGAGGAAACACCTGCGGGCGAGGAGAAGTCTGCCGAAGCAGAGGACAAGGCCGTTGAAGAGGCGCCTGCGGGCGAGGAGAAGCCGGCCAACGAAGCTAAACCTGCAGAAGCAGAAAAGCCGGCCGACTTAGACGACAAGCCAGCTGGAGAGGTGCCCTCGGCTGAGGAGAAGCCCACCGAAGCAGAGGCGAAGCCTGCCGAGGAAAGCAAGCCTGTCGAAGCAGAGGAGACACCAGCTGCTGAGGAAAAGCCCGCCGAAGCAGGTGACAAGCCAGCCGAAGAGGTGCCCTCGGCTGAGAAGCCCACCGAAGCAGAGGCGAAGCCTGCCGAGGAAAGCAAGCCTGTCGAAGCTGAAGAGACCCCTGCTGCTGAGGAAAAGCCTGCCGAAGCAGAAAAGCCATCCGAATCAGATGATAAGCCTTCTGAAGAAGCCAGCCCGGTCGAAGCAGAGAAGCCCGTCGAGGAATCTACCCCTGCTGCATTGGAGGAGAAACCTGTCGAAGAACTCAAGGCGACTGAAGCAGATGACGAGACCTCTGAATCAGATGGCAAGCCGGCCGAGGAAGTCAAGCCAGCCGTAGCGGAGGATAAGCCGGCTGAAGAAGCCGCCCCCGCTGAAGCTGATGACAAGTCCACCGAAGAAGCCAAGCCAGCTGAATCAGAGAAACCCGTCGAGGAATCTACCCCTGCCGAAGCAAACGACAAATCCCCTGAGGAAGCTAAGTCTGCTGAATTAGAGGAGAAACCTGCCGAAGATGCTAAGGCAACTGAAGCAGATACCTCTGAATCAGATGACAAGCCTGCCGAGGAAGTTAAACCAGCTGAACCAGAGGAGACGCCTTCTGCGGAAGTCGAACCAGCTGAAGAGAACAAAACCGCCAACGGCACTCCTGAGACCGAGGCCAAGTCTATTGAAGAGATGAAACCCGAAAAGGAGACAGAACAACAACCTGAGGCAACCGAACAGCCTGCCGCAGCCGAGACCAAGAATGCCGAGGAGGAGTCTGCCGAGACTGAGGAGCCTGTCGAACCAGAGCAAACAGAATCCGGTGACAAGGCCGAGAGCGAAGAATCCAAGGCTGGGGACAACGCTACCACAGATGGCAAGACTGCTGGCGATGATTCGGAAGAACAGGCCAAAGAAACCGCGTCTCCCGAAGCAAAAGACGAGGCCGCCTCGACTACTGACGGGAAAGTTACCGAAGAAGAAGCACACGCTACATCGGATGATGACCCCGCTGACAAAAAACCACCTGCTACGGAAGACCAACCTCCTGAAGCAGCTGAAGCGGATGATGGCAAGGCAGCTCAGGAAGCGAAGGCTGCTGATGACGAGAAGGTTGAATCAGAGGTGAAACCCTCAGAGGACGACAAATCCACTGATGGTGAAGATGCTGGTGAGACCGAGAAAGCTGGAACCGCTGAAGCAGAGGAGCCAAAGGCCACCGAAAAGCCTGACGAGACATCAGATTCTGAGTCTGAAGCTGAGTCTGAGGGAAAGGCGGCAACAGCAGAGGCCAAGGAGCCCGAAGCTGAGGTCTCCGCACCCGACGATGATGAGACGAAGGATGCGGACGCAGCCGCTTCTACAGAGGCCGAGACCAACGCCGCCGCCGAAACACCTGCTCAGCCGGAGGATAAGGACAAAGAGGCCCCGGAGACTCCTGCCGAATCAGCGCCGGAGCCGAAGCCAGCAGCTGACGATGCGAAGCCTAAAGAAGAGCTCGACGCCAATGCTGCCTCTGCCTCTGCCGAGAAAAGCGGTGATTCCGATTCTGACAGCGACAACGAAGATGATCAGCCAGTTGCTGAGGCGACACCAGAGTCCAAGCCTGAAGCGCCAAAGGAGGCCCCCTCAGAGGTCCCCGATAGTTCCAAAGCCACAGAAGACTCGGACTCCGCGGATGACGACGCTGAGAAGAATCAGCCCCCAGAAGTATCATCGAAGGCTGAGCCTGAAGAGGCTACTCCTGAAACCCCAACAGAGACGACTGCACCTGCACCGTCCCCCGACTCGGAGAGTGACTCAGAGAGTGACGCTTCAGAGGACAGCCCTGATGCCGACAAGGAGCCAGCCGCTGCAGCCGCAAAGGAGGAATCCGCAGCCCCAACTGAGGAAGCCAAGCCAGAGCCCACAGCAGAAGAGACTCCCAAGCCTTCCGAGACCAAGCCAAAGGAGGAAGCAGAGGGAGAACCGGCTGCTACTGAAACCTCATCTAAAGAGCCTGACGCCGAGAAGGCTCATGATTCCGATAGCGAGGATGACTCCGATGACGAGGAAGCCCCCAAAGCTGTGGAGGAGAAAGCGACGCCCGCTGCCGAGGTCGAGAAAGAGACACCCGCCGAGGCCGAAAAGCCTGGTGCCGACCAAGCCAAGGACTCCGATAGCGATGATGAATCCGATGACGAGGAACCTCCTCAGGCTGGAGACGAGAAAGCGACGCCTGCCCCCGAGGCTGAGAAAGAGGCACCTGCTGAGGTTGAAACGCCGGATGCCAAGAAGGACCAAGATTCTGATAGTGATGACGAATCTGATGGTGAGGATCCTGCTAAGGCGGGAGACGACAAAGCGACTCCTGAGGCTGAGAAAGAGGCACCCGCTCCCGAGGCTGCGAAGCCAGATGCCCAGAACGACGACGACTCTGATAGTGACGACGATTCTGACGACGGGAACGCTTCTAAAGCCGGAAACGACAAGGCGGTTCCCGAGGCCGACAAAGCGACATCTGCTTCTGAGGCTGAGAAAACGGCCCCTGCTCCTGACGTCGAGAAGCCAGATACCGATAAGGCGGAGGATTCTGACAGTGACGACGAATCAAACGACGAACCCCCCCCTGAGGTTGACAACAAGAAAACAACCCCTGATGCTGAAAAGGAGACGCCGACTTCTGAGACCGTCAAGCCAGATGCTGAGGCAGCCTCCAACTCCGACAGTGACGACGAATCTGACGACGAGGCCCCCTCTAAAGCCGAAGATGAGAAGGCAGCACCTGCTCCAGAGGCTACAGAAGCTCCAGAAGAAAAGTCCGAGCCTGCAGCCGAGAAGGAGGCAGAGAGTGTTGCAGACAAGTCCGACACAGACGATGCCGGATCGGAAGCCCCCGCAGAGAAGCCAGCCGAGGTGACTCTTGTTGAGGCCGATGCTGGTGGCGATGCTGGGAAAGCTGCTGAACCGGAGGCACCAAAGGAAATCGCCAAGGACGAGGATGAGGCAAAGGAGCCTGCCGACGAAGCCAAGGAAGAGGCCTCGGCCGCCGAACCTGAATCCGCAAAGCAACCAGACAGTTCTCCAGAGGTTACACCTCAGGCCAGCGATGAGAAGCCCGAGGACACTGCAACCATAGTCGACGAAGAGCCGGCACCAGCTGCTAAGACTACTGCTGCTGACAAGGAGCCCGAGTCACCAGAGGAGAAGCCTGCAGAGGAGAAGCCAGCCGAGGACAAGCCAGTCGAAGAGCCTGCCGCCGAGGAGAAGCCAACCGAAGAAGCTCCCGCTGCTGCAGAGGAGAAGCCATCAGAAGAGGCA